>NW_012118489.1:272891-277653 GCF_000951035.1 Colobus angolensis palliatus
TTAGCCAGGATGGTCTCGATCTCCTGACCTCGTGATCTGTCCGTCTCGGCCTCCCAAAGTGCTGGGATTACAGGCTTGAGCCACCGCGCCCGGCCTGTGATAGATCTTTAAGCAGAGCTATGCGGATGGCGAGGAGGGCCCTGGACCAGCCCGGCAGGTTGGCAGGTTGGGGAAGGTGTCTTGGAAATGGAACCTAAACTGAGTCTTGAAAGTCCCCTTCCAGATAAGAAGGGCTGGGTCCCTCAGGTGGGAGGGGACAGCCTGAGTAACGCCCAGGGCTGAAACACAGCCTGCTTTGCAAGAACAAGCAGCTCCGGGTCGCCTGCCCAGGGTGGGGCCGCACCTTGGACCCAGCCTGTAGGCAGAGTCTGGCTAGCCCCTCCCAAGGACTTCAAGGAAGAGGGACAGATTTGCCTTCTGTGTAGAGACCGCCCTCTGGTGGCCACATGGAGGATGGCAGGAGAAAATAGCCCCGAAAGAAAGCGACAGGCTGAGCTCATAACGCTGCGAACGCTGCTGCTTCTTCCTCTTTTTTAAAAGACAGGATTGTGCTCTGTTGTCCAGGCTGGAGTGCTGTGGTGCAGTCTTGACTCAGCCTGTAACTCCTGGCTTCAAGCGATCCTCCCACCTTGGCCTCTCAAACTCTGGGATGACAGATGAGTACTACCACACCCAGCCCATCCCCAGTGTCTGGAAAATGTGCCCACTAGAGAAATCTATTGGCCGGATTGTGACTGGTTGAATGCTCCCACAGCAGGAAAGAGGGAAGGACAAGTGGCCACGTCGAGGCCTGCCTGTACTCCAAGGGTATCCAGGCTGAGGTTACTCAAACCCAGAGCTGATTTATTTTTATTTTTTAACAGAGTCTCACTCTGTCGCCCAGGCTGGAGTGCAATGGTGCTATCTTGGCTCACTGCAACCTCTGCCTCTGGGTTGAAGCGATTCTCCTGCCCCAGCCTCCAGAGTAACAGGGATTAGAGATACCCACCACTATGCCCAGCTAATTTTTGTATTTTTGGTAGAGACTGGGTTTCACTATGTTGTTGGCCAGGCTGGTCTTGAACTCCTGGTCTCAGGTGATCCTCCTGCCTCGGTCTCCTAAAGTGCTGGGCTTACAGGCATGAGCCACCGTGCCTGGCCTGAACGAAACATTACTATGCTCCAACTTAAAATGAATGTAGAACTTATTATCTGAGAATGACCCAGGGAAGTCATGGGACTGCCCAGATTTTCATCCAATAAAGGGAAAATTCTTCCCACAAATAAATTTTATAGGATGGTAGAAGCAAATACAGGACATTCCAATTACATTCCAATGAGTTATTCTTGATGAAGTCCTGAATACACAAAGCCAGCCAGCAAATAGGATCGACCAAAGTCGGAGGATACTGTGACCACCCCAGGGCTCTTTTTGTTTGTTTGTTTGAGACGGCTCTCACTTTGTTACCCAGGCTGGAGTACAGCGGCACGATCTCAGCTCACTGCAGCCTTGACCTCCTAGGCTCAAGAGAGTCTCCCATCTCTGCCTCCCAAGTAGCTGGGATGACAATCATAAGCCACCACACCTGGCTAATTTCTAGTGTTTTTCTTTTTTCTTTCTTTCTTTATTTTATTTTATTTTTTTTAGCTGGAGTTTCGCTCTTGTTGCCCAGGCTGGAGTGCAATGGTGTGATCTCGGCTCATCACAACCTCCGCCTCCCGGGTTCAAGCAATTCTCCCGTCTTAGCATCGTGAGTAGCTGGGTCTACAGGCGTGCGCCACCACGCCCAGTTAATTTTGTATTTTTAGTAGAGACTGGGTTTCTCCATGTTAGTCAGGCTGGTGTGGAACTCCCGACCTCAGCTGATCCTCCCGCCTTGGCCTCCCAAAGTGCTGGGATTACAGGCATAAGCCACCACACCTGGCCCTAATTTCTAGTATTTTTCATAGACATGGGGTTTCACTGTGTTGCTGAAGCTGGTCTCAAACTCCTGAGCTCAAGTGATTCTCCCACCTCAGCCTCCCAACATGCTGGAATTACAGGCATGAGCCACCATGTCTGGCCATACCAGGGCTCTTAGACCATTTAGTCTCACCCCCTCACTTTACCAGTACCGTGCCTATAAGGATGATAGTGGTGAGGATGATGATACAAACGCTGACTGTCTCCTATTTTGTGCCAGTCTTTGTTCTAAATCCTTAGATCTTAATTAAGATTTAATCTTCATTTAATCTTCAAAACCATCTGTAATTTTGAGCCAAATGCTAAACTCAAATACTGAGCAAAAAAGAAAGAAAGAAAAAAAAAGAATGCTGTCTTTTTTTTTTTTTTTTTTTTTTTACAGAGTCTCACTCTATTGGCTAGGCTAGAGTGCAGTGGTATGATCTTGGCTCACTGCAACTTCTGCCACCAGGGTTCAAGCGATTCTCCTGCCTCAGCCTCCTGAGTAGCTGAGGCTACAGGAGAGCACCACCACGCCCAGCTAATTTTTGTATTTTTAGTACAGACAGGGTTTCACCATGTTGTCCAGGATGGTCTTGATCTCTTGACCTCGTGATCCACCTGCCTCGGCCTCCCAAAGTGCTGGGATTACAGGCATGAGCCACGGCGCCTGGCCGTGAGCTGTGTTCTTAACTCTATCTTTCCTTCACTGGCGATGGTACCATTTCCCCGTCCTGTTAAGTGTCCTTGACTGCTCTTACCTTTAGCTCTTGGAATTCTGCCATCTACCCTAACTTCACCTCCACCTAAATCCTGCTCACTCTTCAAAGCCTGCCCCTCCACAGATCCTCCCTCCTAACTCCACCTCAATGCCCAACAGCTCTTTGCTAAGCAGATGCCTTTATTTACGGACAAAGAAGTAAACAGGCAAAAGGAAGAGGCTTGTCCAAGGTCGTGCCGCAGACTGAACTCTCACTGGGAGGACAGTTCAGGGTCCTGATACCCGATCTAAGGCAGCAGCTTTGCAGCACATCAGGATGGAGGCGAGTCATGCCTGGCCATGTTCACTTCCAGAACGATTATAGATTTAACAACTTTTTTTTTTTTTTTTTGAGATGGAATCTTGCTCTGTTGCCCAGACTGGAGTGCAGTGGTGCGATCTCAGCTCACTGCAACCTCTGCTTCTTGGGTTCAAGCGATTCTCCTGCCTCAGCCTCCCAAGTAGCTGGGATTATAGGCATGAGCCACTATGCCCGGCTACTTTTTGTATTTTTAGTAAAGAGGGGGTTTTGCCATGTTGGCCAGGATGGTCTTGCACTCCTGACCTCAGGTGATCCACCTGTCTCGGCTTCCCAAAGTGTTGGGATTACGGGCATGAGCCACGACACCCAGCCTACTATAGCTTTAACAACTTTTTTTTTTTTTTCAAGATTGAGTCTTGCTGTGTTGCCCAGGCTGGAGTACAGTGGTGCAATCTCAGCTCACTGCAACCTCCACCTCCCGGGTTCAAGCAAGTCCGCCTCAGCCTCCCGAGTAGCTGGGATCACAGGCACATGCCACCATGCCCGGCTAATTAGCAATATTATTTTTTAATTTTTGTAGAAATGAAGTCTCACTATGTTGCCCAGGCTGGTCTTCAACTCCTGGGCTCAAGCAATCCTCCCGCCTCGGCCTCCCAAAGTGCTGGGATTACAGGCGTGAGGCACTGCGCTGGGCCCAGAACTACCTTTTATTGGAGGCATGGAGTCCACAGTGGATGGAGATCTCAGTGCCTTAGGCTCAGGGGCTCAGCATAAGGCTGCGGCCAGGCCTAGATGAAGGTGAGGCAGGTGGAAGCGGGGACCCCACAGCTTTCCTTGTGCTCCTCAAAGAGCTGCTCCAGGGCCTTCATGTACAGGGCATGATAGTGATTGACTTCCTCTGCGGTGGGGCGGAGGCGCTGGGGGACCGGGATGGGGCGGCCCACTGCAGGGAGAGGGAGACATAGGTGGGCGAGGGGTCCCTGATACCCACTCAGCAGCTGGTGGCTATCCCCCTGGAGGTGGGCACTCACCCACAGTGGTGATGGGCACAGCAAAGGGCAGCAGGCCCCAGGAGGTAGCTGAGAAGAGACCACGACCCCAGAAGATGCAAGGAGAGAAGCCCATGAGCTTCTTGAAGGTGAGCTGGCACCAATGCTGCCAGGAGCCTGTGGCAAAAGCCTTAAGTCTAAAGATGTCATTCTCCCCAAAGGAGTACACGGGCACCAGGGACGTCCTGGGAAGGAGCAAGAGAGAAGAGGGGGCTCAGGCTGCTGGACTGCTCCGAGATGGGCACCCCCAGGGGCTGCAAGTCCCTCCCACTACGTCCAAATGCTACCTTCCAAGGCCATTCAAAGCATATGACTATGGCTACAAAGAAAGATCTAGAAGACAGGACTCACATTTCTTTCTTGTTCTTTTTCTTTGTTTTAGAGAGCGGGTTTTGTGACTAACCACAACTGTAATCCCAGCACTTTGGGAGGCCGAGGGGAGGATCATTTGAGGTCAGGAGTTGGAGACCAGCCTGGCCAACATAGTGAAACCCCTGTCTCTGCAAAAATATAAAACTTAGCCAGGTGTGGAGATGCGTACCTGTAATTCCAGCTACTACAGAGGCTGAGGTACAAAAATCGCTTGAACCTGGGAGGCAGAGGTTGCACTGAGCCAAGATCGCACCACTGCACTTCAGCCTGGGTGGCAGAGTGAGACTCTTTCTCAAAAAATAAATAGCTATAATCCCAGCACTTTGGGAGGCTGAGACGGGCGGATCACAAGGTCAGGAGATCGAGACCATCCTGGCTAACATGGTGAAACCCCGTCT
>NW_012118489.1:278918-283684 GCF_000951035.1 Colobus angolensis palliatus
CCTCCTTGGCTTAAGTCATCTTTCCACCTCAGCCTCCCGAGTAGCTGAAACTTCAGGCGTGCACACCTGGCTAATTTTTTTTTTTTTTTTTTTTTTAGAGAATGAGGTCTCCCTACATTGCCCAGGCTGGTCTTGAACTCCTGGCTTCAAGAGATCTTCCTGCCTTGGCCTCCCAAAGCACTGGGACTGCAGGTGTGAACCACCACACCTAGCCAGGACTCACTCTTCTTGAATTGTGTAGTGGGCCTTCTCATAGTCATTTTCTCTTTCAGTCTTTGCAATAACAACATTGTGGCAAGGTAGGTATCAGCCCTCTTCACAAGTAAAGAAACAAGTCTGGCCGGGCATGGTGGCTCACGCCTATAAACCCAGCACTTTGGGAGGCTGAGGTGGGTGGATCACTTGGGGTCAGGAGTTCGGGACCAGCCTGGCCAAAATGGTGAAACCTCATCTCTACTAAAAATATAAAAATTAGCTCGGTGTGGTGGTGGGCGCCTGTAGTCCCAGCTACTCTGGAGGCTGAGGCAGGAGAATCACTTGAACCCGGGAGGTGGAGGTTGCAGTGAGCCGAGACCACGCCATTGCACTCCAGCCTGGGCGACAGAGCCAGACTCCCTCTCAACAACAATAACAAAAAAAGAAACAAGCACAAGGTTTTGCTTTTGAGATGGGGTCACAGAGGGAAGACAGGGCTTCTGAGCCAGGGGGCCCTGCTATTTGCATTATGGTTTTGTCTCCACGGAGGTGGAAGGGAGGCTGGGGTAAGCAGACCCCATATTTGGCATCGAGTCATGCCCTGGAGAGCCCACGTGGGCCTCGGTGCAGGGCACGGCGCTGGTCTCTGGGCACCCAGATGTCCCCTGCAGGGACCTAGATGTCTGGGGACTGAGAGAGGGCATAAACCAGCAGAGAACTGACGGGTGGGGCCTGCCCGCGCACTCACCCGTGTCTCAGCGCCAGGCGCACGAAGCCTTTGCGCTTCCGGAGCATGAGGCAGTGCTCCCCGGGGACTGAATACAGGGCCTCGTGCGCACCCCCTACCATGATGACCACTGCCTGCCCGAGCTGGGGCTGGGACAGGATGAAGTCCAGGCTCTGGCGGCTTACGGGACAGAGTCCTGTGGGCAGGAGGAGGTGGAAAGTAGTCCTCATCTGCCTCCACGGCACCCCGGCCCTCACCCAGCCTTTAGTTTAAAGCCCCCTATTCCCATCTCCAAGGCAGGGAACCTACCCAGATTCTCACTGCAAGTCTGGCCAATGCTCAGGCTGGCCCCTGTCCTGCGTGGGGAACTTATTATGGTGGGGGGGGGTTCCAGAGGGGCTGGGGAACATCTGGTTAGGAGTCGCCTCCTCCCATTTGGCTCACCAAAAGACATGATGTAGTCGCGATAGACCGGGAGGTAGAAGAGGCCAGCCAGCACGGCCAACCAGGGCCAGAGCCCTGGGAAGAGCTGGGAGAAGCCATTGCTCTCGGTGGAGAAATTACAGAGGAAGCCTGTACACATGATCCCATGAGGGTGGGCGCCTAGCACGTAGTTCTGATCCGGGGGCAGCTCTGCCGTTTTCACCAGCTTCGGGGTGTTGAGCAGGATGAAGGGAGGATGGAAGGCAAGACACCGGTTGAAGAGAGGGGCCCTCCACCCCAACAGAGTTCCAAGTTAAAGTTTCCTCGGATAGGGTCAAGGGCCCAGGTTTTTTGCTTTTGTTTTTTTTTTTTTTTTTTGAGACGGAGTCTCACTCTGTAGCCTAGGTTGGGGTGCAGTGGCGCAATTTCGGCTCACTGCAACCTCCGCCTCTGGGTCCCGGTTCAAGCTATTCTCCTGCCTCAGCCTCCTGAGTAGCTGCGATTGCAGGCACGTGACACCATGCCCAGCTAATTTTTGTATTTTTAGTAGAGACGCGGTTTCACCATGTTGGCCAGGTTGGTCTTGAACTCCTGACCTTGTGATCTGCCCACCTTGGCCTCCCAAAGTGCTGGGATTATAAGCTTGAGCCACCGCACCCAGCCTCTTTTTATTTTTATTTTTATTTTTTTAGAGACAGGGTCTCACTCTGTTGCTCAGGCTGGAATACAGTGGTGCAGTCATGGCTCACTGCAGCCTCTAACTCCTGGGCTCAAGCGATCCTCCCACCTCAGCCTCCCAAAGTGCTGGGATTATAGGTATGAGCCATGGTGCCCCACCAAGGGCCCACTCTTGAACATTATCCACTCCCAGGCGCGGTGGCTCATGGCTGTAATCCCAGCACTTTGGGAGGCCGAGGCAGCTGGATCACTTGAGGCCAGGAGTTTGAGACCAGCCTGGCCAACATGTTGAAACCCTGTCTCTACTAAAACTACAAAAATTAGCCAGGCATGGTGGCGGGCGCCTATAATCCCAGCTACTAGGGAGGCTGAGGCACGAGAATAGCTTGAACCCAGGAGGTGGAGGTTGGAATGAGCTGAGATTGCACCACTACCCTCCAGCCTCGGCGACAGAAGGAGACTCGGTCTTAAAACACGGCTGGGCGGCCAAGGCAGGCGGATCACGAGGTCAGGAGATCGAGACCATCCTGGCTACCATGGTGAAACCCCGTCTCTACTAAAAATGCAAAAAAATTAGCCGGGCATGGTGGCGGGCACCTGTAGTCCCAGCTACTCGGGAGGCTGAGGCAGGAGGATGGCATGAACCCGGGAGGCGGAGCTTGCAGTGAGTCGAGATCATGCCACTGGACTCCAGCCTGGGTGACAGAGCGAGACTCCCTCTCAAAAACAAAACAAAACAAACAAACAAACAAAAAACCACCATCCATTCCCTGTCCCCTGCCTGAGCTTAGGCAGTGGGGAGCTCAGGCCCCAGCACAGGGAAGGGCTCCTAGGTGTGGGAGATGGGGAGAGGGAGAAAGCAGTGTTTCTTCAGGGTGACCCATCACCTTGACAGGATAATAATCCCTTAGCTGTCTCCAAATTGCCTGGTTCCTTATCCACTCCAAATGCCTTCCACCTGCAGACAATGAAATACTGGTGGAAGAACCCCTGGAGCCACCTCCCCTTCCCCCCCATGTCCCCACCATCTCTGGCTACCTGGGCACCCGTCCGGAGCTCACCTTGGTTGGGTGTGTCCCAGTCCACGTAGAGCCACACCAAGTAAACAACAGAGAAGGTCCAGAGTGATGTGAAGAGGAGGACGAAGACAAGAAGGGAGAAGAAAGGGCCTGGGTGAAGGGTGAGGAAGAAAAGAGTTCACTTCTGAAACTCCATCATTCTCTCCAGCTGCTCCCTTCCCTTCCTCCCCTTCAGAACAACCAGCTATCTCCTCTGGCCCTCTCCCAGACCAGTCACCTGGTCATTGTCCTTAGGCATGCAAGCCAGAAGCCCAGCCACTCTCCCTCCAAGGCCTACTCCCCTGGCAGACCCCAGGCACCCGTGCCTCCCCTGCTCTCACCCATGAAGAGGAAAGTGAGCACATATTGGTAGGCTCCCACTGCTTCTAGATGCTGCTTCTGTAAGGTTTTGGAGGTGGTGGGGGGCGACGGGGCTGTGGCAACTCCCATTGCAGAAGCTCCCCTCTTCCAGCAGGACCCCAGAACCCGGAGGACAAATGATGAAGGCTCGGATGTGGACCTGGGCAGACTTTCTCCGTACAGTAGCCCAACCTTGGGGGCCTGGCTAAGTCGCAAATCACCTCCCGGAGTAGCGTGTGTCCCCAGGTATGTGAGTGGGGAGATGTTTGGATTCAGAGCCCCAGATGTCTCCGGGTTTTTTTCTCAGCCTGATCTTTGAACTTCCTGTCAGTCACCAGCCTGGGCTGGCTGCTGGGTGGGGCTGGGAGGTGTAAAGGGTGTGCAAGGGAGAGGTGACACCTGAGTGTCCCAGGAATTGATGTTGGAGTGGACAAGAGTGATCTGGCTAGCCCACCCATTGGGTCCCAGGCACTGGCAGGGGCCAGGAGCCCTGCTGAGACTATTTGACCTCTAGTTGGGGGGCAGGGCCTGGTCCACATCTCCAGGAATTTCAAGGTCACCACCCTTGCCTGGACCTCCCCTGCTGTGCAAATACACACACATAGGCTGCAGGTCTGTTTCCCACCTTTAATTTTTTTCTTTTTTCTTCTTCTTCTTTTTTTTTTTTCTTTTTTTGAGATGGAGTCTCACTCTGTCACCCAGGCTGGAGTGCCGTGGCATGATCTCGGCTCACTGCAACCTCCGTCTCCTGGGTTCAAACGATTCTCCTGCCTCAGCCTCCCGAGTAGCTGGGATTAGAGGTGCCCCACCACGTCTGGCTATTTTTTTTGTTGTTGTTTTGTATTTTTAATAGAGACGGGGTTTCACCATGATGGCCAGGCAGGTCTCGTCTGACCTCAAGTGATCCACCCGCCTCGGCCTCCGAAAGTGCTGGGATTACAGGGGTGAGCCACCGCGCCCCGCGGCCAGTCTTTAATTTCACTCCCCCACCCGCAGTCACCCAGGGTACAGGCAGGCCAGGCGGTGGGGCGCGCCTAGGTGAGGACCAGGTGCCTGTCGGCGGGGACACCATAGCGCGCCTTGTGCGCCTCCAAGAGCTGCGTAAGTCGCTCCACTTAGCGTGCTTGCAGCGAGTCCACCAGGGCCGGGCTGGGCTGGGGGCTCTGCTGCACCGGAATCGCCGTCCTCACAGCGGGCGGGACCGGAGGCGATCGGGGCTGGGATCCCCGGTCCGCCCCCTGCCCTCCCTTCCTCCTTCTCTCCCTTCCGCCCGCGGGGATCGGCGGGGACAGAGTTCAGGGCTGGCGCGGTGGCCAAAGGCCAGT
>NW_012118489.1:284099-286509 GCF_000951035.1 Colobus angolensis palliatus
GGGCGCGGCTGACTCCTGGCCCCGGGGTCCGCGGGTGGCACCCCTCTCCTCCTCCCCGGCCCGGCATCCCTGGCGTCCCCACCGGGCCACGCTCGGGTCCTCACCCGAGTTCCAGAACTGACTTAACGAAGCCCTTCTGATTCCGAATCCGAAAGCTCAGTGCTCCGAGTTTTGCCACCAGCGCCTCCAGGGGCCCTGAATGGACACCTGGCCACCCCTGAGGCAGTACTGGCCTTGTCAGAGGAGACCAGACCTGGGGGGAGGGCAGAAGCTGAGGGACTCAACGCCTGGGTCTTATTTACTTATTTATTTATTTGGGGATGGAGTCTTGCTCTGTTGCTCAAGCTGGAGTGCAGTGGCCTGATCTTGGTTCTCTGCACCCTTGACCTTCAGGGCTCAAGTGATCCTCCCACCTCAAGCCTCCCAGTAGCTGGGACCACAGGTGTGTACCACCACACCTGGCTAAATTTTTGTTTTTGTTTTTTGTTGTGTAGAGATGGGGTTTCCCTGTGTTGCCCAGGCTGGTCTTGAACTCCTGGCCTTAAGTGATCCTCTCGCCTGGGCCTCCCAAACTGCTGGGATTACAGGTGTGAACCACCACACCCAGCCAAAGCCTGGGACTTGGAAAGAAGAGCGGAGAGGACATGGGAAAGAGAGAAGTGGGCCCCAGAGCCCCCAGGAGGAGGATGGTGGGGCGGGAGACAGCAGCAAGGTCCCCCACTTCTCACATGATGTAGTCCCAGAAGAAGGGGAGATGGAACCAACATGATGTAGTCCCAGAAGAAGGGGAGATGGAACCAACAAGGCACACTTTGAGAAGCCAAGGATAACTTGAGCCCAGGAGTTCAACCAGCTGGGGCAACAAAGCAAGACCCCATCTCTACCAAAAAAAAAAAAAAAAAAACAACTCAAAAAACATTAGCCAAGTGTGGTGGCACATGCCTGTAGTCTCAGCTACTTGGGAGGCTGAGACGGGAGGATTGCTTGAGCCCAGAAGGTTGAGACTGCAGTAAGCCATGATTGTACCACTGCACTCCAGCCTGGGCAATAGAGGCTGTCTCAAAAAACAAAAACAAAATAAAATGAAACCAAAACACACAAACACACACACACACACACACACCAGGACTCTCTGGGAAGGAGAGAGGTGGTCTGAATGGGGTGTCCTACAAAAGGCAGGGCTCCTGCATGAATCGAAACAGCCTGAAAACCTGCTAGTCACCAAGGCTGGTCCCTGAGGCCCAGGACATGCAAGAGCAGCATAGGCCTCTGTGGGAAAACACTTGCCAAGAGGTGTTTTCTCCTGTCCCTACTCAGCTCACCGCCATCCACAGGACATGGGACAAGAGTAGTGGGGTCCAGGGTGAGATGGGTTCCAAAGTCTGGCCAGAACGATGCTCAATCCCATGGAAAGGTAACCAACCAGATAATCAGCTCCACCTAGCAGGAAGGAAGGCTCCTTAAAGGAGGTTTTCCCTAAAGACTAGAGAGGAGGAAGAAAAGGGATTCCAAGTCAGCCGTAGAGGCTCACATCTGTAATTCCAGCACTTTGGGAGGCCTAGATGGGAGGATCACTTGAGGCCAGGTGTTCGACACCAGCCTGGTCAACATAGTGAGGACCCCCCCCCATCTCAAAAAAGTCAAGATAAGGCCAGGCGCGGTGGCTCACACTGGTAATCCCACCACTTTGGGAAGCTGAGGAGGGCAGATCACTTGAGGTCAGGAGTTTGAGACCAGCTTGACCAACATGGTGAAACCCTGTCTCTACTAAAAATACTACAATTAGCTGGGCATGGTGGCAGGCGCCTGTAGTCTCAGCTACTCCGGAGGCTAACGCAGGAGAATTGCTTGAGCCTGGGAGGTAGAGGTTGCAGTTAGCCGAGATTGCACCACTGCACTCCAGCCTGGGTGACAGAGTAAGACTCCGTCTCAAAAAAAATAAATAAAAAGGCTGGGCATGGTGGCTCACACCTGTAATCACAGCACTTTGGGAGGCTGAGGCGGGCGGATCACCTGAGGTCAGGAGTTCGAGACCAGCCTGACCAACATGGAGAAACCACGTCTCTACTAAAATTACAAAATTAGCTGGGTATGGTGGCACATGTCTATAATCCTAGCTACTCGGGATGCTGAGGCAGGAGAATCACCTGAATCCGGGAGGTGGAGGTTGCGGTGAGACAAGATTGCGCCATTGCACTCCAGTCTAAGCAACAAGAGCAAAACTCCATCTCAAAATAAATAAATAAATATAAAAATAAAAAGTAAATTAAAAAAATAAGAGGATTTTAGATGTGGATGCTAAGATGTTGGAGGCAAGAGATGTCTTATGAGAGGTGAACAAGCCTGTTTGATGTGTGTGTGTGTGTGTGCACGCATGTGTGTGTGTGTGTATATATATATATATATATAT
>NW_012118489.1:289813-290311 GCF_000951035.1 Colobus angolensis palliatus
AGCCAGGATGGTCTCGATCTCCTGACCTTGTGATCCGCCTGCCTCGGCCTCCCAAAGTGTTGGGATTATAGGAGTGAGCCACCGCGCCCGGCCTATATATATTTTTTGAGTCAAGGTCTCACTCTGTAACCCAGGCTGGCGTGCAGTGGCTCAATCATAGCTCACTGCAGCCTCCAATTCCTGGGCTCCAGTGATTCTCCCACCCGAGCCTCCTGAGTAGCTGGGACTACAGGCGTGTGCCACCATGCCCAGTTAATTTATTTTTATTTATTTATTATTTATTTAGAAACTGATGTTTGGCCGGGCACGGTGGCTCAAGCCTGTAATCCCAGCACTTTGCAAGGCCGAGACGGGTGGATCACGAAGTCAGGAGATCGAGACCATCCTGACTAACACAGTGAAACCCCGTCTCTACTAAAAAATACAAAAAAATTACCCAGGCGAGGTGGCAGGCACCTGTAGTCCCAGCTACTCAGGAGGCTGAGGCAGGAGAATGGC
>NW_012118489.1:291177-292690 GCF_000951035.1 Colobus angolensis palliatus
AAAAAAAAAAAGAAAAAAAGAAAGTGATGTTTATTTTCCACCAACTTTATTTCCATGTTGCTTAAGAACCCATGCAAGGGCCGGGCACAGTGGCTCACGCCTATAATCCCAGCACTTTGGGAGGCCAAGGTGGGTGGATCACCTGAGGTCAGGAGTTCGAGACCAGCCTGGCCAACATGGTGAAACCCCCCTCTCTACTAAAAATACAAAAATCAGTCGGGTGTGCTGGCACACGCCTGTAATCCCAGCTACTCAGGAGGCTGAGGCAGGAGAATCGGCTTAAACCTGGTAGGCAGAGGTTACAGTGAGCCAAGATTGCGGCACTGCACTCCAGCCTGGGCGACAGAGTGAGACTCCATCACAAAAAAAAAAAGAGCTCTTGCAAGAACAGCTTAAGACCATTCAGTGGTTGCTCCTACCCATCCAGTGGCCTTAGCAGTAGGAGCTGCAGACCAGTCTTCCATGGCAGGCTGAGTGCTCCAGTCTTTAGTAGGGAACTGCTGGACAGTCACAGAGGGCACGTGCACATCTTCAGACCAGTCTGCAACCTCAGGATGAGTAGCAGTGAACTCAGGAGCTGGAGCAGTCTATTCACTCTGAAATTCCTCCTTGTCACAGCCTTTTCAGCAGCAGCCTGCTGTTCTTTTTCAATCTCTTCAGGATCTCTGTAGAAGTAGAGATCGGGCATGACCTCCCACGGGTGTTCACAGGAAATGGTGCCACGCATGCACAGAACTTCCTGAGCCAGCATCCACCACGTCAGACCCACCGAGTGAGCTCCCTTGTTGTTGCTTGGGATGGCAATGTCCACATGGCGCAGAGGAGAATCCGTGTGACACAGAGCAAGGTAGGTAGGTTAACATAAGATGCCTCTATGAGACACTGCCGATCAGCCCTGGGGTGAATAAACATAAGCCGTGGCTCCTGGAAGGCTGCCTAGATCTGGTTAGTGAAGGTTCCAGGAGTGAAGCGGCCAGCAATTGGAGTGGCTCCAGTGGCAGCAGCAAACTTCAGCACGGCCCTCTGGCCAGTATTCCTGGAGGACGTGACGCTGACATCAGCGGGGTTTTCAGTGGCAACAATGCCATGAGCTGCCAGAAGCAGCTTCTCCCAGGTCCTCTTCAGAGTTAGGATGTAGGTGACATCACTTTCCCTTTTATACATGTACTGTTCCATCTGTAAGTCAAGATTGGTGCCACCTAAGTGGGTTCCTGCTGCAAGGAAATTAAGGACATCTTCCTCCTTCATTTGCAGGAGTGACATCAAGGGCTCCGGATGTTGTGAAACTTTCTCTTTAAGTTACAACAGGAATCCGGAACAACGCCAGATGTACCCCTCTGTGGGTAGCGTGGAAAGCTTTTCTTTATTTGTTTTGAGACGAAGTCTTGCTCTGTCGTCCAGGCTGGAGTACCGTGGCACAATCTCGGCTCACTGCAGCCTCCACCTCCTGGGTTCAAGCAATTCTCCTGCCTCAGCCTCCCGAGTAGCTGGGATTACAGGCATGTGCCACCAC
>NW_012118489.1:298575-321108 GCF_000951035.1 Colobus angolensis palliatus
GTTGGAACCCTGTCTCTACTAAAAATACAAAATTAGCTGGGCGTGGTGGCGCATGCCTGTAATCCCAGCTACTTGGGAGGCTGAGGCAGGAGAATCACTTGAACCTGGGAGGTGGAGATTGCAGTGAGCTGAGATCACACCATTGCACTCCAGCCTGGCAACAGAGCGAGACTGTCTCAAAAAAAAAAAAAAAAGATGTGATTTCATTCGTAACACCAATATACCCAATACACAGGAGAGGAGAGGCCATCTGATCAATGCCAGGTTTGGGAACAAGAGTCCTATCTGCTCGGCCTTTGCCTTCATCTTGCCTGAACAGAAAACCCTCAGGCCCCTGGGGAACTCAGTGTGAAAACTTTGAATCCAGGTGGGGGCCCCCAAGAGGCGATGGCCATGAGGGCGGTGGGGGCTGCACGGGCTCACCTGCTCCACGATTCCTTCCCCTTCCAGGGCCCGGCTGTAGTTCTCGTGGATGTACTGCTCCTTCCAGTCCTGCAGGAGGGTGGAGGGTACATCAGATCTGTGACCCCCTCGCTCCCAGCCCTCAAGAGGACTACCCCCTCCTGCTCAGCGTCCTGCGCTGGCAGCAGCCACCACGTTTGGCGTCTTCCTTAGCACAGGGCGGGGAACCTGTGTGCTCTGGGTGCGGGGGTCCCACTCACGACAGGGTTGTCAAAGATCTGCCAGAGGTCGGGGTGCAGGTGCTCCGTGTCATATCGGGAAGTGGCCAGAAGCCGGCCAAATTCATGCTGATTGCTCAGATGGAGAAAGATGCCCTGTAGTGGGGTGGGGGTGTCCATGATGCAGGCCATGCCCGGAGTCCGGGGGGCTGCCTCCAGGCCACGCCGCGCACCCGCGCTCACCTTGTCTCGAAAGCTCTTACAGAAGGCCATGTCCGGGTCCGTGTCACTGCCCGAGAACACGTCCCTCTGGGGCAGCTCCGTCCGCAGGGTATCCCCCCGGATCACATAGGCCTGCGAGATGTATGGCACGTTCCACACGCCCCTGGAGGCACCGACACCGTGGTCAGCTGGGAGGGCGGCCCCCCAAATTCTGCCCAGCTCATCCCGGGAAGTCCTTCTTCCCTTAGAGTATCACAGTCCCTGAACATAAGGCTCCTGCATGTCCCTTGTCACGCATTGCTTGTCACAACCGCCCCATCTCCCAAAACGCAATCAGTCCCTACCCCAAGCTGTGGCACTTCTTTTTGGTTTCTTGTTTTTGGTTTTTGAGATGGAGTCTTGCTCTGTCACCTAGGCTGCAGTGTAGTGGTGTGATCTTGGCTCACGGTAACCTCCGCCTCCCAGGTTCAAGCAATTCTCCCACCTTAGCCTCCCAAATAGCTGGGATTGCAGGTGCCTGCCACCATGCCCAGCTAATTTTTGTGTTTTTTAGTAGAGATGCGGTTTCACCATGTTGGCCAGGCTGGTCTTGAACTCCTGACCTTGTGATCCGCCCGCCTTGGCCTCCCAAAGTGCTGAGATTACAGGCATGAGCCACTGTGCCCAGCTTAATTATGTACTTTTTTTAGTAGAGAAAGGGTTTCACCATGTTGGCCAGGCTGGTCTCAAACTCCCAACTTCAGGTGATCCATCCACCTCAGCCTCCCAAAGTGCTGGGATTACAGGGGTGAGTCACCGCACCCAGCTAATTTATTTTTTGTAGAGATGGAGGTCTTGCTATGCTGTCCAGGCTGGTCTTGAACTCCTGGCCTCCAGTGATCCCCCACCTGCCTCGACCTCCGAAAGTACTGGGATTACAGGTGTGAGCCACTGTGCCCAGCCTGGGAAGTCCTTCTTTTGGTCTGTGCCCTCTCACACTCTCTCCAGCTCAGGCAATACAGAGGAAGGGGAGAGTGGGAGCCAGGGAAGCTTCCAGGTTCCCACGAGGGTCTAACATTCTGCCTCTCCCTTTTCCTCTCATCATCCCTTTTCAGGGTCTCTCCCCTCTATGCTGGTAGCAGGAGGGGAGATGGGGTTAATAGGCAGACGAATGGACTCAAGACTTACAAACTGTCCTTTAATGACAGTGAGGCTGAGGAACATTAATAATTTATCACGCGGGGAGTCCCCAGAAGCCCTGTCCCCATGAACCCCTGTGGGCGGAGGAGAGAGGCGGGGACTCCGGGTGCTTCCTGAGAGGGCCGTGTGTTGGGAGCAAGATGACATATTCAGTCCAGGCACACGGAACGTGCACTCAGGAAGCAGGGAATGAGAGAGACCCATTCCCCGACTCCCAGGATGGGGGCCAAGCCCCCTAAAAAGGCACAGTGGCAGGGCAGGTTTGGCAGAGTGGTTGAGTGTCAGGGGTCGACAAAGGACACCATGATGTAGCGTGTGCCCCGGGTCGTGGGCAGCCCCTCGTGGTAGTGGGTGAGGCGGCCGGGGTGCAGGAGTGCCCAGCCCTTCCTCGGGGACGAGATCACGCAGTCGTAGCGCAGGAAGCGGCAGCCGCCTCCCTGAAAAGAGGAGAAGGGAAAGGAAACATGGAGTGAGCAGACATGGGGCCTGGGGAGCAGGCAGATACAGGGGGCAGGGCAGCCAGGCGAGGGGGCACGGTGCGATGACAGACCAGTGCGACAAGGGAGATGGCAGATATGGGGGGCTGGGGTGCCCGTAGACAGGAAGATCCAGGGGAAGGCTGAGGCCGTCTGCCCAGAAGAGATCTAGGAGCTGACACCCACAAAATCACTGGGAAATGGGCAGGGCGGGGAGCTGGGGGTGCACACAAGGGCTCTAGGTGGGGACCCGAGGGTCCTGAGGTGAAGCATGGGTGGGTGGTGTGGCTGGGGCGCACCTCATAGTCCAGGCCCTTGTGGTTGAGGGCGACGTTGAGGGTGAAGGTGGATGAGTCATGGTGTGGCCGCAGAGATGGCTGCTCATCTGGTCGGTAGCGAACCACAAAGTTCATCACCGCCCGCGCCTGGGAGAGAGGAGAGAGGATGCTGCGGGGACGGCTGCGAGTGCAGGACTTTTTTTTTTTTTTTTGTATTATTACTATCATTTTTCAGACAGCCTCGCTCTGTCACTCAGGCTGGAGTGCAGTGGTGCGATCTCGGCTCACTGCAACCTCTGCCTCCTGGTTTCAAGCAATTCTCATACCTCAGCCTCCCGAGTAGCTGGGATTACAGGCATCTGCCACCATACCCGGCTAATTTTTGTATTTTTACTAGAGACGAGGTTTCACTGTCTTGGCCACGCTGGTCTTGAACTCCTGACCTTAGGTTATCCGCCCACCTCGGCCTCCCAAAGTGCTGGGATTACAGGCGTGAGCCACCAACACCTGGCCATTGCAGGGGGTCTTCAGGGAGATGATGGTCCCTGTTAGGGAAGGGGAGGGGCGGCAGGATTCCTGCGTGGGAGGGTCTCGCTGCTCACTGGCATTAGATTAGGGCCAAGCCTTGCCCCGGGTCTCAGCCTGCCTCCCTCCCTCCCCTGGGCTGCCTCCTGCAGCATCTCATTCCCCTGGGAACTAAAGTGCATGGAGCCCAAATGCTGCAGGGGCCAAAAGGGGTCTCTGTGGAGACTTCCAGCCTGGGACTGGGGTGGGGAAGGTGGGGAGGCAGCAGGCAGATGGGCGGCACACCTTGGTGTGGTAGCCGGGAAACAGGCTCTCGGTCATGGGGCCCACATACGTCCGCAGCAGCTGCAGCCATTGGTCCTCGTACCCCACCTGCTTCATGTGGATGTCCACAGTGGGCACATTCTCGTAGCCTCCAGCCAGCCTTGAATCCTGGGGGCAGCGGGCACTGAGCCATCCGCCCCTCCAGCCATGGTGCCCCCCCAAGAGGCAGTCCAGCCTCCTTCCTCCTGTGCCCCAGCCTTTACACCTGTGTTCCTCTGTGTGGAGCAGTCTTCTTTGCTACTTCTCAGCCTGACTCACTGCTCCCGGCCCTTCAAGTCTCAGCTAAGATGTCACCTGTCCTGTGAAGCCCCCTAGTCCTCCCGTCTGGGTCAAGGCTTCCCCGTGGCTTCCACTGCACCCAGGCTGCTCATCGCAGCCTTAGAAGCTGTGTGGCGGCTGCTGCTCACAGCAGGGCAGAGCTTGGCTGGCACGAGGCATTCCTGCAGTGCAAGCTAGGGCAGTGACCCAGAAACTATTTCCTTTTTTCTTTTTTTAGAGACAGAGTCTTGCTCTGTCACCCAGGCTGGAGTGCTGCGGCATGATCATAGCTCACTGCAGCCTCTAACTCTGGGGCTCAAGTGATCCTTCTGCCTCAGCCTCCTGAATAGCTGGGACCACAGGCACACGCCACCATGCCTGGCTAATTTTGTGTTTTTAGTAGAGATGGGGTTTCTCCATGTTGATGAGGCTGGTCTCGAACTCTCGACCTCAGGAGATCCACCTGCCTCGGCGGCCTCCCAAAGTGCTGGGATTACAGGCGTGAGCCACCATGCCTGGCCCAAACCCAGCTAATTTTTAAATTTCTTGTAGAGACAGGTACTTGCTATGTTGCCCAGGCTGGCCTCAAACTCCCTGGCTCGAGCAATCCTCCTGCCTCAGCCTCCCAAAGTGCTAAGATTACAGGCATGAGCCACTGCGCCCAGCAGTAAATATTTCTTGAATACATGAATGAATGCAGGCAGTTGTGACTCCAGGGTCTGTCTCCCCCTTGGGGTTTTAGTAGAGAAAAAGAGGGAGATCCCCCTCTTTGTTCCCATTTTCCTGATTCCATTGTTCCTTTACCAGATCCCACACCTCCTCCTCCGGGGAGCCCTCTGCCTTCCTCACCCAGGCCCTTACCTCATGCCGGCCGCCTGACCACTGGCCATAGTGCTCCATCTCCGCCACCAGCTCATCACACATTTGTTCTGATAGCAGTGGGAACCAGTACACATCCGGGCATGGCTGAGGACAGGGTGGGGGAGAACAGGGCTAGCTGACAGCACAGAACAGGGAAGGGGACAGGCAGTGGACAGAATGGGAAGGTTCAGGGAGGAGCAGGGAAGGCTCTGTGAGAGCAGCCGGGGACCTGCGAGGTAGGGCCTGGGGGAGTGGCAAGGCTGAGAGCCGGTATCTGGCACAGCAGAGGTGGCAGAGGGTCCTGGAGCCCCTTGTGCTGGGACAGGGGTTTCCAAACTTCCATAACAGTGCATCCCTTTTTTTTTTTTTTTTTTTTTGAGATAGGGTATTGCTCTGTCACCCAGGCTGGAGTGCAGTGGCACAATCATAGCTCACTGCAGCCTCGACCTTCTGGGCTCAAGCGATCCTCCTGCCTCAGCCTCCCAAGTAGCTGGAACTACAGGCACATGTCACCATGCCAAGCTAATTTTTTCTTTTCTTTTTTTTTGAGACAGGGTCTCGCTGTGTTACCCAGGGTGGAGTGCAGTGGCATGATCTTGGCTCACTGCAACCTCTGCCTCCCAGGTTCAAGCAATTCTCCCACTTCAGCTTCCAGAGTAGCTGGGACTACAGGTGCGCGCCATCACATCTGGCTAATTTTTGTATTTTTTTTTTTTTTAGTAGAGACAGGGTTTTGCTATGTTCGCCGGGCTGGTCTCAAACTCCTGACCTCAAGTGATCCGCCTGCCTCGGCCTCTTGAAGTACTGGGATTACAGGCATAAGCACCACTCCTGGCCTAATTTTTTATTAAAAAAATTTTTTTTTGTAGAGACAGATTCTCGCTATGTTGCCCAGGCTGGTCTTAGACTCTTGGCCTCAACCGATCTACCCACCTTGGCCTTCCAAAGTGCTGAGATTACAGGCACGAGCCACCACGCTGGGCCCCATTCTTCTTTAAAGATGTGATTTCAGCCGGCCGGGCGCGGTGGCTCGTGCCTGTAATCCCAGCACTTTGGGAGGCCGAGACGGGCGGATCACGAGGTCAGGAGATCGAGACCATCCTGGCTAACACGGTGAAACCTCGTCTCTACTAAAAATACAAAAACTAGCCGGGCGAGGTGGCGGGCGCCTGTAGTCCCAGCTACTTGGGAGGCTGAGGCAGGAGAATGGCGTAAATCTGGGAGGCGGAGCTTGCAGTGAGCTGAGATCACACCATTGCACTCCAGCCTGGCAACAGAGCGAGACTGTCTCAAAAAAAAAAAAAAAAGATGTGATTTCATTCGTAACACCAATATACCCAATACACAGGAGAGGAGAGGCCATCTGATCAATGCCAGGTTTGGGAACAAGAGTCCTATCTGCTCGGCCTTTGCCTTCATCTTGCCTGAACAGAAAACCCTCAGGCCCCTGGGGAACTCAGTGTGAAAACTTTGAATCCAGGTGGGGGCCCCCAAGAGGCGATGGCCATGAGGGCGGTGGGGGCTGCACGGGCTCACCTGCTCCACGATTCCTTCCCCTTCCAGGGCCCGGCTGTAGTTCTCGTGGATGTACTGCTCCTTCCAGTCCTGCAGGAGGGTGGAGGGTACATCAGATCTGTGACCCCCTCGCTCCCAGCCCTCAAGAGGACTACCCCCTCCTGCTCAGCGTCCTGCGCTGGCAGCAGCCACCACGTTTGGCGTCTTCCTTAGCACAGGGCGGGGAACCTGTGTGCTCTGGGTGCGGGGGTCCCACTCACGACAGGGTTGTCAAAGATCTGCCAGAGGTCGGGGTGCAGGTGCTCCGTGTCATATCGGGAAGTGGCCAGAAGCCGGCCAAATTCATGCTGATTGCTCAGATGGAGAAAGATGCCCTGTAGTGGGGTGGGGGTGTCCATGATGCAGGCCATGCCCGGAGTCCGGGGGGCTGCCTCCAGGCCACGCCGCGCACCCGCGCTCACCTTGTCTCGAAAGCTCTTACAGAAGGCCATGTCCGGGTCCGTGTCACTGCCCGAGAACACGTCCCTCTGGGGCAGCTCCGTCCGCAGGGTATCCCCCCGGATCACATAGGCCTGCGAGATGTATGGCACGTTCCACACGCCCCTGGAGGCACCGACACCGTGGTCAGCTGGGAGGGCGGCCCCCCAAATTCTGCCCAGCTCATCCCGGGAAGTCCTTCTTCCCTTAGAGTATCACAGTCCCTGAACATAAGGCTCCTGCATGTCCCTTGTCACGCATTGCTTGTCACAACCGCCCCATCTCCCAAAACGCAATCAGTCCCTACCCCAAGCTGTGGCACTTCTTTTTGGTTTCTTGTTTTTGGTTTTTGAGATGGAGTCTTGCTCTGTCACCTAGGCTGCAGTGTAGTGGTGTGATCTTGGCTCACGGTAACCTCCGCCTCCCAGGTTCAAGCAATTCTCCCACCTTAGCCTCCCAAATAGCTGGGATTGCAGGTGCCTGCCACCATGCCCAGCTAATTTTTGTATTTTTGGTAGAGATGGGGTTTCACCATGTTGCCCAGGCTGGTCTTGAACTCCTGACCTCAAGTGATCCGCCTGCCTCGGCCTCCCAAAGTGCTAGGATTACAGGCGTTGAGCCACCACGGCCAGCCCTTGTTTTTTATTTTCTTGAGACAGGGTCTCCCTCTGTTTCTAGGCTGGAGTGCAGTGGTGCAAACATGGCTCACTGCAGCCTCAACCTCCCAAGTTCAAGTGATCCTCCCACCTCAGCCTCCGTAGTAGCTGGGACTACAGGCACGCACCACCGTGCCCATCTAATATTTTAAGTTTTTTGTAGAGACAGGATCTTGCTATGTTGCTCAGGCTGATGTTAAACTCCCAGGCTCAAGCAGTCCTCCTACCTCGGACTCCCAAAGTGGTGGCATCAAAGGTGTGAGCCACTGCACCCGGCCTCGTGGCACCTCTGACTGGTGACCACTCCAAACCCCTGAGAGTGGAGGCCTTGGGTCTATCCGGGCCCCGGGTCGGAGGAGGTGGGGGGCTGTAGGCTGGCGGGACTCACACTCGCTTTCGCTGCACCAGCTCCACGTAGTCCTCGGAGCGGGCGTAGTACTCATCGGGGCTCAGCGCACCCCAGAAGTTGGACCACAGCTTGCCGTGGCGGGACAGCATGGGGGCGATCACCTTCCTACAGACAGGCGGGGGTGAGGGCTGGGCAGACGGGAGCAGGCCTGGGGAGCCCGGTGCCCAAGGCAGAAGTGGGGTTCCCGGGGCCTGTTGGGGTGCCCTCCGGCTGCGGGGAGAGGAGGTAAGCCACCTGTTCTCCTCAATGAGGATGCGCAGGGTCTGTAGGTTGGTGAGGACGGCGTCAGCGTCCAGGCTGAAGTAGAACTCACACTCGGGGTCCTGCCGACACATGTCCCTGGAGGTGAGAGGCGAGCTGAGACAGCGGCGGGTGGGGAGGCAGTGTGGATGGGGGGACTGGCCCACGCCCCCAGGAGAAAAGGAAGGAGGCAGTGTCCATCCTTCCTTCCCCAGGCTCTCTGCTGTCTGGGTGAGCTGGCAAGGGCAGGGGTGACAGCGTGGGGGCTGCAAGGACGCGAATCGGGAGGCCCAGGAGGGGTTGGACGGGTGACAGGTGAGGTGAGGGCCAGGCATCAGGTGGCAGCAACCCCCACCCTGCACCCTCATCCCACCCCCTCCTCCCCCTAAGCACCCGCTCACATGGCCATGTCCCTGGCCTCGCCTGGGCTCAGAGCCTCCTCCGGCCCTACCAGCTTCACGGCTGCGAAGTGGTCCTGGAGCTGTGGCCAGGAGTCAGCGATGTGGGGCTCATGGAAGACCTCCTGGGAGGGGATGACATAGGGGGATGGGCTCAGAGGGCAGGGAGGCGGCACCTGAGGTATGGGGGGTGCGGGAAGGAGATGGGGGTAGGGGCACGGGAGTTCTGATCAGGGCAGGGGAAGGGTCCCTCGGGAGAGGCTCCAAGATGGGGGGGGGCGGTCTCACGTTGTTGTGAAGAAAAAGGGTGACCCTGTCAGGGGGATAGTCCAGGAGCAGCAGCCGCTGCAGGAAGCGGGGCAGAAACGGAGTAGGCTGTTCCACAAACACGGCCAGAAACACCCGGGGGGGAGGCTGGAAGATGCAACACACATGGGCTCAGAGGGAAGCCTGGACTTCTCCGTTGCACCCACCCTCCACCCTGACAGGTGCGGGCACCCAGGAGCGATGGCCCCACCACCACCCAGCCCGCTGTCCTTGCACCTCCTGCTTAGCACGCTGCCCTCTCGTGCCCCTCCCCGGCACCCCCACCTCACCTGCCCCCCCGGGAGTGTCCTCCGGTCCCGGTTGCAGAAACCACAGCCTCCCTCGGGAGTCCAGCCGTTGGGGACGTAGTTTCCCAGGTAGTTGAGCTGCAGCTGTTGGGAAGAGACTGAGGCTGAGTGGCTGACGCCTCCAGGGGTGGAGGTGGGGATCAGGCACCTCTGGTATGGGGGCTGGGAAGGGCCGGCTTCTCAGAAAGGTTGGAGGTGCCAGGGGTTGGGGCAGGGCAGGGCGGCGGTTGAGACCACTGGTGGCACCTTAGTGGGACCGTTTCCATGGACGACAACGGGGAGCGTGTCATAGGCCACATTCCGGATACGCACACGGTTCCGATCAAACTTTAAAACCACTTCATCTGGGGAAGGAAAAGGCCAGGCTTCACACTCCCTTTCTCTGGGAGCTGCCAAGCAACATATTCTTCTAAATATGGCGTCCCATATTCTCCAGGGAATAAAGGGACACCAGGGCCATCCTAGAGTGTCCCTCGTTGTGGGGCAGGAACCTCTGGGTTCTGACCAGGCTGCTGGCCCAGAGAGCTCCACTGCCTACTACCTGCGTGATCACATCGCAGCTGGGTGAGAGAGGATGAGCTGAGCTGGGGTCCACTAGGAGCCTCAGCATCCCTACCCCTCCTCATATTCTCCCTCTCTCCCTTTTTTTTTTTTGGAGATGGAGTCTCACTCTGTCGCCCATGCTGGAGTGCAATGGTGCGGTCTTGCCTCACTGCAACCTCCGCCTCCTGGGTTCAAATGATTCTCTTGCCTCAGCATCCCGCTAGCTGAGACTATAGGCACATACCACCATACTTGGCTAATTTTTGTATTTGTATTTTTTGTTTTTTATTCTGAGATGGAGTCTCACTCCTATCATGCAGGCTGGAGTACAGTGGCGCGATCTTGGCTCATTGCAACCTCCACCTCCCGGGTTCAAGCGATTCTCCTTCCTCAGCCTCCCAGGTAGCTGGGATTACAGGCACACACCACCACGCCGGGCTAATTTTTGTATTTTCAGTAGAGACGGGGTTTCGCCATGTCGACCAGGCTGGCCTCAAAATTCTGACCTCAGGTGATCCACCTGCCCTGACCTCAGGTGACCAATCCTGCCAAAGTGCTAGGATTACAGGCATGAGCCACCACACCCGGCCTAATTTTTGTATTTTTAGTAGAAATGGGGTTTCACTATGTTGGCCAGACTGGTCTCAAACTTCTGACGTCATGATCTCCCCGCCTCGGCCTTCCAAAGTGCTGGGATTACAGACATGAGCCACCGCACCTGGCCTCCTTTCTTTCTTTTATTTTTTTGGAGGGAGTCTCACTCTGTTGCCCAGGCAGGAGTGCAGTGGCGCAATCTTGGCTCACTGCAACTTCCACCTCCTGGGTTCCAGTGATTCTCCTGCCTCAGCCTTCTGAATAGCTGGGATTACAGGTGCCCGCCACCATGCCTGGCTCATTTTTGTACTTTTTTGTAGTAGAGACGGGTTTCTGCTATGCTGGCTAGGCTGGTCTCAAACTCCTGACCTCAAGTGATCCTCCTGCCTTGGCTTCCCAAAATACTGGGATTATAGGCATGAGGCACGGTGCCTGGCTTCTCTCTCTCCATTTTCCCCATCACCTGAGGCAAGTCACCAACCCCTCCATAAGCTGCTTTCCTCATCTGTACGAGAAGGATAACCAGGGACCTTCCCTTTGTTAAACAAAATCACAGAAGTAGGCCGGGCACAGTGGCTCACGCCTGTAATCCCAGCACTCTGGGAGGCCGAGGCAGGAGGATCACCTGAGGTTGGGAGTTCGAGACTAGCCTGGCCAACATGGTTGGAACCCTGTCTCTACTAAAAATACAAAATTAGCTGGGCGTGGTGGCGCATGCCTGTAATCCCAGCTACTTGGGAGGCTGAGGCAGGAGAATCACTTGAACCTGGGAGGTGGAGATTGCAGTGAGCTGAGATTGGACTATTGCACTCCGGCGCAGGCAACAAAGCGAAACTCCATCTGAAAAAAAAAAAAAAAAAAACCCCTGGCCTAGTGCCCAGGCGCAGCATGTGTGCAACAGATGCCAGACACATTTTTGCCTCCCTTGCTTCTAGTACCATCAGCACAGTGCAACTCACACAACCAGCCACTCAGACACCCAATAAAACCACGTAGAGGTGGACTTAGATCAGCCCAGCTCCTCCAGAAGCCTCTCCCAGCTCAAGACCCCTAGCTGCAGAGGCTGCGCACTGCCCACCTGCGGCTGTCTTCCTCCTCACCTAAAGCCCCGTTGAGGTTCTGAAAGATCCGAGATTTATGATCCAGATTAAGGCTGAGTTTCTCCTAAATGGAATGGGATGCAATAGAGTGGTTAAAATGGAAGGAGTGGGAAGGACATCATTTCTCTTTTCTCTCTCTCTCTCTCTCTTTTTTTCTCTCGCTTTTGTTGCTTAGGCTGGAGTGCAATGGCATGATCTCAGCTCACTGCAATCTCTGCCTCCCAGTTCAAGCGATTCTCCTGCTTCAGCCTCCCAAGTAACTGGGACTACAGGAGACTGCCACCATGCCTGGCTACTTTTTGTATTTTTAGTAGAGACAGGGTTTCACCATGTTGGCCAGGCTGGTCTCAAACTCCCGACCTCAGGTGACCCACGAGCCTCGGCCTCCCAAAGTGCTGAGATTACAGGCGTGAGCCACTGTGCTTTTTCTTTTTTTGTGAGAGACAGAGTCTCATTCTGTCACTGACGCTGGAGTGCAGTGGTGCCAAACATCCTCAAACTCCTGGGCTAAAGTGATCGTCCCACCTCAGCCTCCCAAGTAGCTGGGATTACAGGCGTACACCATGAAGTCTGGCTAATTTTTTTTTTTTGGTAGAGATGAGGTCTCAACTATGTTGTCCAGGCTGGTCTTGAATTCCTGGGCTCAAGCAATCCTCCTGCCTAAGCCTCCCAAAGCACTTAGACGTGGGATGTGGGATGCGCCCACTCCTCTGTCTTCCCTACCCTCAGTCCTGGGTCCAGGTAGAGCCGTGTGTAGAACAGCTGGTCATCGTCATCATCCTTGTACTTCCACTGGCGCACGATCTGGTGGATGGTGGTGGCAAAGCCGATGAATCCTGGTGGGGAGGGGGAGTGTTGACCCCGAGACTCCCAGGGTCCCAGGGCCTGTCCCCCAGGCCCTCTCCAGCCCTCAGGCACCTTTAACACTCTGTCCCACCGCTCTTGGCCCCTCTGCCTTGGGCACCTTGCCACTCACCACCAGAGTTGAGGAAGCGCTTCCCCGTGCCCACCTCAGGGTACTGCTCCGCCAGCCCCCACTCGGGCCAGCAGAAGCTCTCCGCAGAGAAGAGCAGGCGGCTGCCACTCTGGACGAACTTCTTCAGCAGCTCTGAGGGGCTGCCAGCCAGAATCACATCATAGCTGGGTGAGGAAGGGGAGGATAAGCATGGGTCCACTGGGAACCGCAGCATCCTTACCTTGCTCCCTATCCCCAGCCCTGTTACCTGTCCACAAACATGATGATCATATCCTCCCGGTCAGCGTATTTCTCCATTTCCTTCTTGAGCCACCGGACCTTCTGTCCTCCACCGACTGTTCGGGCCACATCACCCCCTCGCCACTCCTCCCCCAGGCCCAGGGTCTGTGGAGAAGACGCCTCATGCCAGGCAAGGGGTGGGGAGTTGTCGGGGGGGGGGCTCCTGACCAGGCTCACCATGGGGACCTGGGCATCCAGACTTCAGCCCACCCCTCCCGCTGGGACCCCCTCCCAGGGGCGTTTCCCTCTCCTCACCCGCACGGTGTAGTTGAAGAATTCCGCAGAGCGCAGGAAACGCAGGTACCCTTCGGTTTCAGCTGTGGCCACAGTCATCACCAGCAGCTTCTCTGTTACCAGAGGGAATTGGCACTTGGGATCCACCGCCCAGCTCCGGGCCCCACGTGCTTTGCTGTCCTCCCTCTCACTCGACTTCCCTCCCTTTCTTCCTTCCCATTCTTAAACTCTTCTCACCCAGGAACACTCTGACCCCATGGAGGACAGGGTGGGAGTGGCGCCCAGGAATTCCGAGTCCGTTTGCACAGGGAGGCTGGAAACCTCAGTTCAGGGTGGTAATGGGCAAGGGGCTTGGCGCGACTCAGCCCCAAGAGCACGCTGGGCGGCGGACGGGCCAGACACCTCCTCGAGCCCCCGATCCTCTCCGGGCCAGGCTGGCAGGCACGTCAGCCTCTGCCCCCTCGGCTGCGCCGGGCCTCCCCGGGATCTCACCTGGGTTGACCGGGTCTCGGCCCCGGGGCCGGTCGGAGGCTGACGCCGCAGGTGGCAGCAGCAGCAGCAGCAGCAGCAGGAGCCGGAGTCCTGGCCCCGAGGAGGTCATGGTGGGGAGCGGGCCCAGACAGCACCCAGGATCCTGGGACCTCAGCTACGCGCCTGGATCCCAGCTCCGGAGGGGAGCTCCGGGAAGGGGGCGCTGCGGCTGCTGTGCAGCCGCCGCGGGGAGCAGCTGGGCTGGGGCCACGCCCTGGAAAAAAGGCGTATCCGGAGGCTGCAGAAAGCTCCAGATGCCGGCGCCGCAGACAAGGCGAGGATTGTCCCGGGCGCACGGGAGGCGGGGGAGGGGCGGCAGCTCGGGCCGGCGGGCGGGAGACAGGGACTCTGGGCCGAGCCCCCCGCTTTACACATGTGGAAGCTGAAACCTGGACAGGGGAAGTGATCCCTGGCGGTGGGTCCGGAGGGACGCGGGGGCGGGTCCTGGCAGCAGCCCTGCCGGGAGCGTACGGGCGGAAGACGGGGAGAGCGAGGGGGTGGCGGCGACAGGGAAGGAGGAAGCCCAGGAGTCCGCCGCGGGACGGAGGCCTGGGGGAACTGGGAGCTGAGTTTTCTGCAGAGGGCCACTAGGAACCTCGGATTGCCCACGGAAGCCAGTCCGCTGGGATCAAAGCCACTTTCTTTGACAGTACGGCCCACTTCCTTTTCTGCCCAGGGAGAAGCTCCAGGGTCTGCCTTTGTGATCAGAGCATCTTCACAAGGACCAAAGGAAAATAAGGTTTCTCGTAAGAACACCGTGAGCACATCTTTAAAACGACCCATTTCGTGGCTCCTACAAGATTTACACCGCCACACTGAGGCCGGAAGTAGTTTTGCCCCTATAAAACATGGCGAAAAGCTTTCTTGTCTCCAAGGAAACGCCACGTAATGAGTCAAAGCGGTGGCGCACGCGCAGAAGTACAAGCCACCGGAAGCAGTGGCGCCCTTACCAAAGCCGTGGGTTTAGTACGCGTGCGCAGCAGTCTCTTCCGACAGTTGTGTTGTGCAAATGGTGGAGAAGAAAACTTCGGGTATGTGAGCCCCCGCGGTTCGCCCCCTTCCCCTTCCCAAGTCCAAACCAATCCTAGACTTTTCTTACCTAGTCATTCCTCTTTTTTTTTTCTTTTGAGACGTGGTCTCGCTCTTTCACCTAGGCTGGAGTGTAGTGGCGTAGTCATAACTCACTGCAGCCTCGAACTGCTGGGATCAAACCATCCTCCTATCTCAGCCTCCCGAGTGGCTGAAGCTGAAGGCATGAGGCACCATGCCTGGCTAATTTTTAATTTGTTATGTGGTGATGGGCTCTCGTTATGTTGCCCAGGTTGGTCTCCAACTGTTGGCCTCAAAGCGATCCTGCCGCGTGGGCCTTCCAAAGTGCTGGGATTACAGGCGTGAGCTGCCGCGCCCGGCCCCAGCTATTCCTCTTGAATACCTTCCTTAGCCCTCGGATCCTGGCGTTGACCCTTCGTTCACGTTTTATTGATGCCTGCTCCAAACCGGGTGCTGGGGATGAAGAGGAGAAAGATCCCTGTTATCCAAGCATTGGCTTTTTCTGGAATGGGGACAGAAACGCAGATCTACCACTGTATTTCACTGTGATTTGTGCTATGGCAGAGGGAGGCACAGCGCCTGCGAACAGGGAGGCGTGGCATCTAGCCCAGGTTCTGGGAGGCAGGGGACTGTGAAAGCCTGAAGGAAAAACGGAAAAGCTTGAATTGAGTCTTGAAAGTCTAGTTAGGGTTTCTCTCAGTGGAAACCTCACGTGTAAAGGCAGTAAAACAAAAAGAAACCTAGTCCCTTAGGAAACCAAGTCCACGGTTTGGATCTTACAGAGTGATAAGAAAGGATGGAAAACTGAGGAAAGGTTACATTTTGAAAGGCATTATACATACTGCCCAGGAGTTTGAACTCGGGGGGGAAGCATTGGAGAGCTAGCAAAGGCTTTTTTTTAGATGGAGTCTCGCTGTGTCACCCAGGCTGGAATGCAGTGATTCTATATAGCTCACTGCAGCCTCAACCTCCCATGCTCAAGTGATTCTTCCGCCTCAGCCACCTGAGTAGCTGGAACTACAGGTGGGTGCAGGTCGCCATGCTGGGCTAGTTTTTATATTTTTTGTTGAGGTGGGTGTCTCGCTGTGTTGCCCAGGCTGGTCTTGAACTCCTGAGCTCAGATGATCCTTCTGCCTCGGCCTTCCAAAATGCTAGGATTACAGGCATGAGCCACTGCGCTTGGCCCTTTCAGTTTTTCTTTTCTTTTTTTGAGATGGAGTCTCGTTCTGTCCCCCAGGCTGGAGTGCAGTGGCACAACCTGGGTTTACTGCAAGCTCCACCTCCTGGGTTCACAGCATTCTCCGGCCTCAGCCTCACAAGTAACTGGGACTACAGGCGCCCGCCACCACACCCAGCTTATTTTTTGTATTTTTAGTAAGGACGGATTTTCACCGTGTTAGCCAGGATGGTCTTGATCTCCTGACCTCATGATCTGCCTGCCTCGGCCCCCCAAAATGCTAGGATTACAGGCATGAGCCACTGCACTTGGCCCTCAGTTTTTCAAAGGCATCGCAGTCTCCCAGCCATTACTTTTTTCATGTTGGCCTCAAGGCCTGAAACACCCTGCTGTGTCCCCTAGCCAGGCCATTCACCAGTTAGGCCTTAACCTAGACTAACCTTCTGGGAAGTCTTCCCTGACTACTCCAAGGCCAGGTTGGGTGTTTCTGTCCTGGGCTCCGCAGCACTTTATACGTCTGTATCCTAGCCTACCCCATGCTGTACTTTCTTTGTTTGTTTGATTAATCATTTGCATTGGCCACTGGACTGTAAGCTTTCGCATCCCTAGAACCTGGAGCACTGCCTGGCATTTGGAAGGGAGACAGAGTAGTACGGTGATCACAATCACGGTTTTTTTGTTTGTTTGGCTTTGGGTTTTTTTTTTGAAACAGGGTCTTGCTCTGTCGCCCAGGCTGGAGTACAGTGGCACAAACACAGCTCACCGCAGCCTTGAGCTCCTGGGCTCAGTCAATCCTCCCGCCTCAGCCTCCTGAATAGCTGGGACTACAGGTGTGTGCCACCACGCCCGGCTAATTTTTGTATTTTTTTGTAGAAACGGGGTTTTGCCATGTTGCCCAGGCTGGCCTCAAACTCCTGGGCTCAAGCCATCCACCCACCTTGGCCTCCCAAAGTGCTGAGATAACAGACATGAGCCACTGCGCCTGGCAAGGTCATGCTTTTTGATGCTGGGCAGTTCTTTGACTTCTGACCTGGCCACTTGCTAGCTGTGTGAACTTTGGACACATTTCTTAATCTTTGAATGTTGGTAAGTTGGGGATGGAATGATACTGTCCCATACAGCTGTTATAAGGGTTAAATGGTTCAAGCGATGCAAAGAGCTGAGCACGGTGCCTGGCTCATAGTAAGTGTCCAACAAGTGATAGCTACTGGGGCTGCTGCTGTTATTATTATGGTTAACAGGTGGTTAACGAATAAAGAGATATATTATGTAAAATTATCAGAATCTGGCAAACAGCTGATAAGGTAATGAGGAAGAGGTTTTTTGTTTTTTGTTTTTGAGCCAGGGTCTCGCTCTGTCGCCCAGGCTGGAGTGCAGTGGCGCGATCTCAGCTCACTGCAACCTCCACCTCCCAGGTTCAAGCGATTCTTGTGCCTCAGCCTCCCGAGTAGCTGAGATTACAGGCATGTGCCACCACACCCCGCTAATTTTTGTATTTTTAGTAGAGACCAGGTTTCACCACACCGGCCAGGTTGGTCTCGAACTCCTGACCTGAAGTGATCTGCCTACTTCAGCCTCCGAAAGTGCTGGGATTGCATGGGTGAGCCACTATGTCCAGCCGAGGAAAGAGGTTTAAAATAACTTCTAGGTCTCTAGTTTGGATGTCTGCATAGACGGTTCTATTCGCTTAGAGAGAATCTGCAGGAGAAGCAGATTTGGATGGGAAATTTTTTTTTATTTTGAGTTGCAGTGTCCACGGGGTCAGTCGGTGACTTTTTTCTTTTTTTCTCTTTTTTTTTTTTTTTTTTGTTTTGGGGACAGTCTTGCTCTGCCACTCAGGCTGGAGTGCAGCGGTGTGATTACGGCTTGCTGCACACTGCAGCCTCAACCTCCCGGACCCATGCAATCCTCCCACCGCAGCCTCCCAAGTAGCTGGGACTGTAGGCGTGTGCAGCCACGCCCAGCTTATTTTTCAATTTTTTGTAGAGATGGGGTTTGTCTATGCTGCCCAGGCTGGTTTCTAACTCCTGGCATCAAGTGATCCTTTAGCCTCCCAAAGGTGCCACCACACCCGCCCTCACCAGGCACTGGCTGCATGGCCAGTTCTGGAGCCCGGGAGCAGGTTCTGGGTTGAGGGAGTCACCCTGGGAGTTATTTGCTTGTGGGTGATCATCAGAGCCCTTTGTTTGGGTTCGAAATCCCAGGAAGAGTGCGTAGACTGAGCAGAGGGCCAGCCACCTCCATAGAGGCGGGGAGAGCAGCCGAGCTGGAGCCGGAGGATTGCTAGACATGGAGAAGGCCTGCAGTCTTGTCAAGGAAGCAAGCAAAGGGTCTCTTTCTACTCGATGAAGGTAGTCAGCACCGCCACAGGGTGGACAGGGCTCAGGTCCCAGGAGGAGGAGGAGGAGGAGGAGGAAGGCACACTGGAGCCCCGATTGTATGGATGGCCAGGCAGGTGTCAGATTTCGGGGGTCGAGGAGAGGATGGGAGGTGAAGAAGCGACACTGTCACATGAGTTATTCTGAAGGAGAAGGAGCCGTGAAGCCGAGTAGACACATGAGTGTTACCAGCTTTTTGATGGAAAGGAAAGTGCCGTTGAGGAGGAGGGGTTGAAGATGGAAGAGGGAGGGGATGGGCTAGAGGTGAAGGCTCGGGTTCAGTGGTGGGACTTAGGGGGCCCCGGGGCAGGGGTGTGCCCACTTGGCATGTTTGCGGGTGGGTGGCCTGGAAGATGAGCGTGTCCAAGCGTGGGTGGCCCCTGGTTCCTTTGAGATAGGAGGTGAGATGCTGAGCGTGAGGTCCATGTGCATTGAGGGCTCAGGACAACCTGGAAGCCCCAGGGCGCCGTGACCTCCCCAGTCTGCAGTGAGCTGTCTCCAGAAGGGGGCTCCTGGAGAAAACAGGCGGGAGAGACTGAAAGGGTCTCAGCTGGCAGGACAGGAAGCACGGGCCCGGGGGCTGGCCTGGGAGGAGACGAGGGGACCCAGGCCTTGGCGATGGGGATGAGATCAGAGAGCTGCAGCTTCCACCCTGGGTGCCTTCCTTGCCCTGCCCAGAGCGGCAGCCACACTGCTCTTTCCCAGAAGCCCTGTAACTTTGTGTGCCCTGCCCCATCCAGTTCGCTCCCAGGACCCCGGGCAGCGGCGGGTGCTGGACCGGGCAGCCCGGCAGCGTCGCATCAACCGGCAGCTGGAGGCCCTGGAGAATGACAACTTCCAGGATGACCCCCACGCAGGACTCCCTCAGCTCGGCAAGAGGCTGCCTCAGTTTGATGATGATGCGGACACTGGTGAGGCGGATGGAGGAGGAAGCGGGGGATGGGACTGAGAGGAGGGCAGGAGAGTCCGCCCAACTCAGGCTGCGAGATGACCCAGGAGCTCCTAGTGCCTCTGCCGGTGACTGGCTCCCATGGCTGTGAGCAACCACACCCCCTTTCTGTGCCTCAGTTTCCTCTCGTGTATGTGAAATAAACAAGAGAGACTGGATGAGCTCTGACATGAAGCCTTAGGCTTGGGGGCATGGAGGTGACGGTCGGCTGGGATTGGAGAATTGGGGTGGAGGGCAGAGGCTGGTAGTGAGGGACTGACTTAGAGCCAGGAGGGCAGGGCCAGGTGTGGTGGCTCACGCCTATAATCCCAGCACTTTGGGAGGCTAAGGTAGGCAGATCACTTGAGGTCAGGAGTTCAAGACCAGCCTGGCCAACATGGTGAAACCACATCTCTACTAAAAATACAAAAACAAAATTAGCCAGGCATGGTGGGGGACACCTGTAATCTCAGCTATTCAGGAGGCCAAGGCAAGAGAATCACTTGAACCCGGGAGAGGGAGGTTGCAGTGAGCCAAGATTGCACCACTGCACCCCAGCCTGGGTGACAGAGTGAGACTCTGTCTCGAAAAAAGAACCAGGAGGGCACATGGGCACGGGGAGTGATGAACCAGAGAAAGCTGCTGTCTTTCTGGGCAATTGCCAAGCAACTGATCGCCTTTGACCCCTAGGAAAGAAAAAGAAGAAAACCCGAGGTGATCATTTTAAACTTCGCTTCCGAAAAAACTTTCAGGCCCTGCTGGAGGAGCAGGTGAGACGAGGTTTGGCCTGGGAGGACCTCACAGGGAAGGGGTGAGCCTGGCCCCAACAGGTGTTTGCTGCGCAGGTGGGTGGAGGAGTCTTAGAGCCGGCCCCTTGTCTCTGCAGAACTTGAGTGTGGCCGAGGGCCCCAACTACCTGACGGCCTGTGCGGGACCCCCATCGCGGCCGCAGCGCCCCTTCTGTGCTGTCTGTGGCTTCCCTTCCCCCTACACCTGTGTCAGCTGCGGTGCGCGGTACTGCACTGTGCGCTGTCTGGGGACCCACCAGGAGACCAGGTGAGCATGAGACCTGCTGTCCCCATCCACTCCCTCCTTCCCACAGCCTCCCCAGACCTCTCTCCCCTCATCCTGGCTTCCTCTCTGTCTACAGGTGTCTGAAGTGGACTGTGTGAGCCTGGGCATTCCCAGAGAGGAAGCACCGCTGTACACTGCCCGGCCTTCAGAAAGACAGTTTCATCACCCAATGGAGAGGGAGCTCTTCCTGGATCAAGGGAGGAGCCGCTTATTCACCCAACGAAACCGTGACTTATCTGTCAGGAAAGACCAACCTCACTCCTGGGAACTGTCTGGCAGGTAGGCTGGGCCCCCAGTGCTGTTAGAATAAAGAGCCTCGTGCCGGAATCCTGCCTGTGTGGTCGTGGTGTCTTTGAGGTGATGGCGATGGGTCACCTGTCTCTCCTGCTCACGGCTCCATCTCTCTTTTTCCTGCCTCCCACTCACCCCTGCCACTGTCCACCCCTCTGTGTCCTTGATCATGAGAGATTCTGTCCCATTCTCCTGCCACCCCTGAGCCCCTGCCCTCCTTGGCTACTTCTCTAAGTCTTTTTGGTTATTGATTTAGTTGTTTAAACTATTTTATTTATTTATTAGAGACAGGGTCTCACGCTGTAACCCAGGCTGGAGTGCAGTGGTGCGGTCTCGGCTCACTGCAACCTCCACCTCCCAGGTTCAAGGGATTCTCCTGACTCAGCCTCCCAAGTAACTGGGATTACAGGTGCCCACCACCACGCCCAACTAATGTTTTTGTATTTTTAGTAGAGTTGGGGTTTTCACGTGTTGGCCAGGCTGGTCTCAAACTCCCAACCTCAGGTGATCCACCCGCCTCGGCCTCCCAAAATGCTGAGATTATAGGCGTGGGCTACCTCGCCCGGCCATGATTTTCCTTTGTATTTCTCCAATTGCTATATTTTCAAAGTACAGCTAGGTTCCAGGGATGGGTGACAGGGAGGTGGTGGGAGGACTGTGGAACAGGTGCAGAACGGTACCCCGAAGGGAGCTGGGCCTGTCTTTGTCTTAAGGTACTTAAGCAAAGGGGAGTGGTTGGGTCCTTATCCTTGGTGCTGCCAGACCGAGGGAGCAGTTGTCCTTAGGAAGCCCCTGTTACCAGGAGCTGCAGTGTGTGAAGTTATTAGCAGTACGGAGAACCCAGAAGTTTCTGGGAAACATGGCAAAATTCATGGTATAGATCTAATTTGTCCAACCTGCAGCCCACATGTGGCCCAGGATGATTTTAGTGCAGCCCAACACAAATTCATAAACTTTCTTAAAATATTATGAGATTCTTTTGCAATTTTTTTTTTCTTTTAGTTCATCAGCTATTGTTAATGTTAGTGAATTTTATGTGTCTCCCAAGACAATTCTTCTTCTTCCAGTGTGACCCAGGGAAGCCAAAAGAGTGGACAGCCCTGGATTAGAGGCCCCTGGTCTTGGTGGCCCTGGGTGCTGTGACACGTGAACTTCTTATGCCCATACCTTGTCTAAATGAATTGCAAGCTGTAATCTTGTAAGGTCCTTTTGGTTGCTGTACCCTGTTAACCTCATAGCAAAGCAAGTGCTTAGTAAGTATCCGTCGAACAGATGGCCTCATTAAGATATTAGAGAGATCCAGCAAAGTCAACGTTAGGCACCATCTTTCTTTCTTTTTTTTTTTTTTTGTCTGAGATGGAGTCTCGCTCTGTCGCCCAGGCTGGAGTGTAGTGGTGCCATCTCAGCTCACTGCAACCTCCACCTCCCAGGTTCAAGTGACCTCATGCCTCAGCTTTCTGAGTAGCTGGGATTACAGGCGCCCACCACTATGCCCAGCTAATTGTTGTATTTTTTTGTAGAGATGAGGTTTCACCTTGTTGGCCAGACTGGTTTCGAACTTTTGACCTCAGATGATCCACTCGCCTCAGCCTCCAAAGTGGTGGGATTACAGGTGAGAGCCACTGTGCCTGGCCATTCACCATCTTAGGCCTTCACTTTTGGGCTCTTTCCTGGGGGTCGGCTCAAGTATTCGCCAGGGTTTTCCTGAGGAACTGCCTCCCTGTCTCTGAAGACTTGCAGCTGGGCACACAGTACTGGTTTTGGTGTCAGCTTCATGTTGCGGGGCTGATGTCAGGATTCAGAGACAATCCAGGTGAGGTGGTTTTTCAAGATGGCTCAAAATTCTTTGTCCTCCCATTAAAAAGTGGAGTGTTATGGCTGGGCACGGTGGCTCACACCTGTAATCCCAGCACTTTGGGAGGCTGAGGTAGGCAGATCACTTGAGGTCAGGAGTTTGAGACCAGCCTGGCCAATATGGTGAAACCCTGTCTGTACTAAAAATACAAAAATTAGCTGGGCATGGTGGCGTATGCGTGTAGTCCGAGCTACTCTAGAGGCTGAGGCAGCAGAATCGCTTGAACCTGGGAGGTGGAGGTTGCAGTGAGCCAAGATCACACCACTGCACTCCAGCCTGGGCAACAGAATGAGAACCTGGCTAAGAAAAAAAAAAGACCAGATGCAGTGGCTCATGCCTGTAATCCTAACACTTTGGGAGGCCAAGGCAGCTGGATCACCTGAGGTCAGGAGTTTGAGACCAGCCTGGCCAACATGGCGAAACCCCATGTATACTAAAAGTACAAAAATTAGCCGGGTGTGGTGGTGGGCG
>NW_012118489.1:321448-321778 GCF_000951035.1 Colobus angolensis palliatus
GGCAACAGAGTGAGACTCTGTCTCCAAAAAGAAAAGAAAAGACTATTTCAGGGCTGAACAACACCATCTGTGCTTCTCCGTGGCGTCCTAGGCCGGGATTCCCGTCCAGTTTGCACTGTCAGCACAATCTCTTTGGATTCTTTCCTAACTTAGCTGACTGTTTCATATTTTGTGGTTATAAAAAGAGGCACACTGGTTCTGCTCAATGTAAGATTTCTCTCCCCAGTGACGTACTCCGCCTTCTAAAATGACCTTGAGAGGACAGGGCTGGACCCTGAGGGCCTCTGGTTGCTCTCTGATGCCATCCATGACATTCTCTAGGAAGCTGAG
>NW_012118489.1:322020-323678 GCF_000951035.1 Colobus angolensis palliatus
AGCCGGGCATGGTGGCGGGCGCCTGTAGTCCCAGCTACTTGGAGGCTGCTGCAGGAGAATGGCATGAACCCGGGAGGTGGAACTTGCACTGAGCCGAGATCGCGCCACTGCACTCTAGCCTGGGCAACACAGCGAGACTCCGTCTCAAAAAAAAAAAGAAAAATCATAATTCGGTCGGGCATGGTGGCTCACGCCTGTAATCCCAATACTTTGGGAGCCTGAAGCAGGCAGATCACTTGAGGTCAGGAGTTCGAGACCAACCTGGCCAACATGGTGAAACTCAGTCTATACTAAAATTACAAAAATTAGCCAGGTGTGGTGGCTCACGCCTGTAATCCCAACTATTCGGGAGGCTGAGGCAGGAGAATTGCTGGAATCCAGAAGGCAGAGGTTGCAGTGAGCTGAGATCGCGCCACTGCACTCCAGCCTGGGCGACAGAGCAAGACTCAGTCTCAAAAAAAAGAAAAGAAAAAAGAAAGAAAACCATAATTCCCCAAGGAGAGCCTGAAACAATTTTGCCAGCTTCCTTCATGAAGGAAGATTTTTTCCCACCTTGGGAGACACCTGGTCTTTGGGAAATCTGTACTATGCTAGAAGGTTCTAGAAGGTAAACCTTGTGTCATGAGATAGGGGCAGCACCACCCTTTTCTGGGAGCACAGAGGAGGAAGAGGTTGGTGCCAGGATTTGGAAGTCTGGACAGGGGGGCGGTTACTCCTAAGAACCTCAATGAGGCTGGGTGCTGTGGCTCAGGCCTATAATCCCAACACTTTGGGAGGCTGAGTCAGGAGGGTCTCTTGATCCCAGTAGTTCGAGACCAGCTTTGGGCAACATACAGCGACCCCGTCTCTACAAAAAATTTAAAAATTAGCCAGGTGTGGTGGTGTATACCTATAGTCCCAGCTACTCAGGGGAGGATGGCTTGGGCCTGGGAGGTTGAGGCTGCAGTGGGCAGTGATCACTTTACTGCAGTCCAACCTGGGCAACAGAGCAAGACCCTGTCTCAAAAAAAAAAAAAAGAGATCTTGATTGTAATTGTTGTGAGTTAGGAGAGCCAAGAATTCTGGGAAGCAGGGTAGTTTTGTCTTCAGTCTTGGAGAAATCCTGGTTTGAGTACTTACTAGTGGTGTAGCTTGGACAGGTCACTTCACCTCTCTGATTCTGTTGGAGCCATGCTGCAGCTATTGCAAGGATTCAATACACCTAGCCCGAGGCCTGGCTTCCAGTGAGTACGCAGCAAATGAGCGCTCTTGATGATACTGCCAAGACCTAAAGCATATTGTTGAGTTTTTCACAGCCAGCTCCCTGGGGACTAACCCCAGCACCTGGCCCAATTGTCAGGTAGTCAGCAGCTTACGTTTCTTTTTTTGAGACAGTGTCACTCTGTCGCTCAGGCTGGAGTGCAGTGGTGTGATCTCGGCTCCCTGCAACCTTCACCTCCCAGGTTCGAGTGATTTCTCGTGCCTCAGCCTCCTGAGTAGCTAGAATTACAGGTGCCTGCCCCATGCCCCACTAGTTTTCGGATGTTTTTTATTTATTTTTTGTTTGTTTTTTTGAGACGGAGTCTCGCTGTCTCCCAGGCTGGAGTGCAGTGGCGCGATCTCCGCTCACTGCAAGCTCTGCCTCCTGGGTTCACGCCATTCTCCTGCCTCAGCCTCCC
>NW_012118489.1:323908-325445 GCF_000951035.1 Colobus angolensis palliatus
GCCTCGGCCTCCAAAGGGCTGGGATTACAGGTGGGAGCCATGGCGCCCGGCCATTTATTTATTTATTTATTTTTGAGACAGAGTCTCACTCTGTCACCCAAGCTGGAGTGTAGTGGTGCAATATCAGCTCACTGCAACCTCTGCCTCCCTGGTTCAAGCGATTCTCCTGCCCCAGCCTCCTGAGTAGCTGGGATTAAAGGCACCCGCCACCACACCCGGCTAATTTTGTATTTTAGGTAGAGATGAGGTTTCATTATGTTGGCCAGGCTGGTCTTGAACTCCTGACCTCTGGTGATCCACCTGCCCCGGCCTCCCAAAGTGCTGGGATTACAGGTGTGAGCCACTGCGCCCGGCCAGTGGTTTACATTTGTGTTTGCTCCTAGGCTGTGGGTTCTTTGAGGGCACAGGCCCACTCCTGCTTCTAGCAGGGAAGCAGCTCAGTAGTGTTCTGAAAAAGGGCAAATGTCTCCATAACCCTTTGTAGTCATGTGACCACCCGGGAAGAAATCAAAACTCAACCTAGTGACCATATTAAGGCACACACTTAAATGCTCAGTTGTAAAACTGGGCACAGGTTGCTTTTCCTGAAGGGGGAAGGAGTGAGAAGAGGCAGGCTGATGTTGGGAAAAGGAGGTAGATGTCGGGGTGGCACACTGGAGACTTTTGGAAGCACCTGGATGCGTCAGCAGTTGTAATTGACTTTTGTCTTCCTTCACTGTAGGGAGCACTCTCATGGCCTTTCAGGATTGTAAGACACTTTTTGTTTGATTGTTTTTTGAGACGGAGTCTCGCTCTGTCGCCCAGGCTGGAGTGCAGTGGTGTGATCTCAGCTCACTGCAATCTCCATTTCTCAAGTTTGAGCGATTCTCCTGCCTCAGCCTCCCAAGTAGCTGGGATTATAGGTGTGTGCCACTACTCCTGGCTAATTTTTGTATTTTTAGCAGAATTGGGATTTTGCCATGTTGGCCAGGCTACTCTTGAACTCCTGACCTCAGGTGATCCGCCCACCCTAGCCTCCCAAAGTGCTGGGATTACAGGTGTGAGCCACCGTGCCTGGCCCTAATTTTTATTTTTTTAGTAGAGATGGGGGTCTCACTATGTTGCCCAGGTTGGTCTTGAATTCCTGGGCTTAAGGGATTCTCCCGCCTTGGCCTCCCAAAGTGCTGGGATTATAGGCATGAGTCACTGAACCTGTCCTGTAGAAGACACTTTTAAAGGCACCTGTCAATGTGCTAATAAAGCAAGTCACATGGCCCCTGACTTCTCCGTGGTGAGTTATTGCACTAGAGACCCCCATGAGACAGGTTTCCCAGTACTGAGCACATGCACAGTCCCTTCCACGTTGACTCTGGCCTTGGCCAGTGGGACATCCACACACTTTCTGAAGACGGTGTGGAGGGAGAGGATTGCAGATGGTCACAGACTTGTTGGCCACAGGACCCTTTATGTAGAGAGCAACTCAAAAGGTACCAGGGCTTCTGGCCAGGTGCGGTGGCTCATGCCTGTAAAGCCCAGCATTTTGGGAGGCTGAGGCAGG
>NW_012118489.1:326450-336462 GCF_000951035.1 Colobus angolensis palliatus
GCAAAGAAAAAAAAGCACCAGTGTATCTGGCTGGAGCCCAGCCAAATGGATCCCAGCCCCAATGTGAAGGTGTGTCCAGGGCCCAGGAAGCAGCCTGGTGTGATGGTGCAGCACGGTTTATCCAGAGGAAAGGGAGCAATGGGGATGGAAAGGTGGGCTAGGGCCAGGCAGCATGTCAAGTTCATAACTGGGGCTTTCTTCTAGCGGGGCCAGGACCTGCCAAGGCAGGGTGGTCAGTGGTTCTCCAGGAGTGCATTAGGAAAACCGTGCTTGAGACGCCCAGTTGGGGAAACCCTGTAGTGGGTGGGCAGGAGAGGATGAGGGCCTGCCCCAGGACCAGGCAGTGGAGAAGGGAGAGAAGTAGATGGGTGTGAAAAACACCATAGAGGGAGAGTCAGGAGGATTTGGCAGTGAACAGAGGAGAGGAGCAGAGGGGAGGGAGAGGTTGTCCATCTGCAGACAGAGATGTCGGCCATGCTGGTGACAGGGATGATGGGGACTGCAGCTCTGTGGAAAGTGATGAATTTGATGTGTCTGGAGCCCACGTAGTGGGAACATACATGGACCTCCAAAGCGCAGGGGAGAGGCACAGGTGGAATGCCGATGCAGATTTCTCCATTCCAGGGGAGAGTTGGTGAGGGCGAATGAATGAGATGGAGGAGAAAGGGGAGGGGGCTGCGATCAGAATCCAGGGCTCCTCAAGGGACTGGTCACTTGTTCGCACAGCAGAGGATAGTGCTGGGATAGGGCTCCATTCCCCACTTCACTGGATACCAGACTTCTTCCTAGCGGCCTCATTGTCCTTTTGTTTTCTCTTTTTCTTTTTTATGAGACAGGATCTCCCTCTGTCGCCCAGGCTGGAGTGCAGTGGTTCAATCACAGCTCACTGCAGCCTCCAACTCCTGGGGTCAAGCGACCCTCCCGCCTTGGCCTCCTGAGTAGCTGGGACTATAGGCATGCACCACCATGCCTGGCTAATTTTTTTTTTTTTTTTTAGTAGAGAAGGAGTTTCACCATGTTGGCCAGGGTGGTCTCGAACTCCTGACCTTAAGTGATCCTCCCCTGCCACCCCCCGCCTCAGCCTCCCAAAGTGCTGGGATTACAGGCATGAGCCACCACACCTGGTCTCATTGTCCTGTCTTAAGTGGGTGCTGCTCTGTGCTCAGCACCCAGTAGGCCTGCAGCAAACCCACCCACAACCCAGAACTGTGTCTGAGGTGGACACCACCGAGGTGCCCACACACCCCTGCTGACAGACCTCCAGAGGCTCTTCTAGAAGGTACTGTACCTTCCCCAAAGTCTCTGCACCAGTCCCAAGTTAATGTTAAACAGGATTTCAAAAGGCTATCACTCTTGATAACCATCCACGCTCAGGCCCAGGGCACGCAGCTCTGCACTAGACCGGCGAGGAGAGTGAAAGGAGCAGCTTGGGATCTCAGGCTGGCCAGGGGTCATCTCTGCTATTTCCAGTTTCCTGGAGTGGGGGCTTCCAGGATCTGCTCCTTGGTGACTCTTACCAGCAATTATGGGCCACTCGCGAAGTCACCTGCAACCCCCTTCTGTTTTGATGTACGACACAGCCCCAAAGTGGTGGACAGGGTGACAGTCTGGGGTCCAAGACCTGAACCGACCCCTGGCACCACCCCCCACCCCTTGCTTGGCCGGCTGCTTCTGACACCTTCAAGCCCTGAACGATCACAATATACATTTATTAATGCATGTATTTATACAGAAGACAAACGTGCAGGGACACCTCCATCCCCTTCACAGCCCAGAACCCAGGGTCAGAAGATGAGGGATCCAGTCTCAGGGGGGGATATGCAACTTCCCAAGAGCAGTTCTTGACCTGCAGGGGCCGCGGGAGTGCAAGACACAGGGGCGTGGCCGGCCCCTGAGGTTACTACAGGGGAATGGGTCCAGGCCAGGACCCCTCTCCTTGGGGCACTGGGAAGGACAGTGGGCCCTACGGGCCAGAACTGCTACACGTAGGCGTTCCTGCCGTATTTGCCAAAGCTGCTGTCGCCTTCTTGGTCCGAGGTGGCGACGGGCATCACGGACACCGGAGCCTGGTAGGGCAGCCGGGCGCTGCAGCGAGGGGCCCGGGTCAGAGCCGGGGCGTGGCCCTCATCTCCCCAATCCTGCCCGGCCCCAGCCTGCGCCTCTCCCCGCTCACCTGGCGGCGGGGTCCTCGTGAGAGCCCCAGCAGCAGGCGGAGCAGAGGCAGAGGCCACCCAGGATGGCGATCAGGGAGGCGCTCCAGCCCAGGTAGAGTGCGGGGCCTAGCTCGTACCTGCGCACAAAAGCGGCGCGTGGGCGTGGGACCAGTGAGGCACCAGCCGGGGGGCAGGGCTGAGTCCCATCCGCTGCCCCGAGGGCGGGGTGGGGTCCCCTCACTCACTTGGTTCCGGGGTACAAGGGGTCGAAGAAGTCCCGGGTGATGTTGAAGGCGTACCAGGAGATGGCCACCATCCCGCAGATACCTGGGGACCGGAGGAGGACCCCAGTCCAGGGGGAGGGATAGCGGGGAAGGGGCTTAGGGGGAGAGGCAGGCAGGGGCTGCCCAGAGTAGGACGGGGGCATCAAGTCCAAGAGCAGCAATTTCACTCAATTCCTTTCTCCCCACCCCGGTTTATAAGCCTTCCTCCTTCCTGGGGTCAACTTCTCAGGGTAGCCCTTAGGCCCCCAACTCCAGCCCACCCAGCTCATCTCCCACTACCTCCACTTCCTCCTGTCTCTTCTCTCTTTGATCCCAGACCTGCCTAGTTCATGCCCACCTCTAGGGCCTTCATCCCATCATCTCCTCACCCAGATGGAGCCTCATCCAAATCTCACCCACCCTTGAAAGCCCAGCTGGGCCCTGGGAGCCCAGGGTCGTCCTTTCCTGAAGCCAGGAAGACCCCCAGGCTAGCACTACCCTACTCACTAGGGGCTTGTCCTCCTGCAAGCCTCCTGACCTTTCTGGGCCTGTTTTACCTCTGGAAAACAGAAATACCCACCCTACCTCGAAGACTTATTGTGAGGCCAAGGATGCAGAAATGTTCTGCAAATTGAAAAGCGGTGGCCAGATGGCATTGTGTTTTTTTGCTGAGATGGGGTCTCACTGTGCTGCCCAGGCTAGTCTGGAACTCCTGGGCTCAAGCCAGTTCTCCTGCCTTGGCCCTTTTTTTTTTTTTGGATAGTCTCGCTCTTTTACCCAGGCTGGAGTGCAGTGGCACAATCTTGGCTTACTGCAACCTCCACCTTCCAGGTTCAAGTGATTCTCCTGCCTCAGCCTCCAAGTCAGTGGGACTACAGGTGCCTGCCACCATGCTTGGCATTTTTTATTTTTGTTTTTTGGTATTTTTAGTAAAGACAGGGTTTCACCATGTTGGCCAGGCTGGTTTTGAACTCCTGACCTCAGGTGATCCGCCCACCTCAGCCTCCCAAAGTGCTGGGATTACAGGTGTGAGCTACTGCACCCGGCCCTGCCTTGGCCTTTCAGAGTGCTGGGATTACAAGCATGAGCCACCATGCCCCATGGTATGGTACTGTGGTTGTGCAGTATGTGTGTGCTGCAGTGTGCACCCTAACTCTGCTCCCCAGCCAGGATGTAAGCTCCCAGAGGCAGCTCCTCACTGTCATCTTTGAGGTCCCTCCCACACCTGGCCGTGGCTGGCCCCTACTGGGAGCTCAAGAAACACTGCTGTTGGGCTGATTTGCTGCCAGATTTGGGGAGTACAGATGAGGCAGGGGTAAGCAGGTGTCCATGCAGCAGGGTGGGGGAGGTGAGCATGAGGAGCGGGAATTGGAGATGAGGTGAGGACAAAGCAGCCTGAAGTCTGTGGCCGAGGGGGACCCCTGACCCCCACCGCCATGCAGAGCCCCGCCCCATCACCTTCCCCCAGTTACCGGCCAGAATGTGGAAGGCCCCTGCAGTGGCTGCCAGCTTGGCTTTCCTGGAGAGCTCCAGGCCCCCAATGTTGGTGCAGCGCAGGCCTGCTATGCCCAGCAAGAGGCCGAGGAAGCCCAGGAGGATGGCGGTGATCATGAGTGCCCGGCAGGCCTGAATATACCCTGGGGGCAGGCACAGTCGTCAGCCTTTCCCCCCATCTCCTCCCCTCTGCAATCCCGGGTTCAAGTGATTCTCCTGCCTCAACCTCCCCAGTAGTTGGGATTACAGACATGCACCACCACGCCCAGCTAATTTTTGTATTTTTAGTAGAGACAGTTTCACCATGTTGTCCAGGCTGGTCTCGAACTCCTGACCCCAAGTGATCTGTTTGCCTCGGCTTCCTGAAGTGCTGGGATTACAGTAATGAGCCACTGCGCCAGGCCCCCCTCACCTTCTTGCTCTCTTGTACCTAACAATCCCCAAGTCCTCTCCTTCCCCTGGGCTCCTCCAGCCTACCCAGTTGCAGTCACCCCTCCCTCCTTCGGCATCTGGACCCTTCCCACCCCGCTCCCCACTCCTCCCATGCACCTGGCATGCTTTGCTTGTGCCTGGATTACAGGTTTCTCCTGGGCACTCTTGACACCTGAGCTGGATAACTCTGTTCTGGGGGTCGTCCTGTGCACTCTGGGATGTTCAGAAGCCTCCCTGGCCTCTACCCACGGGGTGCCAGTAGCAACCCCCTCCCCACAAGCCATGACAATCATTGTGCAAAGTCGCCTGACTGAGAACAGCTGCCCTATCAGGTTACTCTCGCGTTACTGGGTATTACAGAAACCACAGCTAAGCATCCCTGTCGCCTTCCCCACGTGTGATTCCACTCCAAGTCCTTCCCACTGTCCTAGCCCAGTGCTGCACATTTTGACCTGGTTTCTTCCTGGAATAACAGGTAGGGGGCAGCAGTGCTGTATAGCAGAGGGTCTAGGGCAATTTTAGAGACAGGGTCTTGCTTTGTCGCCCAGGCCGGAGTGCAGTGGCGCCACCACAGCTCACCACTGCAGCCTTGATTGAACTCCTGGGTGCAGGCAGTCCTCCTGCTCAGCCTCCTGAGTAGCTCAGGACCACCACAAGTGGTCGAGTTTCTGATCTAGGTGGAATCCTGGGCCCAGGACCCATCCAAGTCAGTCTAGCTCAGTCTTTCAGTGCCTCAGTTTCCCTTCTCAGGCCTGAAGGAGACTGCTGGCTCCCTCTTGCTTCCCCCTTCTCCTCCCTTCTCTGTCTTTCATAGTTGCCAAGCATTCCAAGGACCTTGCACCCCTTTCCCGGGTGGGGCATAACCGTTGGTGCTGAAGGGGAAAGACTGGGCCCCTGCCAGGAGATGCAGGGTGCAGAGTGGGGGGGTAGGCAGGAGGGGCAAAGTTCTCCAGGAGCACTTTCTTCCTCCCAGCCACTCCCTCTGGGGCCCACACGAGTCTGAGTCCCCAGGTGGCTCTGGCAGTCAATGGAGAGATTATCGAAGAGCCCGGGGGCACATGGGCTGCATGGCCAGCGGTTGGGGAGCACGGTTGGGAGACACAGTCAGGTCTCTTTCCCAGGACCACCCCAGCCGTGGAGTCTGAATCCCGGCTCCCCTCTCCTGCCTGTGTGACTCGGGGTGGGGTGCTGCACCTTGCCAAGGCTTTTCAGCTTCTGTAAAAGATTCCCTCTACTTCCCCACCGTGGAAATAATGTAGGTGGAAGCACCTAGCCCAAGGCCCGGAACCCAGCCACCCTCTACCCCCGTGCCCTGGGGACTCTGGCACTGTCATTCATGCAGTTCCCAGGGGTGCCCCTCTCAGGTGTGCAGGCTTACAGCAGAGCCCCCTCCTCACAGTATGATGTGTCTGGGAAGTGGGTGTAGGGGCTGCCTCCAGTGTCCCTTCTGGCCACTCAGCACTCTGGGCTTCTGGCCCAGATTGTACTCAGCTTTTATAGTTTTTTTTTTTGGGGTGCGGGGGGGGGGGCGCCAGCCCTGAACACAGTCAGTCCTGGAGAGATGGATGAAAACACAAAGCCTCTGCCACTGCCTCAGGAGGGGCTGGGAGTAGTGGGAGCACAGGAGACCCACCCAGGCCCCCTAACTGCTCAGAGCAGCTCTGACATCCTCAGGGATGAGCTCTCAAGCCCCGCTTCACACCCAGTGTCGCCCTTGGCTCCTTCCCTGCCACACGGTGCCTGCTGAGCGGACTGGCCCTGAAGGACCCAGGAGGGCGTGCAGCGGCACCACACGCAGTTCATAGTCGCCCGCGCTTGGTCTCTGGCATGGGGCAGACGGAAAGGAGACTGCCCTGGAGAAACAGTGGGGCGGCCTCATCATAGCAGGGAGCAGGGAGTGGGAAGCTGCCGCAGCCACAGAAAGAACTGCCCTGGGCCCAAAGAGCTGTCGGCTCCAGCCCTCTAAGACCCCGAAAAGACCCACACACCTGCACACACACTGCCTCCTTAAAGCAGACGCTCAACCTGCAAGTTGCAAGACGCCTCCCTTCACAGGGGCCCTTTAGACATTAGCCAGACAAGGAGACCAGTGCCCCCACAGTGAGGCTGGGGAGGCTGTGGAGCCTGGAAGTTGATCAACCTACAAGAATCCAAGATGGGGCCGCCTCCCCCTGCCCACCCCAGCAATCCCATCCCCAACACATGCTCAACTGTACTGAGTGCCTGTGTGTGTTAACATCCCATTAACATTCTGCACTTTCTCAGTCACCTGGGAACTGGGACTCTCACCCAGACCCTACAGGTGGGTGACATGAGGCTGGTTTCATCATTTGCCCACAGCACAGGGCTGGGAAAGGGGGTCTGATTCCGGTGCCTGCACCTGTAACAGCTAAAACTGCCACGCTAGCGCAGGGGGCCACGTGTGGCAAGGTCTTCACTCCAGTTCTAGGCAGGGGCCGTCCCCAGCCCTCCTGGCTGCAGGAACCCAGACCCCCAGAGCTTAATCCAGGGCTCCCTGCATCCTCACGGCAGTACCCGCCCTCCCCTGGGGTCTCTGCAGCTTTTCCCCACCGCCCTCTCCCCCTGGAGCGCTCCCCACCCCATACCAGAGAGGGCCAGCATGGACGGGAACTCCCAGCAGTTGTAGACGCCCAGGGAGTCGGTGGCACAGCTAAACCAGAGGTTCTCGAAGATGGTGTTGGTGGTGATGACGTTCCCGTGCACGGTGGACACTCGCCAGTAGCTGTTTGGCAGAGTCACCCCCAGCATCAGCAGCCCCACGGCTGCCATGAAGAAGCCAAAGGTTTCCACAGCCATCGACATGGTGGGATGCAGGGCCCTGGGGGGCTGGTGCCCCAGAGAGGGGGAGGGGCAGAACCCCTAGGGAACTGGAAGGGGCTGCGGCTAAGGAGAGTTGTCTGGACGGGCTGGGGTAGAATCAACCTCGGCCTCTGCCTGTGTCTTCCTCGGGCTCAGGTCCGTCTCCACTTTCTGCCTCCAGGTTTCTGCCTCCCTCCTGCTCTCTGGGTTTCTCTGCTTCCTGGCAGGTCAGAGGAATGAGCTAAGCCTGCACGCGGCAGCTGTTGACGAGATGGAGGGAATAACCGAAACGGGCCAAAAGTCCACCCCCTCCCCCCAGCCACTGGGCTGCCCCGGGCTCCCCGCCCCACGAGGGTGGGGGGGGCAGACTTACCCTGGAGCCACTGACGATACAGCCAACGAGGGGCCCCCAGGGGAGGTACTGGGAACTGAGGGGAAGCATCTGTCTGACTCAGCTTTCATTGGGGGCCAGAGAACGGAGTAAGAGGGTCAAGGAGTGAAAAGATGATAGAGACAGACGTGAGAGCAATAAGGGACAGAGACAGAGAGAGAATGAACAGCAGCCTTCAGTGGAGAAGGATGGAGGGACCCTGAGAACAATCTAAGATACTCGCAGACTGAGGGGTTGGGGCATGTGAGTCTCTTAAGGAAGACGAAGCTGGAATGAGGGGACAGGAGAATGGGAGACCCACAGCTCTGGGCTCCATCCAGCCTGGACTGGAACTCGGCCCCACAATCCATTCACCAGGGAACTCAGGCAGGGAGTGTTAGTTCCCTGAGCCTGCTTCTGCTCTGTCAATGACAGACCCGACTGCTTACTGCTGGGCTATCCTGAGAACTGGGACCAGGGGTCAGGCACAGTGGCTCTCGCCTGAAATCCTAGCACTTTGGGAGGCTGGGCTAAGAGGACCACTTAAACTCAGGAGTTCAAGACCAGCCTGGGCAACACACTAAGACCTTGTTGGGACCAGGGAGTCAAGCCCCCTGCACATAACCAGCGCTCAGCACCGGGGACTGTCCTGGATGTGAGTGCCGCAGGGCTGAGTGAGGCCACCAGGGAGTCGCTCTCGCCCAAAAGTCGAATTTCCTCCTAAGTTGATCTTTGACTCAGCATCGAGCTGGTCCTGCTGCCAGGAGCCTGGAGCGTGATCCTGTGGCTAAGCTCTGCAACCTGTTCCCAGTTATCGGGACTGTCACCCACTCTATTCGTTAATGATGATGGATTAGCAGCCTCTGGGTTCCCATCCCGAGCCAGTGCAGAGCACCTGTCCCAGAGTGGACACTCTTATCTCCTGCTCCAGTTCCCTAGGGCTCTGTCCCTGGGGGCCATCAGTGCTGGCTGCACACCTCCCTGGTCCCACCGCCCTGCTGGGCTTCTCTGGCCTCCCCTCAGGTGTCTCCTCCCCACTCCTGGCTGAGCTGGCCTGGGCTGTGGAACGAGAGGTATGCAGTGAAGCAAAACAGGCCCATGCCGAGCCTGGCACGAGGGGGCAAAACTGGCCAGGTGGGGCGGAGTCCTGACCTTCCAGCCCACAGGTGAGAGCTGGGGCGCCCTGGGCTCTGACCCCTCCCAGGACCCCCGCCTACTCCATACCAGATGCAGGATTCCTTCCCGCACCGGGCCCCCCCATCCCTGGAGGAGGAGGAGGTAGGAGGAAGGGGAGGCCACAGGAAGAAAAAGGGAGGGGAGGGGAGGTCGGGGAGGAGGAAGCCAAGGGGGCTTGCTGTGGAAAAGTCCACAGAGGCAGCTGAGTGGGTCAGAGGAGAACGCAGGCCTGAAGCCCGGCCTGACCCCGCAGTTCTGCCCACCCCTGCTCCGGTCACTGCCTCCTCTCACAACTCTGGGACCATAGAAAAGCCCCGGGTCTCCAAGCCCGGAACTCTCAACTCTCAAGGACGTGGCTTCAGGAAAGGGAGGAAGGACGGGTGTGGGCTCTGGGCTGCGCAGTGGACAAAGAACCCCGTGCCAACCTGGAGGGCAGGGGCAGGAGAGGACCAGGAGTGACACCTCCGCCCCCTGTGCCCAGCGTTCGGAACCCACCCCTCCCCTCAATGCAGACACGGGGGTTCCCAAGCCACAGCCCCGTTTTATTTACACTCATCCCAAAGCACATGATTTGGGGCTGAAGAACAGGACTCAGGGGAGCAGAAGTTAGTTGAAGGCCACAGAGGACAGAGACAGGGGTGCAGGGGGAGAACAGGGAAGGGACAGCAAGGATGGATGGGCCCTCCTGGAGCATTCTCCATGGGCTCCCACGCCTCCTTCAGGATTTGGACTTGGACACAGCAAGTCCGATGAGTCCGGCCAGTCCCGCCACACCGAGGGCCATGCCTCCCACGATGGCCATGCCCACGAGTCCATCTGGGGAAGGAAAGGGACAGTGTCAGGAGCCCGTCCCCTTCTGCCAGCCCTGCTCCTCAACAGAGGCACACCCCTACCTGGAGTCGCAGGGCAAGGGGCTCTAAGGACTGGAAGGGGTGGGGCTGAGGGGCTGCCTGCAGGGGTTCATTTTCAGAGAGACCAAAGCGCCCAGGCATGGGGAAGAGCAGGGCTGAACAAAGGGGCCGAGGCTGTCACCTTTCTTCATGGCCTTGTCAATGAGCCGCTCCAGTTCCTTGGCCTGGTTGTTCTGGGGCTCTGTCTGCAGCAACCCGCGGACATACTTTAAGGCCTTCTCGTATTCCTGCACTCGGGGAAACAGGCACGCGTCAAACACACCTCAGTGGTTTTTTTTTTTTTAAATAAGATGCGGAGGGCTGGGCACGGTGGCTCAAGCCTGTAATCCCAGCACTTTGGGAGGCTGAGACAGGCGGATCACGAGGTCAGGAGATCGAGACCATCCTGGCTAA
>NW_012118489.1:336937-339320 GCF_000951035.1 Colobus angolensis palliatus
CTCAAGCAGTCCTCCCGCCTCAGCCTCCTGAGTAGCTGGGATTACAGGTGTGAGCCACCGGGCCAGCTACACCTCAGTATCCACCACTCCTCCTGCCCACTTGAAGGGCCTTCCCTTCTTCAGCCCTGGGGGCTCCTCCCTCGACCTCCACCCCCTCCCTCCCTCCAGCCCCACCCCACAGAGTAGAGTCCACAAACAACCCCAACTCTGTGGGAGATAACAGTGCAAGGCTGGGGCCTGCACCCAATCTCTTGACGTCACCTTCCTCCCCACACCCTCGCCCCTCTGATCGTCCCTTGGAGTCCTCATCTGACACCGCTCTGCACATCTGCACCCCTTCAGCCTTCCTGCTGTCCAGGGATCCACCCTGGAGGACGTAGTAAGAAGGTCCTGTAGCCCCAGAGGAGGGTGAAGGGAACTGGGGCCCCATCTCACCTTGAGCCGGTAGTTCCCCACGGCCAGGTAGAAGACATAATCCCGCTGTTCCTCCTTGCTCCCTTTGGGCAGCAGCTCTGGGGAGGGGCAGAGAAGAGAGTGAGAAATGCTTTTCCTAATACTTTCCTCATACTATGTCCCAGAGGCCCCTCGCACTCTGAATGCCTCTGTGATGCTGGGAGGGTCACGGTTCTAAGCCTCCCTTTCAGATCCAGTCACTCCCAGCACCCTAGCCAGAGCTCTGGAGCAGGGCGAACCCCAGCTGCCCCAACACCAGTGACAGAACACCCCTTTAGCAGCATTACAGTCAACCGGTCCATCCAACTGAAATGAGGAAATTGGGGCCCTGGAGAAGCCAAAGGCAGCACGACTCAGGTTTGGCATCTGCTGTGTTTTTTTTTTTGGACGGAGTTTCACTCGTCGCCGAGGCGGGAGTGCAATGGCGTGATCTCGGCTCACTGCAACCTTCGCCTCCCAGGTTCAAACGATTTTCCTGCCTCAGTTTCCCGAGCAGCTGGAGTTACAGGTGCCCGCCATCACGCCGGGCTAATTTTTGTATTTCTGGAGTTTCACCATGTTGGCCAGGCTGGTCTCAAACTCCTGACATCAAGTGATCTGCCTGCCTCGGCCTCCCAAAGTGCTGCTGTTGTGGTTTTAATTAAACTGCCTGCTGTCCAATTATTGTTAAAAAAAAAAAACCCTTTACAAAAATAGCTCAAAACTTGCCTTCAATCAGCCTTCCCCAAAGACCCCATCTGACTTTGTCTTCCTTCCTTTTTTTTTTTTCTTGGCTGTGAGCGGTGGCTCACGCCTGTAATCCCAGCACTTTGGGAAGCTGAGCCGGGTGGATCACCTGGGGTCAGGAGTTTGAGACCAGCCTGACCAACATGGAGAAACTCCATCTCTACTAAAAATACAAAATTAGCCAGGCGTGTTGGCACATGCCTGTAATCCCAGCTACTCAGGAGGATGGGGCAGCAGAATCGCTTGAACCCAGTAAGCGGAGGTTGTGGTGAGCCAAGATTGCGCCATTGCACACACCAGCCTGGTCAACAAGAGTGAAACTCTGTTTTGCAAAAAAAAAAAAAAAAAAAAGGAGACGGTCTCACTCTGTCACTCAGTCTGGAGCACAGTAGCACGTCCATGGTTCACTGCAGCCTCGAACTCCTAGGGTCACTGATCCTCCTGCCTCAGCCTCCAAAGTGGCTGGGACTATAAGCACACACCACCACACCTGGCTAATTTAAAAATTTTTGTTATAGAGACAGGCCAGATGGTCTCGAATTCCTGTCTTCAAGCCATCCTCTGGCCTTAGCCTCTCAAAGTGCTGAGATTACACGCATGAGCCACAGTGCCTGGCCCCACCTGACTTTCTTAATTCAAAGACTTCCCAGAGGATAACTGTACTCTATGCACTAGAATTTGTTGATAATCACTTAGAGAGGCTGTTTCTTCTACAGCTACACCCTGCTGTAGAATCAACTTGAAAATTTGAATTGAAGTAGACAAACATAGGGTAAAATTATTTGTATCTTTTAAGAAAGAGTCTTTTATAGATTTTTTTTTTTCCTTTGAGACAGAGTCTCGTTCTGTTGCCCTGGCTGGAGTGCAATGGCGTGATCTTGGCTCACTGCAACCTGTCTCCCGAGTTCAAGTGATTCTCCTGCCTCAGCCTCCTGAGTAGCTGCGATTACAGGTGCGCACCCAGCTAATTTTCATATTTTTAGTAGAGACAGGATTTCACCATGTTGATCAGACTGGTCTTGAACTCCTGACCTCGTGATCGGCCTGCCTTGGCCTCCCAAAGTGCTGGGATTACAGGTGTGACTCACTGCGCGCGGCCATTTTTATATATTTTCTTTCTTTTTTTTTGAGACGGAGTCTCGCTCTGTCGCCCAGGCTGGAGTGCAGTGGCCGGATCTCAGCTCACTGCAAGCTCTGCCTCCCG
>NW_012118489.1:339720-345535 GCF_000951035.1 Colobus angolensis palliatus
TGCCTCATTTTTATAGATTTTCAATAGGCATCCTTTGCTAGCACAGTTGGCATTCTGTATTCATGGATTCAACAAACATGGATCAAAAATACTCAGGAAAAAAAAAAAGATAGTTGCATATGTACTGAACATGAACACACCTTTTTTTCTTGCCATTATTCCCTAAACAGTATAGTATACTATTTACACAGCATTTACATTGTATTTGGTATTATAAGTAATCTACAGATGAATGAAAGTATGTATGAGAAAGTGCACAGGTTACATGTAAATACCACAACATTTTATACAAGGGACTTCGATGGCTATTGGTATTTGTGGGGGCGGGGTTCCTAGAACCAATCCCCCATGGCTACAGAGGGATGGCTGTACACTGACTATGTGCTTATAAATGATTACTTTACTAAAAAATACAAAAAAAAAAACTAGCCGGGCGAGGTGGCGGGCGCCTGTAGTCCCAGCTACTCCGGAGGCTGAGGCAGGAGAATGGCATAAACCCGGGAGGCGGAGCTTGCAGTGAGCTGAGATCCGGCCACTGCACTCCAGTCCCGGCAACAGAGCGAGACTGCGTCAAAAAAAAAAAAAAAAAAAAATGATTACTTTAACAAAAGAAAGGAGGTACAGAGAAATTAAGTGATTAAGTATTGCCTCTGACAAATGATGACCCACACAAAACCAATGGGAAATAGGGTTCCAATCCAAAAAGCACTATCTGGCTGGACGCGGTGGCTCACACCTGTAATCCCAACACTTTGGGAGGCCGAGGTGGGCAGATCACCTGAGGTCAGGAGTTCGAGACCAGCCTGACCAACAAGGTGAAACCCTGTCCCTACTAAAAATACAAAAATTAGCCGGGCGTGGTAGTGGGCGCCTGTAATCCAGCTACTCAGGATGTTGAGGCAGGAGAATTGCTTGAACCGGGAGGGGGTGGCTGCAGTGAGCTGAGACAGCGCCACTGTACTCCAGCCTGGGAGACAGAGCAGGACTCCATCTCAAACAAAAACAAAAAACAAAAAGCACTATGTGCTCACAATTTTGTAGGACAGTCCTCTGGGCCTCTTCCATGCCACAAAAGATTCTCAGTAGCTGCTAACTAAGCAACATGGTGGTGGTGTTGGGGGGAAGGGCATGGGCCTAGGTCTCACAAAACGGGAGCTTCTAGTCCCAATTCAGCCATGAACTTACTAGTTGCGTGACCTCAAGTCACTTTCTCAGATCAAGACAGTCCTGGGGGAACTGACAAGCTACGACTCCGTCTGGCAAAACAATGGTGGGCGGTAAGTAGCCAAAAGTTCACTGGGAGACGTCAAGCTAAGTATAGCCCTTGGTGCTGTAAATCTACCGGAGACAACTGAGAGGTGCCTGGACTACGGGGACCCACATGGTACAGCAGCCCAGATGGCAGCGGGAAGGGGAGAGTACAGCGCCTCACCCTCAAGCAGCACGATGCCTTTACGGATGTCATCATTGTACTTGCTTCGCACCAGGCACCAGGCATACTCAAACTGTGTGCTCTTGGACACCGAGCCTGCTGCCTTCTCAGACTGAAATTTCTTTTCAAATTTCTGCCACAGGGGAAGAAAGGAATCATTTAGAAATAAAGGGCGTCAACAATTCTCTATCTGGACATGGTGTCAGTCACACCCCATATCCCTGGCTCTGCCTCCTTTCCCTCGTGGGTCTCGGTATCTGGCACCCCAGCATCTGCTATCTCCATGCCCGGGACCCAGGCTTTCGGCTCCTCCTGGCCTGTGGGCCCGCTCTTGGGACAGATGCCCCTGGTCTCCCCTCCCCCCGGCGGTACCGAGCGGAGATGCCACCTGGTGGCAGCTCCAGGCACCGCTCCCAGAGCAGCTGACCCCGGCGGCCAAACAGTAAACACACTGTCAGAACTGCTCAACAACAGCCCACGCGGTCCTCATTTGAGGCTGCTGGCCCCATCCTGCCCCACCCTGCCGGGCCTGGACCTTTTACTGTCCAGGAATAGAAGTAGTGTCTACCTCCTAGAGCTACAAGGACTGAGATCTGGCATGCGATGCCTTAGCACCGTGCCGGACGCAGTAATAGGTGACGCCTTCTGATGGTCACTGTATTCCTCCACCGCTGGAGGAACGCCCTGAGCTCACAGCTCCTGCATGATCCCAGAACCCGTCAGTCTAACCACGGTCGGGCAACAGGCCCGTACGTGGGGGATCAGGACACTACAACTCCCAGGAACCTCCGCGGCATAGCGGGCCCTCCGGGCAGGAGCCAGACGCTGTGGAGGCTGCCGGGAGCCGTAGTTCGGCTTCCCTCGGCCAAGCCGATACCGGGAGGAGGGTTCGGCCCATACCTGACTCTCCTCAGGACCCGCCCTCCGACCTTCCCTTTCCCTCTGTCCGGGCCAGGCCTCACCAGCAGGTCCTCCACAGACACCAGCTCGTTCAGCACGGCCTCCATGGCCACTGCCCCCGCGAGCCTCACACTACAATCTACTGTGCAACAGTCTCCATGGCCCAGTGGCAGGGGAGGAGAGCCACTTCCGGCGTCCGGCGGATGCGGGCACGACCTGGCGACGCCCCGCCCCTTCCTCTCAGCGCAGCAGGACCGGCGGGACGCTAGTACGCAGGCTCGGCCGGCCCCTTCAGCCCGCAGACTGCACGTAGGGAGACTTTCCCCAGGTGGGTCTTCCCGGGTGCTCCAGCCGGTGCCTTCCTCCGCGGAGGCTTCCCTAGGGAAACTGGAGGCTATGTCTTAACGGTTAGCCCCCAGGATGAAAACAGCAAAAAGCGGAGGGTGGGTAGCCAGTCGGAGATCACTTTACATTAGGCTGCCAAGCTGACGCCCCTCAGAAATCTAGGACCTTGGAGGCCACATGACTTTTCACCGCCTGCAACCAAATCGTAACTAGAACGGGGGACCGAGCGCGTGGCTCACGCTTGTAACCCCAACACCTTGGGAGGCCGTGGCGGGAAGATCGCTGGAGGCCAGGAGTTCAAGACCAGCCTGAGCAACACAGCGAGACCCTGTCTCTACAAAATGTTTTAAAAAATTAACCGGCGTGGTGGTGTGCACCTGTACTCCCAGCTACTGGGGCGGCTGAGGCAGGAGGATCGCTTGAGCCCAGGAGTTTGAGGCTGCACTCCACTGCACTCCAGCTTGGGCGACAGAGACCTTGTCTCAAAAAACCCACCAACAGCAGGAAACTAGTATCGGGGTTTCTTGGGCCTCTGCTGACTCTCACAATGCAAGAGCAGAGGCAACTGGATCTGTAAACCACACAGCCAGAAATTGGGGTAGTCATAAGAGACACTATCAACAGGAAGTTTTTCAAAAAGCAACGGCCCCATTCTTTGCAGAGAAGGTCCAATCTTTTCAATATTATTTACATGAACCATTTTCTGAGTGCACCCCAGGCGGGAAACCTGACACATGGGGTCACGGGCAATGGGGAGCTTAGCAGAGAGGAGCTATCAGAGCATGGAAAGGAGAAAGGTGTGGACACCTCTGGCTTCAGTTTCTGTGCAGTGAGGGGACTGGGTAGGTAGCAACTTTCAAATTCTTTTTCCCTTGAGTCACACTGGAGTGTGAGGGCAGAGTCTTATCTTGCTTATCTAGCGTCTAGCACAGGGCTTGGCACAAAGTGAGTGCTCAATAAACATTTGTTGAATAAACACGGGAAAAGCAAATTAATTGTAAACAAGGCACTGCACATGCAGGCGATAATCATCCAGACACGTTCCGCTTTTGCAAAGCCCCTTTAATTTTTATTATTTTTTAGAGATGGTCACTCTGTGGCCCAGGCTGGAGGGCGCAATCATAGCTCACTGCAGCCTTGACCTCCTGAGCTCCTGCAATCCTCCTGCCTTAGTCTCCCAAGAAGCTAGGACTACAGGTGTGTACCACCACACCCAGGTAATTATTTATTTTGTTTTGTTTTGAGACAGTGTCTCCATCTGTCACCCAGGCTGGAGTGCACTGGCACAGTCTCAGCTCACTGCAACCTCCGCCTCCTGGGTTCAAGCAATTCTCTTGTTTCAGCCTCTCAAGTAGCTGGGATTACAGGCATCAGCCACCACACCCGGCTAATTTTTTTTTTTTTTTTTTTGAGACGGAGTCTGGCTCTGTCGCCCAGGCTGGAGTGCAGTGGCCGGATCTCAGCTCACTGCAAACTCCGCCTCCCAGGTTCACGCCATTCTCCTGCCTCAGCCTCCCGAGTAGCTAGGACTAAGGCGCCCATCACCTCGCCCGGCTAGTTTTTTGTATTTTTTAGTAGAGACGGGGTTTCACCGTTGTTAGCCAGGATGGTCTCGATCTCCTGACCTCGTGATCCGCCCGTCTCGGCCTCCCAAAGTGCTGGGGTTACAGGCATGAGCCACCGCACCCAGCCAAGCCTCTTATATTTTTTTCTCTTAATAGTCTCGTGAGTTAGAAAGGCAAGAGTTGTTCTTCCCTATTTGGCTTGGATGGTTGAAATGACTGATACAATGAGCTCTGTAAGCCTAGAGAGACTCCCAGGTTGGGGAACTGGCTCCCTGATGCCCACTAGCATAAGCCTCAAGGAAAAGACTTCACATTCATTGAGACATACAGAGCACCTGATTTTGCCTGGGCCTTGGGGTAGGCACAGAGGACACTAGGGCAGGGCGCGGTGGCTCACACCTGTAATCCCAGCACTCTGGGAGGCCAAAGCAGGTGGATCACCCGAGGTCAGGAGTTCAAGACCAGTCTGGCCAACGTGATGAAATTCCATCTCTACTAAAAATACAAAAAACTGCGCCCGTGACCCACCACCCACCATCTGGGAAGTGAAGAGCGCCTCTGCTGTCTGGGAAGTGAGGAGCGCCTTTGCCTGGCCCTCGCACCATCTGGGATGTGAGGAGCGCCTCTGTCTGGCCCCAGCACTGTCTGGGAAGTGAGAAGCGCCTCTGCCTGGCCCATTCTGGGACGTGAGGAGCGCCTCTGCCCTGCAGTCCCACCATCTGGGAAGTGAGGAGCGCCTCTGCCTGTCCCCTGCACGATCTGGGAAGTGAGTTACTCTGCCCGGCTGCCCAATCGTCTGTGAAATGAAGAGCGCCTCTGCCCACTGCTGTGCAACTCTCCAAGTGTGAAGTGACAGCCTTGTATGTGATCTTTCTGCCCTCCCCAAGTTTGCATTTTGGACACTGAAGTTTACTTTTTAATTGAAAAATAATAATAATACAAGACATTAGCTGGGTGTGGTAGCGGATGCCTGTAATCCCAGTCACTCGGGAGGCTGAAGCAGGAGAATCTCTTGAACCCGGGAGGTGGAGGTTGCAGTGATCTGAGATTGCACCACTGCACTCCAGCCTAGGCAACAAGGGCTAAACTCCGTCTCAAAAAAAAAAAAAAAAAACGACGGACACAATATGACGCAGATGACTGAAAACAGTACTGAAGACGGGAGGCAAACACTGGCAGGGCAGGGAACACAGGAAGACAAAGGGGACACTACTTCTATTCGGAGGCTCCTTTTTGGGGGTCAGCCTGAACCACAGTCACGTTTATATTTGCTGCAGCCCTTGGTAGAGGCCTGGTACATGGCAGAAGCACCATCAGGATTTGCTGAATGTCAACAAGGAATGAAGGGAGAGTGATTTACTCAGGTGGTCAGTTATGTGCCAATGAAGAGATCCGAAGTCTGTGACTTTTCCAGTCTAGTTAGCATAGCCGTCCACCTTCGACATAGTGATAGGAAGTAGTCCCTGTTAATTTTACACCCAATGGCTGGGTGCAGTGGCTCATGCCTGTAATCCCAGCACTTTGGGAGGCCAAGGCAGGCAGATCACAAGGTCAGGAGATCAAGACCAGCCTG
>NW_012118489.1:346110-347029 GCF_000951035.1 Colobus angolensis palliatus
GAAACCCTGTCTCTACTAAAAATACAAAAATTAGCCAGGTGTGGTGGCAAGCGCCTGTAATCCCAGCTATTCGGGAGGCTGGGGCAGAAGAATTGCTTGAATCCAGGAAGGGAGGTTGCAGCGAGCCGAGATCGTGCGACTGCACTTCAGTCTGGGTGACAGAGATAAACTCCATCTCAAAAAAAAAAAAAAAAAAAGCAGTTCTCAATTTACATCAAACCCTTTCATGCCTTCTCATTCTTCTCATTGCCCTTAGAACAAACACAGCCTTCAAGGTCTGTTAGGGTCTAGCCATGCTTAATTATCTTCCTCATCTATCACTACCTCTCCTGGTATATACTATGTACACCAACCCTATAGGCCATCCTTCAGCTCTCAAACCCCTGGTGGCCACAGCTCTGCTACACAAGCAGTCCTTGCTGTTTGGAACATCTGTCCCCTCCTCCACTGCTTATCTGGCTCATTCATTCCCTCATGATTTAATTCATTCAAGAAATGCTAATTGAGCACCTACTACGTAGTACTACTACGTACTACAAGTAGTGGCCTGGCACAATGTAAGCTCTGTTATGGAGCTTACATTTTCATCAGGAAAACAGAAAAACATAACAAATAAAAGCACCATGACATAATAAGAACTATATATCTGGGGCCAGGTCCAGTGGCTCATGCCTGTAATCCCAGCACTTTGGGAGGCCGGGGCAGGCAGATCACCTGAGGTCGGGAGTTCGAGACCCATCTCTACTAAAACTATAAAAATTCGCAGGGCGTGGTGACAGGCACCTGTAATCCCAGCTATTCAGGGGGCTGAGGCAGGAGAATCGCTAGAACCCAGGGACGCAGAGGTTGTGGTGAGCAGAGATCACCCCATTGCACTCCAGCCTAGGCAACAAGAGCAAAACACTGTCTCAAAAAAAAA
>NW_012118489.1:347399-352720 GCF_000951035.1 Colobus angolensis palliatus
CCTCGACCTCCCAAGTTCAGGCGATTCTCCCCCCTTGGCCTCCCAAGTAGCTGCGACCATAGGCACACACCACCACACCTGGCTAATTTTTGTATTTTTTTTGTAGAGATGGGATTTTGCCATGTTGTTCAGGCTGTTTTGTTGCCCAGGCTGGTCTAGAACTCCTGAGCTCAAGCAATCTGCCTGCCTTGGCTTCCCAAAGTGCTGGGATTACAGGTGTGAGCCACAGCGCCTGGCCAGTAAGAGCATCTTGTACAGAGCTCCAAAATCCCTTGCAACATCCTGAATGACAGGAGTGCCTTTTGTTCTAATGAAGTGACTCGCTGGGCTCCTGGACAGCATCAGGATGAGGGCTGGTCACTAGGAAGACCAAGCCAGGATTTGAAGCTTAGACTCTAAGCTTGAACTTTTAGCCTCCTCCCTCATCCTTTCAGGAAGAGAGAGGAGCTGGAGATTGAGTTAATAACTGATCATGTCTACGTGATCAAGCTTCCATAAAAATCCTTTAAACTCAGCTCGGCACGGTAGCTCACACGCTTGTAATCCAAGCCCTTTAGGAGGCCAAGGTGGGTGGATCATTTGAAGTCAGGAGTTTGAGACCAGCCTGGTCAATATGGTGAAACCCTGTCTCTACTAAAAATACAAAAATTAGGCGAGGTGGAACGTGCCTGTACTCCCAGCTACTCGAGAGGCTGACGCAGGAAAACTGCATGAACCTGGGAAGTGGAGGCTGCAGTGAGCTGAGATTGCACCACTGCACTCCAGCCTGGGCGACAGAGCGAGACGCTGTCAAAACAAAACAAGGCCAGGCGCCGTGGCTCATGCCTGTAATCCCAGCACTTTGGGAGGCTGAGGCGGGCGGATCATCTGAGGTTGGGAGTTCGAGATCAGTCTGACCAACATGGAGAAACCACGTCTCTACTAAAGATACAAAATTAGCTGGGCATGGTGGTGCATGCCTGTAATCCCAGCTACTTGGGAGGCTGAGTGAGGCAGTAGAATCGCTTGAATCTGAGAGGCGGAGGTTGTGGTGAGCCGAGTTTGCGCCACTGCACTCCAGCCTGGGCAACAAGAGCGAAACTCCATCTCAAAAAAGGAAAGAAAAGAACACAAAACAAAACAGAACAAAAATTACTCCTTTGGGAAAACACTCAATGAAAGAAAAAAAATTGGAGGAAAAGGAAGACATGAAGATATTCAGTCCTGCATTATCTGTGAAGGTAAACAAACAACAAAAATGCCAGGGAATGGTTTTATTAAATGATAATACATCAATATAATGAAATAATATAAAGGCTTAAAGTCACAGTCATATGGATTCTATGCCTGTGGATGGTAATATTCAAAACAAAACAAAGAAGTAGCTACTTCTCAAATTCAGACAGGTGGGTGGGCAGAAAGGAAACTGACATCTTAGGTTGGTGAGACTAACACCTAGAACTGGTGTATATGGGCAGATTCTGGGCTCTGGACCCCTCCCTGGAGTACACCAGCAGCTGGGGCCTATTTTGCACTTCCTGCTTCAGCCTTTTGCACCAGAAGGGCTCAGTAAAAACACCCACTGAACAGGATTCCATATTTGCGTTCTTCCAATTTCCAGTAATCTGTCTACTCTACTTCGCAGTTCCATCTGCTATTCAGTTAGAAAATCCTGTCAACTATCAATTAATTCATTCACCCATCAAAACATTTAAGAACCAGCCGGGCGTGGTGGCTGACGCCTGTAATCCCAGCACTTTGGGAGGCCGAGGCAGGTGGATCACGAGGTCGTGAGATCAAGACAATCCTGGCTAACACAGTGAAACCCCGTCTCTACTAAAAATACAAAAAATTAGCCAGGCCTGATGGCGGATGCCTGTATTCGCAGCTACTCCAGAGGCTGAGGCAGGAGAATGGCGTGAACCTGGGAGGCAGAGACTGCAGTGAGCTGAGATTGTGACACTAGCCTGGGTGAGAGAGCAGAGACTCCGTCTCAAAAAAAAAAAACTACTACGTTTAGGAGGCTGAGGTGGGAGGATTGCTTGAACCCAGAAGTTCAAGACCAGCCTGGGCAACACAGCCAGACCCCGACACTAAGTTAAAAAATAAACACATAAAAATCTTACAAAAAGAACGTACCAGCCGGGCACAGTGGTTCACACCTGTAATCCCAGCACTTTGGGAGGCTGAGGTGGGCGGCTCACCTGAGGTTGGGAGTTCCAGACTAGCCTGGCCAACATGGTGAAACTCCATCTCTACTAAAAATACAAAAATTAGCCAAGTGTGGTGGCAGGCACGTGTAATCCCAGCTACCTGGGAAGCTGAGGCAGGAGAATTGCTTCAACCCGGGCGGTGCAGGTTGCAGTGGGCCCCGAGATCGCGCCATCGCACTCCAGCCTGGGCAAGGAGAGAGTCCATCTCAAAAAAAAAAAAAAGAACCTACCATTTGCCAGGCTAGTCGCTCTTCTAAGTGCTGGGTAAGAGAAACGAACTAAAGAGGTAATAGTCCTTGCTCTCATGAGAGTTACACGTCAATGAAAGAGACACAAGACTACTCACCAATAAACACATGTCAGGCCATCCCCGCGCCTCGATTCTGTCACCATACCCAAACAGGCTGCAGACTCTTCCTCCTCAACCCAACCTGGTTACCTGGTGTATTTCGAAGTGTAAATCCAAGCTCTTATGACCAGATTAAAATACCGCCTAGGCTGGCCGTGGTGGCTCACGCCTGTAATCCCAGCACTTTGGGAAGCCGAGGCGGGAGGATCACTGGAGGTCAGGAGTTCGAGATCAGCCTGGCCAACATGGTGAAACCCCGTCTCTACTAAAAACACAAAAATTTGCCAGTCGTGGTGGCGCGTGCCTGTAATCCCAGCTACTCCGGAGGCTGAGGCAGGAGAATCGCTTAAACCCGGAAGGCGGAGGCCGCAGTGAGCCAAGATCTCGACACTGCACTCCAGCCTGGGTGACAAAGCTAGACTCCGTCTCACAAAAAAACAAAAACAAAAAACCTAAAATACCGCCTAGGTTACTCAGGATCCTGTTTAAATTTCTTATCACGCACACGAAGCCCTCTAGGCTCGCCCCTGCTCACCTTTCCAGCTTCAGCTCCAGGCACCCACGCACCCTCCACACGCAGATGTCTTCACGACAGTCACTTTTCTTCTGCTCGGAGCGTTCCTTCTACCCACCATGCTCGGCCAAAAGAAGATCCTCAACCACTAGACACCAGGGGTGTCTACACCGCAGGCTCGGCGAGGCTCCGGGACCGTCCCCTCCTCTACGCGGCCTCCCGCCCCTTCGGCTCCTTCGAGGCGCAGCATTCTGTACTTTGGAAAACAACGCTCATCCAGTCCTACCGTCCTTTAGGTGGACACAGACCGTGCCTCGTTCATCTCTCTGACAAAGGCCGGGAACTCAGAAATCATTTCTGGGGTGAATGAAAGAGTAAACGATAGGAGATCCGAACAGGACGCTCACAACCTCCGGGCGTCGAGGCTTCCGGGTGGAGGTTTCGTTGGCTCCGAAGAGGGAAGAGGAAGCGTTTCTTCTGGGGCCGATCTAGGAGGAGGACTCGGTGGGCTGGAGGACTCGGAGCAACGCTCAAAGCATCCGCGCAGTAGCCGCCCTAGGCGGGGAGGCGGGGCCAAGCGAAGCCCACAGGGACCCCACTGGCCAATGAACCACTCAGTTCTGCAGGAGGGGTGCGGCGCGGCGCGGCGCCACCTAGAAGCGAAAGAGAGTGTCCATCGCTTTTATCAGTTTATTTTATTTTCAGAAGTTGTCATCTCGGGTACTAGGCTTAGTACTTGGGTGACAGAACCATCTGTACAACAAACTCCCGTGGCATGAGTTTACCTATATAACAAACCTGTACATGTACCCTGAACCTAAGAGTTTTTAAAAAGTACTGATCGGCCGGGCGTGGTGGTTTACGCCTGTTATCCCAGCATTTTGGGAAGCTGAGGCGGGCGGATCACCTGAGGTCAGGAGTTCGAGACCAGCCTGACCAATATGGCGAAACCCCCGTCTCTACTAAAAATACAAAATTAGCCTGACGTGGTGGCGTATGCCTGTAGTCCCAGCTACTCGGCAGGCTGAGGCAGAGAATTGCTTGAAGTCGCGAGGCGGAAGTTGCAGTGAGCTGCGATCACACCACTGCACTCCAGCCTAGGCAACAGAGCAAGACTCTGTCATCATCATCATCATCATCATCATCATCATCATCATCATCATAATGCATGAAAGAAAAGAATTAAGTATTCTAGGTTGGGCACGATGGCTCCTGCCTGTAATCCCAGCACTTTGGGAGGCCAAGGCGGGGGCCATCACTTGAGGCCAGGAGTTTGAGACCAGCCTGGGCAACATAGCGAAACCCCGTCTCTACAAAAATGTTACAAAAAGTAAGCTAGACACGGTGCTGAATGCCTGTAGTCCCAGCTACTCTAGAGGATGAGATGGGACCATTGCTTGAGCCCGGGAGTTCATGACTGGAGTGGACAGAGATTGTGCCACTGCACTCCAGCCTGGGCAACACAGTGAGACTGTCTCAAGAAAAAAAGAAAGAAAGGAAGGAGGGAAAGAAGGAAGGAAGAAAGGAGGAAGGAAGGGAGGGAGGGAAAGGAAAAGATCAAGTAGATATTAGCATGCTCCTTTTTTTTTTTTTTTTTTGAGACAGAGTCTCACTGTGTCTCCCAGGCTGGAGTGCAGTGGCATGACTTCGGCTCACTGCAACCTCTACCTCCCAGGTTCAAGCAATCTTCCTGCCTCAGCCTCCCAAGTAGCTGAGGTTACAGGTGTGCACCACCACGCCTGGTTAATTCTTGTATTTTGAGTAGAAACAGGGTTTCACCATATTGGCCAGGCTGGTCTCGAACTCCTGACCTCAAGTGATCCTCCCGCCTCAGCCTCCCAAAGTGCTGGGATTACAGGCAAGAGCCACTGTGCCCAGCCAGCATGCTCCCCTTTTGCTAAACTACACAAGGGAGTCCAGATGTATTCATTCATTCATTCACCCGTTCATTTAGCAAATACTTATCCAATATGTGCAAATTATTGGTAGAAAAATGAGTCTAGAGTTGACTCAGGTCAGCTAAGGACAGCATTCCTACTCTAACCCCTACCTCATGTTCTAAAAGGTAACAGTTACAATTGTTATTTTTGATGGTGTCCCCGGCATACTTAATGGCTTTATGCACAGTTTTGTTGTTGTTTTTTGTGCTGTTGTTTTCTGTTTTTTGTTTTTTTTGAGATGGAGTCTCGCTCTGTCGCCCAGGCTGGAGTGCAGTGGCATGATCTCATCTCACTGCAACCTCTGCCTCCCGAGTTCAAGCGATTCT
>NW_012118489.1:352770-354744 GCF_000951035.1 Colobus angolensis palliatus
AAAGTGCTGGGATTACAGGCATGAGCCACTGCGCCTGACCACCAAGCTCACCTCTTATTGGCTATCAGCAAATTCATAGTAAAGAAATGAGCTGGGGAAGCTTTCCGAGGGCACTAAAAGTTTATTAAACATCAGAGCATTTATACCAAAGATAAGTTCTGCAGACGTATGATTTTCACCAGTCTGGGAGGCATGGTGAAACCCCATCTCCACAAAAGATACAAAAATGAGCCAGACATGGTGGTATTGCCCATATTCCCGGCTACTTGGGCGACAGAGGCAAGAGGATCGCTTGAGTCCAGGAGTTTGAGACTGCGGTGAGCTATGATCTCACCGCTGCACTGCAAATTGGACAACAGAGTGAGACTCTGTCTCAAAAAAAAAAAAAAAAAAAGGAAGGAGAGGAGAAGAAAAAAAATAAATAACTATTGGGTACTAGGCTTAGTACCTGGATGATGAAATCATCTGTACAACAAACCCCCGTGACACGAGTTTGGCTAAATAATAAAACTGCACATGTACCTCTGAGCCTAAAATAAAAGTTTAAAAAAAAGATTTTTAATGTACACAGTTACAAATTATTCTGAAGTTTGTAATCCTCTCCTTTCCAAAACTCTCTTAGTACTTTATACTCCTATAATGCCATTTAGCACATGGTCTTGTATTTTGACTTGTATGAGGTTTTCTCTTATATCATGGGGAGTTTAACACGTATTTATTAAACCTGAGAAGTAATAAATATAGGAAAAAAGAGACCTTTAGAAGAGTCCAGAACTCCATCAAATATGGAAGGAAATTCAAGGACAAGTTAGAGTCTTTTTTTTTTCTTTTTCTTTCTTTTTTTTTTTTTTTTTGGGGGGTGGAGTCTCGCTCTGTCGCCCAGACTGGAGTGCAGTGGCCGGATCTCAGCTCACTGCAACCTCTGCCTCCCGAGTTCAAGCGATTCTCCTGCCTCAGCCTCCTGAGTAGCTCTGATTACAGGTGCATGCCACCACGCCCGGCTAATTTTTGTATTTTTAGTAAAGATGGGGTTTCACCATGTTCATCAGGCTGGTCTCAAACTCCTGACCTCATGATCCACCCACTTCAGCTTCCCAAAGTGTTGGGATTACAGGTGTGAGCCACCGCGACAGACCTCTTTTTTTTTTTTTTTCCAAGACAGAGTCTTGCTCTGTCGCCCAGGCTGGAGTGCAGTGGCCCGATCACAGCCCACTGCAGATTCCACCTCCTATGTTCAAGTTCAAGCAATCTTCCCTCCTTGGCCTCCTAAAGTGCTGGGATTCCAAGTGTGAGCCACTGTGCCCGGCCCAGAATTTAATTTATCATTGCAATGATGTAGAGCTGTGGCTGCAGTAGAAACGGTTTAGGAAGATTTAGCTCCCTCTAATCCTCATTAGCTTTCCCTTCCCAAAACCACCGCAAGTAATCAGATTATGGTCTTACTGAAATCTGAATGCTTAGGGTGTAGATACAGCTTCAACCCCTTTCAAGTACACTACTACCCCCAAGTCCCTCCTCTATAGCTATTCTAGAACTTTCACTGGTTTGCTCCCCTTTTTCCTCCATATCCTAGCTCCAAGCTTGTAAGTATCTAATACACCCCATATTAGTCAGTTGTTTCAAGGTGATCACAAAGGAAATCTTGACTAGTTATCACCAAGAAACAGATCTGCAGTCTGGGCAACATAGTGAGACTGTCTCTACAAAATATTAAAGAACCAGCCAGGCATGGTGGCGTGTGCCTGTAGTCCCAGGTACTCAAAAGGCTGACGTGGGAGGATTGCATGAGCCCAGGAGTTTCAGGCTGCAGTGAGCTATGATTGCATCATTGCACTCAGTCTGGGTGACCAAGCAAGACCCTTTCTCAAGAAGAAGGAGAAGTTGGCCGGGCGCGGTGGCTCAAGCCTATAATCCCAGCACTTTGGGAGGCCGAGACGGGCGGATCACGAGGTCAGGAGATCGAGACCATCCTGG
>NW_012118489.1:360154-360622 GCF_000951035.1 Colobus angolensis palliatus
AAGGAAAAAGGAAAGGAAAGGAAAGAAAGGGAAGGGAAGGGAGAAAGAAAAGAAAGAAAGGAAGAAAGGAAGGAAGGGAGGGAGGGAGAGAAAAAGAAAGAGAAAGAAGGAAGGAGGGAGAAAGGGAGGGAGGGAAGGAAGGAAAGAAGGAAGGAAGGAAGGAAGGGAGGGAGGGAAGGAAGGAAGGAAGGAAGGCAGGCAGGTAGGCAAGAAAGAAAGAAAGAAAAATGTATTTGCACATTTCTGATCACAGAGGCCCTGAAGATGGGTCTGCTGGCCTTTTACTATTCTCAGAAACCTGCTTGGTGTTTGGGAGGAGGGCTGGAGAAGGGGGCAAGAGCTGATCTTCCTCGCCCTGCAGAAGCACGCCGAGGTGGCTGTTCTGTGTTCAGCGAGGTGCTAGACTCCAGACCTACAAGCCCTTGTTGGAACCGAACTCTCGATTCCCTCCTGGGCAGGGGTCGTCGC
>NW_012118489.1:360672-361382 GCF_000951035.1 Colobus angolensis palliatus
AGGCAGGAGAATCACTTGAAACCAGTAGGTGGAGGTTGTGGTGAGCTGAGATCACGCCATTGCACTCCAGCCGGGGCAACAAGAGTGAAATTCCATCTCAAAAAAAAAAAAAAAAGTTTAATACAGATATGTAGCCCAGCTCTGGTCGGGCACAGTGGCTCTCACGCCTGTAATCCCAGCGCTTTGGGAGGGTGAGGTGGGTGGATTGCTTGAGCCCAGGAATACAAGACCAGTCTGGGCAACATGATGAGATGCCCCTCTTTATTTTATTTTATTATTCATTTATTTATTTATTATTATTATTATTTTGAGATGGAATTTCGCTTTTGTCACCCAGGCTAGAGTGCAATGGCGCGATCTCGGCTCACTGCAACCTCTGCCTGCTGGCTCAAGGATTGCTTGAGCCCAGGAGGTTGAGACCAGCCTGGGTGACATAGAAAGACCCTGTCTCTACAAAAAAATTTAAAAAATTAGGTGGACGTGGTGGTGCACCCGTAGTCCCAGCTACTTGGGAGGCTAAGATGGGAGGATCACATGAGTCCAGCAGTTCCAGGGTGCAGTGAGCTATGATTGCAACACTGTCCTCCAGCCTGGGGGAACACAGCCAGATCCTGTCTCAAAAACAAACAAACGGCCGGGCGCGGTGGCTCAAGCCTGTAATCCCAGCACTTTGGGAGGCCGAGACGGGTGGATCACGAGGTCAGGAGATC
>NW_012118489.1:362317-362795 GCF_000951035.1 Colobus angolensis palliatus
AACAATAAAATAGCCGAATGTGGTGGCATTTGCCTGTAGTCCCACCTACTCAGGAGGCTGAAGTGGGAGGATCACTTCAGCCCAGGAGACTGAGGATGTAATGAGCTATGGTTGTGCCACTGCACTCCAGCTTGGATGACAGAGCCAGACCCTGTCTCAGTAAAACCAAACCAAAACAATAAACTTTTCAGCACCAAATAATTTACATGAGAGAGAAACTCTCTTTGTGCAGAGCATGCAGGAAATTGTTTGGAGGAAGTTCAATCCTTTCTCCTCATCAGAAAATTCCTACAGGAGAAAAAACCTTATAAGTGCAACAATGTGGGGAAGTTTTCAGTGGTGACTGAGCCTCATTCATCATTTGACACTTCATGTTGGAAAAAAGTCTTAGGGAATGTGAAGACGATGGAAGAGGTTTCAATCCAAGCTTACCTCTTTTTTTTTTTTTTGAGATGAAGTCTCACTCTGTCACCCAGGC
>NW_012118489.1:369830-372289 GCF_000951035.1 Colobus angolensis palliatus
CATGGCCGGCTAGTTTTTTGTATTTTTAGTAAGATGGGGTTTCACCGTGTTAGCCAGGATGGTCTCGATCTCCTGACCTCGTGATCTGCCCATCTCGGCCTCCTGAAGTGTTGGGATTACAGGCGTGAGCCACCGCGCCTGGCCAGGGAAACTGCATCTATAAGGCTCAACTATACTGGCCTCGTCAGCCAGGAAGTGCTCCTTCTTCTGTTTTCTGGAGATTACACGTAATTGGTGTTGATATTTCTTTAACTATGAGTAGACTTCTCCAGTGAAACTATCTGGGTTTGGAGATACCTTTTTCAAGAGTGGGAGGAAAGAGTTACACAACAGGTTTGTTTCACTCCTTTCTCACTTATCTCTACAGCCAACGTGATGGCCGTTGGTCAAACTCTGAAAACCAAACTTCTGGAATATTCACATAGCTACTAGGCCAGATGTTTTTCTCCACACCCAAAACAGTGAGCCCAGGTGAACCAGGCTGTCAGCAGGTTTAAAGTAAACATAAAGATTCATGATACTTGGCCAGGCACAGTGGCTCAGGTCTGTAATCCCAGAATTTTGGGAGGCCGAGGCGAGCCGGATCGCTTGAGGTCAAGAGTTCAAGACCAGCCTGGCTGGCATGGGAAAAACCTGTCTCGACTGAAAATACAAAAAATTAGCTGGACGTAGTGGTGAGCACTTGTAATCTCAGCTACTTGGGAGGCTGGGGCAGGAGGATCACTTGAACCTGGGAGACAGAGGTCGAAGTGAGCTAAGATCACACCACGGCACTCCAGCTTGGGTGACAGAGCGAGACTCTGTCTCAAAAAAAAAAAAGAAAAAGAAGAAGAAACTACAGTAAGCTGTGATCATGCCACTGCACTCCAGCCTGGGTGACATAGTGAGATCCCATTTCTAAAAAAAAAAGAAAAAAAGATTCATGATGCCCAACCTGCAGTTTAGGGCTGTGTTTGGTCACATGGCAAGAATGTCACCTAGGCTGGAGTGCAATGGCGCGATCTCAGCTCACTGCAACCTCCGCCTCCTGGGTACAAGCGATCCTCCTGCCTCAGTCTCCTGAGTAGCTGGGTTTGCAGACGTGTGCCACCACACCCGGCTAAGTTTTTTATATTTTTAGTAGAAACGGGGTTTCACCACGTTGGCCAGGCTGCTCTCGACCTTGTGACCTCAAGTGATCTGCCCTCCTCAGTCTCCCAAAGTGCTAGGATTACAGGCACGAGCCATCACGCCCGGCCCACAAATTTTTTATTTTATTTCATTTTTTTCCAGACGGAGTCTCGCTGTTTTCGCCTAGGCTGGAGCACAGTGGCGCGACCTCGGCTCACTGCAACCTCTGCCTCCCGGGTTCACGCCATTCTCCTGCCTCAGCCTCCCGAGTAGCTGGGACTATAGGCCCCCGCCACCTTCCCCAGCTAGTTTTTTATTTTTTTAGTAGAGACAGGGTTTCACCGTGTTAGCCAGGATGGTCTCGATCTCCTGACCTTGTGATCCGCCCGTGTCGGCCTCCCAAAGTGCTGGGATTACAGGCTTGAGCCACCACGCCCGGCCTTTTTTTTTTAAATAAAGACGAGGTCTCATCATGTTGCCTAGGCTAGTCTAAAACTCCCGGACTCAAGCAATCCTCCCACCTCAGCCTCCCAAGGTGCTGGGCTTACAGGGGTGAGCCACTGCGCCTGGCCTAACCACACAAATTTTGACACCAGAACTCAAGTGGGATTTCCTGGGCAAGGACATCTCACACAAGTCCTTGCAGTTTGCTCCTGGAAAAGATGTGTCTGTGCATCCCTGCAGAGAGAGGATAAAAAAGTGTGCATTTGACCTCTCCAGCCTTCATCTATTAATACCCTTTTTCCTGCTGTTCTTGTATTGTGTTCTCCGCTGTATTAAATCTTCACCTAGAGTAGAAGTTGATCTGCAGTCACGTGGGTCCTTCCAGGAAATTACCAAACTAGTTGTATGTGACCACAAAGACAAGAAATTGTTTTATTAAAACTATGAATTCAAGGCCAGGTGCAGTGGTTCATGCCTATAATCCTAACACTTAGGGAGGCCGAGGTGGGTGGATCACCTGAGGTCAGGAGTTTGAGACCAGCCTGGTCAACATGGTGAAACCCCATCTCCATTAAAAATGCAAAAAATTAGCGACGCGTGGTGGTGGACTCCTGTAAACCCAGCTACTCGGGAGACTGAGGTGGGAGAATCGCTTGAACCTGGAAGGCAGAGGTTGCAGTGAGCCAAGATCGGGCCACTGCACTCCAGCTTGGGTGATGGAGTGAGTCACCATCTCAAAAAAAAAAAAAATAGGGAATTCAGCTGGGCGTGGTGACTCACACCTGTAATCTTAACACTTTGGGAGGCGAGGCAAGTGGATTGCTTGACCCCAGGAATTGGAGACCAGCCTGGGCAACTTGGCAAAACCCCATCTCTACAAAAATTTAAAAATTAGCTGAGTATGG
>NW_012118489.1:373078-374248 GCF_000951035.1 Colobus angolensis palliatus
GTCTCTTCTATCCTTTTTTCTTTTTTTAATTATTTATTTATTTATTTATTTTTGAGACAGAGTCTTACTGTATTGCCTAGGCTGGAGTGCAGTGGGGTGATCTTGGCTCACTGCAACCTCTGCCTCCTGGGTTCAAGCAATTCTCCTACCTCAGCCTCCTGAGTAACTAGGATTATAGGCATGCGCCACCACGCCTGGCCAATTTTGTATTTTTTGTAGAGATGGGGTTTCTCCATGTTGGTCAGGCTGGTCTTGAACCTGACCTCAGGTGATCCTCCTGCCTCAGCCTCCCAAAGTGCTGGGATTACAGGCTTGAGCCATGGCACCTGGATGAGCTGCCCATTTTTTAATTTGCAAAACATGATCAAAGAGGTTGGGTAATTTTCTCAAGGTGTAGTAGCAGGAATGGAAGCCTTTCTAGGTCTCTTGACTCTATAAATTGTCTGCAGTAATTTTTCTATGCACGATTATCTGTTTTTGATATGTGGTAGGTCAACTTCTTTTTTAAAAAGTAATTTTGAGGTAAAATAATCTGTTTCTGGTCAAAAGTCAGGTAGCTAAGTCCTTCATGAAGAGGAATGCCTGCATGAGCTAGATTACTCAAAGCGTTCCAGTATAAAAGACACCCCCTCCCACCTCTTGGAAGCCTTCAAATGCTCGAAAGAATGTTCCAGAAGGCTGGCTGTGACTAGGAGCTGAATAGAGGCTGCTTCCTCTGAAAAATAAGATCACGTCAAGCTGGGCAAATCTGAGAGCTATGAACCTTCCTAAATGTCAAAATTGCTAAGATATTTTTAAAACTCGGAGGCTTTTATTGACTTAACGACTGAGAAGATGAAAGCGGTGGAAAACGTGAAGAAATCACGCTTTTGTTAGGTGTTGAATTGCCGGAGATGTATCTGTGTCATGAACTGAATTGCGTCTCCCAAATTTATATGTTGAAGTCCTAACCTCCAGGACCTTAGAATGTGACTATATTTGGAGATGGGGTCTGTAAAGAAGTTAAGTTAGAATGAGGTCATTGGGGTGGGCCGCAATCCAATCTGACTGGTGTCCTTATAAGAAGGGGAGATGGGGCCGGGCGCAGTGGCTCACGCCTGTAATCCCAGCACTTTGGGAGGCTGAGGCAGGCAGGTCACCTGAGGTCAGGAGTTCCAGACCAGCCTGGAC
>NW_012118489.1:378908-379591 GCF_000951035.1 Colobus angolensis palliatus
GAATTGGAGACCAGCCTGGGCAACTTGGCAAAACCCCATCTCTACAAAAATTTAAAAATTAGCTGAGTATGGTGGTGGGCGCCTGTAGTCCCAGCTACTCAGGAGGCTGAGGTGGGAGGATCACCCGAGCCCAGGAAGTCAAGGCTGTGGAGGGCCGTGATCGTGCCACTGCACTCCAGTGTCGGTGACAAAGTGAGACGTAGTTTCAAAATGAAATGAAATAAAATAAAATAAAAAACCATTAATTCCATTTTTAAAATTGTTACAAGATTTTAAAAATGATGTTCCATATTGAGTGTTTTTTGGTATTTTGTAGTTTTCAAGGAATTGGTCATTTCGTCCAGCTTGTTGGATTTATATGGGAAGAGTTGCTTGGTACCCCCTTACTATTCTTTTATTAGTTTTTTTGGTTTTTTGTTTTTGTTTTGAGATGGAGTCTCACTCTGTCACCCAGGCTGGAGTACAATGGCGCGATCTTAGCTCACTGCAACCTCCGCCTTCCTGAAGCGATTCTAGTGCCTTGGTCTCCTGAGTAGCTGGGATTACAGGCGTGAGCCACCACACCAGGCTAATTTTTGTATTTTTAGTAGAGACAGGGGTTCACCATATTGCGCAGGCTGGTCTTGAACTCCTGACCTCAGGTGATCCACCCACCTCAGCCTCCCAAAGTGCTGGGATTACAG
>NW_012118489.1:379641-381614 GCF_000951035.1 Colobus angolensis palliatus
TCACCATATTGCGCAGGCTGGTCTTGAACTCCTGACCTCAGGTGATCCACCCACCTCAGCCTCCCAAAGTGCTGGGATTACAGGCGTGAGCCGCGGCACCTGGCCTTGTTTCTTTATTTTGTTTTGTTTTGAGGTTTTGAGACGGAGTTTCACTCTTGTTGCCCAAGCTAGAGTGCCGTGGCAAGATCTTGGCTCACTGCAACCTCTGCCTCCCAGTTTCAGGCGATTCTCCTGCCTCAGCCTCCTGAGTAGCTGGGATTACAGGCATTAGCCACCGCACCTGGCCCTCTTTTTTTAAAGATAGAGTCTCACTCTGTTGCCCAGGCTGGTGTGGAGTGACATGATCTCAGCTCACTGCAGCCTCTGCCTCCCGGATTCAAGTGATCCTCCCACCTCCAGCCTCCCTAGTAGCTGGGACTAAAGGCGTGTACCACTATGCCTGGCTAATTTTTGTATTTTTATTTATTTATTGTTGCATGAGGCCTACAGCAGTAGGTGGCAAGGTGCCACGCCTGAGTGCGGATGACCACATTGTTCTCCAATCGCCAACCTCAGTGGTGCAACGGGAGACAGACATGGGAAGGCTATGACGTCATGGGCCTTGTGACGTTATGGCAGGATATGGGGAAGGGAAGCAAAGCGAGGTAATGGGTAGCGGACTATAGCAAGAATATGGAACACGAATTTGCATGTCATCCTTGCGCAGGGGACATGCTAATCTCTGTATCATTCCAATTTTAGTATATGTGCTGCTGAAGCGAGCACAATTTTTGATTTTTTGTAGAGACAGGGTCTTGCCATGTCACCGAGGCTGGTTGCAAACTCCTGAATTGAAGTGATTCGACCACCTCAGCCTCCCAGAGTGCCGGGATTACAGGCATGAGCCACAGCACCTACCCTCAAATGGAAATTTTAAAACAAAAATACAGTAACAACAGTTTAAAACTCACTAGATGGACTCAGTAACAATATGAAGGTGAGGAAGAGTCAGTAGACAAAGGTGGATTGATAGAAAGCACTTAAACTGGCCGGTCACTGTGGCTCACGCCTGCAATCCCAGCACTTTAGGAGGTCGAGGTGGGTGGATCACTTGAGGTCAGGAGTTCGAGACCAGCCTGGCCAACATGTCGAAACCCCATCTCTAGTAAAAATGCAAAATTAGCTGGGCGTGGTGCGCGCTTGTAATCCCAGCTACTCAGGAGCCTGAGGCAGGAGAATTGCTTCAACCTGGGACGTGGAGGTTGTGGTGAGCCGAGATTGCGCTGTTGCACTACAGCCTAGGCAACAAGAGCAAAAAGAAAAAAAGAACCGAAACTGAGGCTGGGCACGGTGGCTCACGTCTGTAATCCCAGAACTTTAGAAGGCAAAGGTGGGTGGATCACCTGAGGTCAGGAGGTTGAGACCAGCCTGGCCAACATGGTGAAACCCCGTCTCCACTAAAAATGCCAAAATTAGCCAGGCTTGGTGGTGAGTACCTGTAATTCCAGCTACTCGGGAAGCTGAGGCAGGAGAATTGCTTGAACCTGGGAGGCGGAGGTTGCAGTGAGTGGAGATCATGCCACTGCACTCCGGATGAAATGACAGAGCAAGAATGCATCTCAGAAAAAAAAAAAGATCAATGGGATTACTTGGCGTATTTCTGTTTCTTTCAGGGAAATTTATCCGAAGAAAGAGAAAGGATTATTTCAGTTTTCTCTAAAAAGCTTATTTTAAAAAGAGCCCTAGATCTTATACATAATTTCCTCATGAGTCTCTAGAATTCTAAAAAGGGAAGCACATTGTTAATGTTATATTTTTTTAACAGGGCTATTTTTAGACTGGACAGAATAGCAGAATAGTTTGTGTTTTGTGTGGACTTCAGAGTACACTGAAGCCTGTAAAATGACCAATCTTGTTAGACATCTATATCCGAAGTCATACGACTCCAAGCATAGTATAACCCTTGTATATTTCTAAAGACTGTCCTATTGTTA
>NW_012118489.1:382344-389997 GCF_000951035.1 Colobus angolensis palliatus
TAATTAGAATTTGTTTGATGCTACTGCAGGATATGAGTAATTATTAAGAGAAAATATGACTTTTTAACAAAGCAGTTCCAGGAATACATTGTAGAGAAAAAAAGATGACTGCTTAAAATAGGTCTACTGTTAAAATGTTTTCTATATTAAGGAACCTTCGTGAGATCCCTGACACCACTGTGAACACAACCTTGTGTGATTATGTTACATGATTTTCCTTTCATCCTTTTTCATTGTATCTAAGTTCTTGGCCATGCAGACACAACTGATAACACTTAACCCCTCTTGAAGACATTTTTCTTTTTTTTTTTTCTCTCTTTCTTTTTTTTTTTTTTTGAGACGGAGTCTCGCTCTGTCTCCCTGGCTGGAGTGCAGTGGCCGGATCTCGGCTCACTACAAGCTCCGCCTCCCGGGTTCCCGCCATTCTCCTGCCTCAGCCTCCCGAGTAGCTGGGACTACAGGCGCCCGCAACCGCGCCCATCTAATTTTTTGTATTTTTAGTAGAGACGGGGTTTCACCGTGGTCTCGATCTTCTGACCTTGTGATCCGCCCGCCTTGGCCTCCCAAAGTGCTGGGATTACAGGCGTGAGCCACCACGCCCGGCCCTCTAAGTGACTACTGACTCCAACGTATCTATCTTGTTTTTACCACAGCATTTTGAAAAATCAGCGTAGGCTGGGCGCAGTGGCTCACGCCTGTAATTCCAGCACTTTAGGGGGCCGAGGTGGGCAGATCTGCTGAGGTCAAGAGTTCGGGACCTGCCTAGCCAACATGGTGAAACCCCGTCTTTACTGAAAACACAAAAATTAGCCGGGTGTGGTGGCGGGTGCCTATGATCCCAGCTACTCAGGAGGCTGAGGCAGGAGAATCGCTTGAACAATCCGGGAGGCGGAGTTAGCAGTGAGTTGACATCATGCCATTGTACTCCAGCCTGGGCGACAGAGCAAGACTATCTCAAAATTAAAAAAATAAATAAATAACATAAAATAAAAATCTGATTAATAGGGAAAATCTATATGTATACGTAGAAAAACATGCTTTTCAGGGCTGGGTGCAGTGGCTCACGCCTGTAATCCAAGCACTTTGGGAGGCTGAGGTGGGTGGATCACCTGAGACCAGGAGTTTGAGACCAACCTGACCAACATGGAGAAACCCCGTCTCTATTAAAAATACAAAATTAAGCTGGTGTGGTGGCGCATGCCTGTAATCCCAACTACTTGGGAAGGCTGAGGAAGAAGAATCGCTTGAACCCGGGAGGCGGACGCTGTGGTGAGCTGAGATCGCACCATTGCACTCCAGCCTGGGCAATAAGAGTGAAACTCCATCTCAAAGAAAAAGAAAAAATTGCTTTTCAAATTTTTGCATTTCTGACAGCTGGATGTCCCCACCTGCCAACCAGTCCTGTGGCCCCCACCCAGGATCTGACTCAGCCCAAGAGGACAGCTTTAATTCCCTATGATTTCATCTCCTCCACCCAACGAATCAGCAGGCCCCCTACCCTGGCCCCTGCCCACCAAACTATCTTGGAAAAATCCCTAATCTCCAAGCCATTGGCAAGATTGATTTGAGTAATATCTCCATCTCCCACGTGGCATAGCTGGCTTCACATCAGTGAAACTCTTTAATGCCACGGTCTTGAGTGGATTTTGTTTGTGTGGCGGTCAGGAAGAACCCCTCGAGCCATTACAAATACGGGGACATTGTGGAGAACCATTTTAGGGACCCCATCCCATTGAGTGCCATGAACACAGAAAAAATCTGTGATCCCGTTTACATGTTTTAGAAGTGAGAGAAACTCCAAATAAGATATGGCCAAGTTGTGCAACAGAATTTAGAATTTATTCAATATTACAGTGTTTGTATCACAGAGAACATCTTTGTCGTTTATATAGGCAATTTTCCTTGGGGCTCCCATGCCATTGAACACTGTAATGTTGATTTTGGAGAGAATCCCTGGGGATGGGGGAGGCATCGTCAACATTCCAATGCAGCATCAGCTAATTCACATGCAACAAAGACTCTATCAATGCAGAAACGTGCAAGAGCTTTCGGGAAAGTACAGCTCATTCAACATCAGAGAATTCACAATGGAGGAAAATCGTATGTACGTAATGGATGTAAAAATGCTTTGAGATGGTGCCCAGAGCTAATCAGACATCTGGGATTTTGTAGCAGAGAGGGGCCTTGTGAGTATAATGGATGAGGAAGAACCTTCAATCAGAGTTCCATTCTTAGACAATATCAGCTAATTCGGTTGGGACTTAAAATGGTCATACGTAATGAAGACGGAAAACTCGGGGAAGCGTGGAGAAAACGGAATGTGAGATCATTCACACTGGAGAGAAGCCTCCGGAGTATAATTAGTGTGGAAAATCACTTGGGGACAAGCTTAGCTTTCTCATCATTGGAGAATTCACACAAAAAAAGCAATGAGCTTGGACAGAACGTGGGAGAACTTTCAGGCACTAATCAGGCCAATTCATCCCCAAGAAAAGCCTTGATGACGAAGAAGGGGAAAAAGTCTTCCAGTTTTTTTCCTTATTGGATTTCAGAGAATCCTCAGTGATACACAGCGAAACTTGCTGGAGGAATTCAGGGTTTACTAAGATTCACATTAAAGCATTAATCCCATTAAAGTAGGGGTTTAAACTTTTTTGCTTCTTTCACCCCAATCAAAGCTTTCATTCCTTATGTCTCTGTCGAGTGAATAAAGCAACAGGCAAACATCAATGGTGCACTGACTTTGCCCTTCAAAACATCATACAAGCCGGGTGTAGTGGCTCATGCCTGTAATCCCAGCACTTTGGGAGGCTGAAGCGGGCAGATCATGAGGTCAGAAGTTCGAAACCAGCCTGGCCAACATAGTGAAACCCCGTCTCTACTAAAAATAAAAAAATTAGCTGGGCGTGGTGGTGCTTGCCTGTAGGGTCAGCTACTCAGGAGGCTGAGGCAGGAGAATCGCTTGAACCTGGGAGGTGGAGGTTGTGGTGAGCCGAGATCGTGCCACTGCACTCTAGCCTGGGCAGCAGAGTGAGACTCCATCTCAAAAAAAAAAAAAAAAACCCAAAATATCATACAATATGTGGGGTACAGAAGGACAGCATTGAGAGGTGCTGGGTTTGGTGCCAGAATCTGGCAGCTGCAAATTCTAATATCATCGCAACACACCATGGGTGGGTCCCGTATATCTGATGAACTTCCAGGGGCCACATCTCTACAAATGCTGAAGATTATTTGGAGATAGGAAAATGGGGCTGGGGGTGCTTTTTCTCCAGGTCTGAGTAAAATGAAGTAATGTGTATTTCGAAGATACATTAGGAGGATGCCAGCTTCTCTTTGTTTTATGTTTTCAAAAACAGAGATTTAAAGAGGATGGGCTAGAGCTCTTGCATTCAGCTTCGCATTTCATAAGGGAAGAATCAGGCATATGTCTTGCGTTGAAGCAACACACACACACACACACGCACACCATGTTGTTTGGCGAAAGTCAGACCAGAAGAAAGCTTTCTCTAGTCCTCATCAACTGATTGCTTCTCTCCTACCAGCCTTGTTCGTGTCCTTGGACCGGCTAAGTCTTCCAAAATACATTCTTGCCTCTCCCTACAGCAACTCTCCCATTGGGTTCTTAATAGAAGTGAGTTAGGTTTTGTAGATTTCTGGCTACTAGCTCTGCTTTGAGAAGCCAGAAAGACGCCGGGCACAGTGGCTGATGCCTGTAATCCCAGCACTTTGGGAGGCTGAGGCGGGTGGATCACGAGGTTAGGAGTTCGAGACCAGCGTAACTAACATGGTGAAACTCTGTCTCTACTAAAAATACAAAAATAAGCCGGGCATGATGGTGCATGCCTGTAATCCCAGCTGCTCAGGAGGCTGAGGCAGGAGAATCGATTGAACCCAGGAGGCGGAGGTTGCAGTGAGCCAAGATCGTACCACAAATATCTCTTTCTTTCTTTGTCTGTGTCCCCTAGGCCTTGGGGTTAGGACTCAGGGCTGGGATTCCTCTGTAGGCTAGGACCAGTCCTGATTCTTATTCCCTCCATATAAGCAATAATTTGATTTCTAATGTCTAAACTTAGGTTGATTTTCCATTGGGAGTTATAGCAAGAGCCACGGGTTTCTGAGAAGGGGTGAGGAATGCTTTAGGCTGCAAGTAGCAGAATTCTGCCTAGAAAATAAAGACACATGACTTACAGATCAATGAGACTGGAAGTGGGGGTTCCAGGATAGGTATGGCAGCTCAATGCTGTCACAGAGGACATAGGCTCTGCCATCCTCAGTATGTGGGCTTTTCCCCTTGGTCTTGTTGCCTCATGGTCTCAAGATGGTCCAGATCCCAGCCATCTCCCCATACTTTTGTTGTTGTTGTTGTTGAGACAGAGTCTCACTCTATTGCCCAGGCTGGGGTGTAGTGGTGTGATCTCGGCTCACTGCAACCTCTGCCTCCCGAGTTCAAGTGATTCTCCTGCCTCAGTCTCCCAAGTAGCTGGGATTACAGGTGCCTGCCACTGCGCCGGGCTAAGTTTTGTTGTTTTTGTTTGTTTGTTTGTTTTTTGAAGACGGAATCTTACTCTGTCACTCAGGCTGGAGTGCAGTGGCACCATCCCGGCTCACTGCAACCTCCGCCTCCCAGGTTCAGGTGATTCTCCTGCCTCATCCTCCTGAGTAGCTGGGATTACAGTCGTGTGCCACCATGCCCAGCTAATTTTGTATATTCAGTAGAGACAGGGTTTCACCATGTTAGCCAGGCTGATCTCGAACTCCCGATCTCAGGTGATCCGCTCGCCTTGGCCTCCCAAAGTGCTGGAATTGCAGGCGTGAGCCACCTTGTCTGGCAAACAGGATGGTGGGCTGCATGCGCCGGAAATCCCCATATGTTTTACCAGCACAGCTCAGTCATCTGCCCACTTTTAAGCCAACTGACAGCAAAGGGAATGAGCAGCAAACTGGCTGCAGTGACAGCCACAGGCAAGAGGTAGCCCTGGGCTGGTTTCTCTCGGCCCTTTGTGGAGTCCCATCTCTGCTCTCACCCTCTCCTTTATCCTCTTGCCAAAACCAAGCTCATTTTCCCTCCACAATGAGGGGATTTTCTTCATGGCATAGCTGATTTTGGTTTTGCTTCAATGGCCAAGTTTCTTCTCCAGTGTAATTTTGGCCAGCACACTGGTCTGACCAGGCCCTACTCGCCCTCAGGACATCTTGTTGCTCACTGATTCTACCGTCTGCTTTTCCCGCTCCAGTTTCCAAAAGGGTCCATCTGACTGGCCTGGCTGCCTTTCCCTACATTTTTGAGACAGATTACTTCAAAAATCGTTGGCCAGCCTATATGGGATCCTGGTGCAGTGAACTGCATATTTGAGGGCTTGGGGGGTGGAAGAGAGGCAGGGTCATATGGTATAACACAGCTGCCTGGGCAGCGGTTTCCATGGAGGGGCCAGGGGTAGCACAAGTGATGGCGCCATGGCCTACAGCATCCATAGAGGGTTGCCATAGAGGTGATGGCGCCATGGCCGAGAGCATCCATAGAGGGTTGCCATAGAGGTGATGGCGCCATGGCCTAGAGCATCCATAGAGGGTTGCCATAGAGGTGATGGTGCAATGGCCTAGAGCATCCATAGAGGGTTCTCAGAGGCCAACAAATGTACTAGACGACAAGACTGCTCTGTCAGGAAGAGAGACTGTGTGGAAGAACGTGAGGCACCAGTCATGTGACTGCAAAAGCCACTTTGGACATTTCAGCCCCAATAGCTGCTGCAAGGAGAGGAGGCCTCAGATATAGTGGAGCAGGAATAAACCGGAATAGGAGACTCACGGAACTGAGGGCATCATGACAGATTATTCAGTCCCAGCGGCCTCAAGACTTCCATGGCTCAAGAATGTCTCCCAATTCCCACAGCAGAAATTCCAGTGGCTGTGGGTAGAAAGCTTGAGTTCCCTCATGAACAGGGCTTTAATAGGGATTGGAAGGGTTTCTTGCCTACTAGATTTAGAATCTTGGGAAACTTTTTGGCTTTGACAGGCTGAAGAAGGCACTGTGGAGTCAGGACTATTTCTTTCTTTTTCTTTCTTTTTTTTTTTTTTGAGATGGAGTCTCGCTCTATCACCCAGGCTGGAATGCAGTGGCACGATCTCAGCTCACTGCAACCTCCATCTCCCAGGTTCAAGCGATTCGAGGCAGCACTATTTCAAGATGGCCATGTGACAGACAGAAAATGGGCTGGTTCTTCCGTCAAATGGAATTTAAAAATTCCTCAATGGGGCCGGGCAAGGTGGCTCATGCCTGTAATCCCAGCACTTTGGGAGGCCAAGGTGGGTGGATCATGAGGTCAGGAGATCGAGACCATCCTGGCAAACACGGTGAAACCCCATCTCTACTAAAACAAAAAATTAGCCAGGCATGGTGGTATGCACCTGTAGTCCCAGCTACTTGGGAGGCTGAGGCAGGAGGAGAATGGCTTGAACCCGGGAGGTGAAGGTTGTAGTGAGCCGAGTTCATGCCACTGCACTCCAGCCTGGGTGACAAAGCAAGACTGTCTCAAAAACAACAAAAAAAAATTGGCCACGTATGGTGGTGTGTGCCTGTAGTCCCAACTACTCAGAAAGCTGAGGTGGGAGGATCACTTGAGCCCAGGAGGTCAAGGCTGCAGTGAGCTATAATCATGCCACTGCATTCCAGCCCGGGCAACAGAGCAAGACCATCTCTTCAAAAAAAAAAAAAAAAAAGTTACCAGTTTGGGGAAATTGCAGACTCTAAGCCTAAACTCTACTGGCCCGATACACATGGCAAAACATTTGGTCAGGATTCTGGGAGAATATCAAAGAATTCACAGGGCAGAGGAAAGCTATGAATATTATGAATGAGGGAAATTTTCCATTCATCTCATAATGCATACTAGAGAGACTCCCAATGAATGGTACCAGTGGAGGAAAATCCTCAGACGGAGGCGAGCAGTTATCGGAGATGCGAAAATCACAGGGGAGGACGTAGCACAGAAGAGCGTGGAACCCACGTCACAGCTTGCGCCCGAGATCATCACACGGGAGAGGACTTGCATCCTCAATGAACGGCGTTCCAAAAAAGCACAACTGCACCAAGCATCAGATAAGCCATTCTGAGCTCAGTCTTTGCAATGTAATGAATTGGGGGTGGTGATCGTTTGAGAAGAAATCAGCCCTTATTCATCAGCTGATGGTTCCAACTAGAGAGAGGGTGAGGGCTTGTCACCGATGACGAAGCTCTGGGGGTGCTCCGATCAGATATAACACAAGAGGCTGCAGATTGGGCCCGAGGAGGGCTGTCAGGGGGGCCTCAGGGTACACGTGACATAAAACGTTTACAAGAGGAAAACAGGATGAACAGGGCAAATTTAGAAAGTGATTTCGGGCCGGGCACCGTGGCTTGCACCTGTAATCCCAGCACTTTGGGAGGCTGAGGTGGGGTGGGGGAGGGGAATCACTTGAGGCCAGGAGTTCAAGACAAGCCTGGGCAGCACAGCAAGACCCCATCTCTACCAAAAATAAAGCATAAATCAATAAAACATTTTAAAAAGCTTTTCTTGTTGGCCGGGCACGGTGGCTCAAGCCTGTAATCCCAGCACTTTGGGAGGCCGAGACGGGCAGATCACGAGGTCAGGAGTTCGAGACCATCCTGGCTAA
>NW_012118489.1:391612-394727 GCF_000951035.1 Colobus angolensis palliatus
CGTGTTAGCCAGGATGGTCTCGATCTCCTGACCTCATGATCCGCCCATCTCGGCCTCCCAAAGTGCTGGGATTACAGGCTTGAGCCACCGCACCCGGCCATAAATCCCATTTCTTTTACTTATTTTTTCAATTTTTATTTTTTTCTGAGACGGAGTCTTGCTCTGTCACCCAGGCTGGAGTGCAGAGGCATGATCTTGGCTCACTGCAACCTCTGCCTCCGGGGTTCAAGTGATTCTCCTGACTCAGCCTCCCAGGTAGCTTGGATTACAGGTGCCTGCCACCAAGCCTGGCTAATTTTTGTATTTTTAGTGGAGATGGGGTTTCACCACATTGGCCAGGCTGGTCTTGAACTTCTGACCCTCATGATCCACCTGCCTCGGCCTCCCAAAGTGCTGGGATTACAGGCTTGAGCCACTGTGTCCGGCCTCTTTTTAAAAAAATTTTTTAGACATAGGGTCTCACTCTGTCACCCAGGCTGGAGTGCACTGGTGTGATCATGGCTCACTGCAGCCTCAACTTTCTGGGCTCAAGCTATCCTCCTGCCTCAGCCTCCCAAGCAGCTGGGATTACAAACATGCACCACTATACCTAGCTAATCTTTGTTTTCTGTAGAGATGGAGGTCTTACTATGTTTCCCAGGCTGGCCTCAAACTCCTGGCCTCAAGCAATCCTCCCGCCTTGGCCTCCCAAAGTGCTGGGATTGCAGGCGTAGACCACCGCGCCCGGCCCGAATCCCGTTTCTTTCCACTATCACAAGGAACAGAACTGGTCCTTCAGCAGCAGTGTTCCTTGGGATGTGTCTGCAGAGGCGTGGCAGACAATGAGAGGCACCCAGTGAACAGGGAGGAAGGGGGATGGAGGGAAGCACACTAGCTTTTGCAGACTCTCCTCAGGGAACAGGGAAGAACACACTCATTCATTCCTTCATTCACACATTTAGTCAGGTTTTTTTAGAGACAGGATCTTGTTCTGTCAGCCTGGCTGGAATGCAGTGGCACAATCATAGCTCACTGTACCCTTGAGCTCCTGGGTTCAAGCGACTGTCCCACCTCGGCCTCCTGAGTAGCTGGGACTACAGGCCATGCCACCACACTTGGTTTTTAATATTTTGAAGAGATAGAGTCTCACTATGTTGCCCAGGCTTGTCTCAAACTTCTGGCCTCAAGTGATCCTCCCCCCTTGGCCTCCCAAAGTGCTGAGATTACAAGTGTGAGCCACTGTACCTGGTGATAATTAGTAAATTCCTTACTGAGCCCTATGGGGTGCCAAGCACGGTGTCGAGGTGCTGGAGATATGCGTGCGTGAGGCTGACATGTGCTCACCCTCATGGGGCTTCCATCTGAGAAGGCAGACAGGCACTCCAGCATGCTAAGTGGTGTGACGGGGGCTCATTGGGCCCCATGGAAGCTAGAGAATGACGTAACACAGACTCACAGGGTGGAGGGAGACTCCTGGGAAGAGGTAACTGCTTATGAAATGCTGGGAAGGCCAGGCACGGTGGCTCACACCTGTAATCCCAGCACTTTGGGAGGCCGAGGCAGATAGATCACGAGGTCAAGAGATTGAGAGCATTCTGGCCAACATGGTGAAATCCTGTCTCTACTAAAAATGCAAAAATTAGCTGGGTGTGGTGGTGGGCACCTGTAGTCCCAGCTACTTGGGAGGTTGAGGCAGTAGAATCACTTGAACCTGGGAGTCGGAGGTTGCAGTGAGCCGAGATCACACCACTGCACTCCAGCCTGGGCCACAGAGTGAGACTCCATTTTAGAAATAAAATAAAATAAAGAAAATAAATGCTGGGAAAAGCCTTCTGGAAAGGTGTATGTAGGAGGGTCTGCTGGTGGCAGAGCTGAGTGATCACAATCGCAGCTGACATGAGCCCAGGGCTGTCCAGTAACAGTATGTGGGGTGGCGGGTGGCAGGGAAAAAGGCCAGAAGCGAGACCAGGGCATCTGGGGCCCATGAGGCCTTATAAAGAGTTCAGACTGGGTCCTGGGTCATGATGGGAAACCAGTGAAGGATGTGAAGCTGGGGGCGATGACCTGTGAAGCCCAAGGCTGCAACACAAGGGGAGAGCTGTCCAAAGGTTCACCAAATTCTGGCTGGGCGCAGTGGCTCACGCCTGTAATCCCAGCACTTTGGGAGGTGGAGGTTGGTAGATCACCTGAGGTCAGGAGTTCGAGACCAGTGTGGCCAACATGGTGAAACCCTGTCTCTACTAAAAATACAAAAATTAGCCAGGCATGGTGGCGGGTGCCTGTAGCCCTAGCTACTCGGGAGAATCGCTTCAACCCAGGAGACAGAGGTTGCAGTGAGGCGAGATTGCACCATTGCACTTCAGCCTGGGCAACAGAGCAAGACTCCGTCTCAAAAAAAAAAAAAACAGCAGCATGCAGGAAGGTCTGCGGGTGGCAGAGTTGAGTGATCGCAATCGCAGCTGACATAAGCCCACTGCTGTCCAAAAACAAAGTGTGTAGGGTAGGAGGCGGCTGGGAAAGAGACCAGAAGCTGGACGATTGCATCCTGGGCCCGACAGGCCTTATGGGTCCTGGGCAATGATGGAATATTGAAGAAGGGTGTGAGGCTGGGAGCGATGGCCTACAAAGCACGAGGCTGCAACACGAGGGCAGAGCTGTCCAAAGATTTGCCAAATTCGGGCAGAACGGTGGAAGAGTGAGCACGTGAGTTCTGTCTTTTTTCCCTCATGAACCAAGGCGCACTGAGCAGTGAGCAGTAAAGCTAGGAGTGACTAAGGGTCATCCGAGTGGGAGCTGCCAGCACCAGGTGCCAGGGCTGCGGTTTCCAGCTTTGGGGTCGACGTTCCTGAGCACACATCTCCCTCTTGTGGTGAAGAGCGGTATTGCCACTGAATAGAAAGGCTGGGGACTTCCTCCAGGCTCTCATCCTGAAAACCCCAAGGTATAGGCCAGGGACCGCATCTACCTTGTGAACCCCAGGAGATTTCCCACTTCTTTTTAAGAAAAATCTGGGCCGGGCGCGGTGGCTCAAGCCTGTAATCCCAGCACTTTGGGAGGCCGAGAGGGGCGGATCACGAGGTCAGGCGATCGAGACCATCCTGGCTAACACGGTGAAACCCCGTCTCTACTAAAAAAA
>NW_012118489.1:395023-406416 GCF_000951035.1 Colobus angolensis palliatus
AAAAAAAAGAAAAAGAAAAATCTGATTAAGGCCGGGCGCAGTGGCTCACGCCTGTAATCCCAGCACTTTGGGAGGCCGAGGCAGGCGGATTACCTGAGGTCGGGAGTTCGGGAACAGCCTGACCAACATGGAGAAAACCCGTCTCTACTAAAAATACAAAATTACCTGGGCATGGTGGCACATGCCTGTAATCCCAGCTATCGGGAGGCTGAGGCAGGAGAATCACTTGAATCCGGAAGGCGGAGGTTGTGGTGAGCTGAGATTGCCCCATTGCACTTCAGCCTGGGCAACAAGAGCGAAACTGCACCCCCCCAAAAAAGGAAAGAAAGAAAAGAGACCAGGCATGGTGGCTCATTCTTGTAGTCTCAGCACTTTGGAAGGCCGAGTGGGGAAGATGTTGTGAGGCCAGGAGTTTGAGACCAGCATGGACAACATAGTCAGATCTGCGTCTCAAAAAAAAAAAAAAAAAGAAGAAGAAGAAGAAGAAAAGAAAATGAAAAAAGAGCAGAAGTGACAGACAAGTGGCCCGAAGGGGACTAAGGTGGAGGCAGGTCCTGGTGAGGAGCCGCTGCCTGGCCAGCCTCCTGCACTCTTCCAAACCCGGGGGTGACAACACCATGCCAGGCTTCCCGAAGGACGCCCTCCCTGTGCACCTCTCCACACACATCCTTGTGTCCCTTCAGCTCACACATATGTGGCCTCTCTCGGCCATGACCTTGGCAGTCCCTGCCCTTAGGCCTTTTTCTCACGAGCTCCTCTTGCCCTCAAAGTCAAAGCCCTCTGACCTGGTTACACGGGTGGGCCTGACCTCTGGTTCTGGGCGATCTAGAGGTCTATTTTTCTGTGTATGTGTGTGTGAGAGACAGTCTTGCTCTATTGCCCAGGTTGGAGCAACCTCCGCTTTCCGGGTTCAAGTGATTCTCCTGCCTCAACCTCCCAAGTAGCTGGGATTACAGGTGTGTGCCACCATGCCCGGCTCATTTTTGTATTTTCAGTAAAGATAGGGTTTCAACATGTTGGCCAGGCTGGTCTCGAACTCCTGGCCTCAGGTGATCCAACTGCCTTGGCCTCCCAAAGTGCTGGGATTACAGGTGTGAGCCACTGCGCCCGACCCGATCACTTATATCTTGCTTTCTGGTGTTTGATATCTTTATCCCAAATCTCTAAAGTCCCAACCTTCTTGCCCATTAGCCACAACTCTCAGAAATGGACCTCCTAGGGTGGGGGACACAGCCTCTTCATTCTGATTATAAAAGCAGGTGTTTGCCCAGCACTGGTTGGTGCTGTTGGCACAGACGCTGACAGCTCTCAAGCTGTCTGGGCTCATGTCCCAGGTCTCTCCCCGCCCCCACCTGGCATGTTGCATGAGCTGGAGCCAGTCACCTCCCTGGGCCTCTATTTCCTCACCTCCGAAACAGCAATGCCAAGAGCACGGTTTTGGGGGCTATTCTGGAGCATTAAATATGCTCATAGATGGGCCTGGCACAAAGTAAGTGCTCAGCAAATGTCAGTTACTCTTATTTCCTGATACCCTGTGTTCATCTCTTCATCCTCCTTCCTTGTAATTATCCACTTTGACATTTCTATTCTTGTCCATCAAAGCTTCTCCCAGTGTCTTTCCTGATCACCTGTGCCCCCTCCTCTCCTATTGCTGACACACAGCCCGGGCCATTTTCCTTACCAAGACCTCCCACCCCACATCCTTCAAACGTCTGCCTATCTCTTTCTTGCCTCCTTTTGGAAACCTGCAGATCCCATGTAGCATCTTGGGCATTTTTGTACTTAGAAGCCCATCTTTTGCCACCCACTCTATGATAATTTAACACCAGCAGTTCACCAGGCCTGGGGCTGGCTGCCTTGGGGCCAGCAGTGTGGTTTAGCAGAAAGAGCGCTGGGCTGGGGGCACAGCGACCATCTCTGTGTGGGCTCTGCCACCAGCTCCTCTGACCACAGTGCAGGTGGCCCTTCCTCGGTCTGCATCTCATGGACAGGAGGAACTTTAAGGCTGCAGGGAACTCTAACAGCCTGTGGTTTTGAATCCAGCACTTCCTAGCCCCCAGCATGGGCTACAGTGTGTGCCGCGTGCTTTTGTCTGCTCATTCCACAAATTTCAATTGAGCCAATACTGGCCGGACCCTGTCCTAGGCGATGGAGCTGCAAGGGAGATTAGGACAGACTGTGACATCCTTCATAGAATAGACATAGTTAAATATTACAAAACTGTTTGCAGGTAGGTCTCAGTGCTCCAGTGTTTGCAGATTTCGACCAGATATTTTGGGAACGTTTCACTGTCAACAGCTGGGACTGGCGGAGCCACCAGGTGAGCCCAGGTCTGAGTGACTTTGAGAGTGGCTCACTCTCCAGACAACCTCTCTGAACAGGGGTGAGTCTGTTGCCTTCTCACCGGGAGATCAGCCTCTGACGGGTGGGGTGTGGAGGTGAGAGGTCAGAGCTGCCTGGATAGGAAGTGACTCTGCCATCACTTCCTGTGTGAGCTGAAGCCTGGGATGAGGATGGGGCAATTGATGGGGAAGTGGGGAGCACCTGTTCCGTGGGGTAGGCGGGATGTGGACATGTCTGCATTTCTGCTGTGCCTCCTGTTCCTCTGCTGGGATTGGGACTATTTCCATCCTGCTGACCCCTTGCGACTCACACTTGGGGGGCTGCCTCTTGGGTTAGACCTTCCACCCCCACGGTCTGTTGTTCACCGACAACTACTGTTGTTGTAATACTCCATGATGTTATTCAGGGTCTCCATAAAGATGTCCTCCCTGCCCTTTTGGAGTTGGTTCTGCTTCTCCCAATCCTCTACTCCTTCCACGTGTCTCCATGATCCCAGGGCTTAGCCTTCCCGTCTTCACTGTTGTAGTGGAAGAATGCACGGTCATTGAGGAAGACAGTGCCCTGCAGCCTGTGGGTGCCTTTGCTAGGCCTGGACAGCCCAGTGTAGAGATAGGTCAGAGAGTAATGACCTGCAAAAGAAAAGACTCTGAGGGCTGGGGTCCATGCAAGGGTGTCCCATTGTGGGGCTGCAGAGGGCCAGGAGGGGAGGCCTGGCCACTGGCCTCTTCCTCCCCAGCTCTCTCCTCTGCTCTCAGCTTCACACCATCAGAGCCTCACTCAAGGAAACAGGCTCTGCTCTCATGCTGGGGATGATATTTCAGAGACCATTCTGTGCCTTCACTGCAGAGTTTAACCTGCTTGGCACAGAAGAAGATAACATTTCTCAGCCTCCTTATAGATAGATTGGAACCATGTGACTGAGTTTTGTCAAACAAGAATGTGAGTGGAAGTGACTGATGTCTTTCTTCTGGTCCAAGACCCTACCACCTGGCTTGCCCCTACTGTCTCTTATCCCTTTAGTTGATGACTATGGAGGCCACAGGATGAAACAGAAGAATCCCAAGGTGCAAACAGCCTGGATCCCTGAGTCACCCTGTGGAGGAGAGGAACCTTGCCCAATCTGCATTGAACTTGACATGAGAAATAAACATTTCTAGTCCAACTGGACAAATACATATAGTTAGAAAGTGTAGGAAGGTGAATTTACTAGAAAACTCAAGAAGTGACCCAGAATGGATCAGCATAGGGTAAGGTTAGGATACCTCTCAGAATTCCTGGCACTGTACCTTGCAGTTTGGTACAAGATGGAAGCTGAGAGAGTGGGACATTTCCACAATTAGTTCCATAGTCAATTTAGAATATAATTTACGTGATTGTTAGTAATGTTGGAGGTCATATGGCAGATTTCTAATTTAAGTACTGAAATCATTCTTGCTCATGAGTTTCTGAATGTGATTAGCCTTTAAATCAGACCTTTCGTAAAATAGATTACCCTCTACAATGTGGGTGGGTCTCATCCAATCAGTGGAAGGCACCAAGAGAAAAGGCTGAGGTACCCCAGAGAAGAAAGAATTCTGCCTCCAGAGACTACCCTTGGACTTAGGACAGCAATACCAACTCTTTCCTGGGTCTCCAGCCTGCTGGCTTGCTTTGCTGATTTAGGACTTTTAGCCCTCAGAATTGTGTGAGCCACAAGAAATATTAAATAAAACTCCTCCCTTTCTCTCTTTTGTATATATACACACACACACTCGTATATATATATATATACACACACACATATATTTAGTGTATATATACAGTGTATATTCATATATACATATGGGTATGTGTATACAATGTATATTAGTTTTGTTTCCCTGGAGAACCCTGAATAATTAAGATTTGGATGCAGAATGGGATTAACATTCTAAATGTGATTTTTTTTTTTTTTTTTTTTTTTTTGAGATGGAGTCTCACTCTGTCACCCAGGCTGGAGTGCAGTGGCACGATCTCAGCTCACTGCAAGCTCTGCCTCCCGGGTTCATGCCCTTCTCCTGCCTCAGCCTCCCAAGTAGCTGGGACTATGAGATTACAGGCACCCGCCACCGCATCTGGCTAATTTTTTGTATTTTTAGTAGAGATGGGGTTTCACCATATTAGCCGGGATGGTCTCGATCTCCTGATCTCGTGACCCACCCGCCTCGGCCTCCCAAAGTGCTGGGATTACAGACGTGAGCCACTGTGCCCGGCCGTAAATGTGATTATTATAAAACTAACATGAAACATCTATTCTGAGAATGTATAAATGTCATGAATTTTAAACTCACACAACTGAGAAGCCATTCGCTTCCATATCTTTATCCTGCACATTCTCATGCCATAAACAGCCTCCTTCCTCTGTCTTAGAAGTGACTCTTGATCTCCCACCAAGTTCCCACTGTCTTCTCTTCGGACCATTCGCCTTCCAGACCCACTGCAGTAGTGTCTGAGTGTGGGGTGAGGGCACAGGTTTCCTTCTAGCACCATCCCTCCAGCCCACCTGTCTTCCCACTTTCCCCTTGGGGCTGCTCTCTCTTTCCCTCAGCGTCAGGCAGGTGTACCCAGCCACCGGAAGGAGGGAAGGAACAGGAGCAGAAGCAGCTCCAGGCCTGTGGTTCCTGCTCTGTCCTGGCTGTCTGACTCCAAACAAGTCGCTTGGTCTTTGGAGTCTTTTTTTCACTGTAAACTAGGGGTTTTAGATTCAGATTCCTGAAGGTCTTATTTCGGGTGAGCGCAGAAGCTCCCTGAATGCTCCTGGGTGTGTGTGAGCTGAGTGAGTTGACAGCCTTGGGCACCCATTCCTGCCATATGCCAGGGAATCCCAACGCATCCAGCCCTTCTCCCAGCCACATGTCCTGTTCCTCACCTCCTTCCAGTCCTCTCCAGCACCCATCCCTTACTTTCCACACTCACCATCCTGGGTCTCCTGGGGGACAACAGGACCCAGAAGCAGCAGCAGAGACAGCAGGACAGGCACCATTCTTACCATTGTGTCTGCTTGGAGGGTTCCGGGCAGGAGGCACAGGTATTATCCTGGGTCCTGGGGCCCTGCCCAGGAGAGGTGAATCTACAGGCCAATGGGAGTGCCAGGACGGGCTCCTCGCCTGACAGTGAGAAAGAAGTATGCACAAGACAGGCTGGGCAGAGATGTGATCAGTGAGTCTACATACAGGTTATACAAATTCAGAGCTGAGACGGTTCATCTCTGGACGGAGGCTTTGTGTGTGCCTGGGGCAGAAGGATGCCAGTGGGTGGGAGGTGTGTGTGATGGGTGGCAGGTGCCTTCCAGTCTATTATGACACCCTCTGGGGTCACTTGAGTGTTGTCAAACCAGACTTCATCCCTACCTTCTGGAAAAAGCCTCAACATGTCCAGGACGTGGACCTGGGTAGACCCCAGCTGGGTCTCTCACTCTCCCACACCCGATCCTGCCAGAGCTGTCTGGAGGACATTATCATTCCCATCTCTCCTTCCTTCCTTTCGGTGCCTGTGGAAACCCATCCTTCCGTGATCAAAGGAGAAATAGTCGCATCCTCCTTTTGCAGCCTCCCTGGCAATAGAACGAGCAGGTTTGCACCGGGTTTATGCTCAGCAAGCATAAATCCCGGATATCGGATCAAGTATTAGGAAAAAAAAGAGAGGGGCACAATGGACAATGCTTTCTGGTGGTCTTGGCAGGGGCTGCAACTGCCAGCTCCCGGGGGCAGTGGGGCTGCAGTAGTTGCGGGGGCGTCGGAGTTCTAGCCCCTGGGGACGCTGTTGATCCCGTGTTGTGGCCTCTGCTGCCCCCTGCTGGCGGCTTCTGTGTGTTTACCGGGCCGGTTGCTGGTGTGATTTTGACTGTTCGCTCCTCTGGAATTCTGAGCCTAGGTTCTCCATCCTTTCTGCGGATTCTGAGAGCTAACCAATAAATACGTTTATTTTCTGCTTAAGGTCAGAACTGGATTACGTTTCTAGTAACGAATGCTCCCGGTGAATGCAGAGATTGGTACAAGGATTGTATTCCCAGGCAATAGTTGCACAAGGAAAGGGAGGGCTGGGAAGTTGAGGTTGGTTACAGGGCCAGATTGGGGCTGAGCAGTGAAAACACAGGGGTCTTGGGGGATTCTGGCAGACCTGGTGTGCAATGATAACTTCAACAGTTGGCTGAGGTGTCTGTTGTGGTAGACTGGAATGAAGTGCTCATTGAAGGTGTTGACTTTAAAAAAAAGTCACAAAGCCGGGCGCAGTGGCTTAAGCCTGTAATCCCAGCACATTAGGAGGCCGAGGTAGGCAGATCACAAGGTCAGGAGTTTGAGACTAGCCTGCCCAATATGGTGAAACTCTGTCTCTACTAAAAATACAAAAATTAGCCGGGTGTGGTGGCGCGTGCTTGTAATCTCAGCTACTCCAGAAGCTGAGGCAGGAGAATCGTTTGAACCCGGGAGGCAGAGGTGGCAGTTAGCCAAGATCGTGCCACTGGTGACAGTGGTGATCCAGCTTGTGGCAGAGCGAGACTCCGTCTCAAAAAAAAAAAAAAAACAAGTCACAAAATGGGTTAATTTAATTTAAAAGGAGAGCTCGGGTCAGGCTCAGTGGCTCACAGCTGTAATCCTAGTGCTTTGAGAAGCCGAGGTGGGAGGATCTCTCGAGACCAGGGATTCTAGACCAGCTGGCATCATAGCAAGACCCCACGCCACCAAACAAACAAAAATTAGTCAGGCATGGTGATGTGTGCCTGTAGTTGCAGTTACACAGGAGGCTGCGGCAGGAGGATCACTGGAACCCAGCTATGATGGTGCCACTGCATTGCAGCATGGGTGACAGAGTGAGACTGTCTTTTTTTTGTTTTGTTTTTTTCTTTTTTTGAGAGGGAGTCTTGCTCTGTTGCCCAGGCTGGAATGCAATGGCACAATCTCAGCTCACTGCAACCTCTGCCTCCCAGGTTCAAGCGATTCTCCTGCTTCAGCCTCCTGAATAGCTGGGATTACAGGCGCCTGCCACCATGCCTGGCTAATTCTTGTATTTTTAGTAGAGATGGGGTTTCCCCATGTTAACCAGGCTGGTATCCAACTTCTGACCTCAAGGATCTGGCCAACTCGGACTCCCAAAATGCTGGGATTACAGGTGTGAGCCACCGTGCCCGGCCTGGAGGTCTATGTTTTTTTTTTTTCTTTCTTTCTTTTTGAGACGGAGTCTTGCTCTGTCACCCAGGCTGGAGTGCAGTGGCCAGATCTCAGCTCACTGCAAGCTCCGCCTCCCGGGTTCACGCCATTCTCCTGCCTCAGCCTCCCGAGTAGCTGGGACTACAGGCGCCTGCCACCTCGCCCGGCTAGTTTTTTGTATTTTTTAGTAGAGACGGGGTTTCACTGTGTTAGCCAGGATGGTCTCGATCTCCTGACCTCGTGATCCGCCCGTCTCGGCCTCCCAAAGTGCTGGGATTACAGGCTTGAGCCACCGCGCCCGGTCGGAGGTCTATGTTTGGGCTGAGTCCTAGAGCCTGTGCTTTTGAGGCGGAGCCAACACAGAGGAAGCAGGTGAGGGGCTTTTGGTGGGGTTGGAGGTGGCTGCCGCAGGACAGGGCACAGCACAGCCACAGTGGCCTCACTCTGGTTGGCTATACTGGCTTTCACCTCAAATGCAGTAAAATGTAGATTCACCTGCAGTGAGACCCAGTGAGGAAACAGCAGGTGCCCAGACTAGTAGAAAAATCAAGTGACTGGAATCACAGCTTTGCAGCCTCTGCGGCCAAAGGCTCCCGAGATTGGGTTAAAGAGCAGTCCTGTGCTGCCCCCAGGACTGTGGTGGGAGCAGCAGCTAAATGGCAGCTTCTGGGACTGGAGGAGGCTGGGCAGATTCCTCAATCCCTTTGTGGAGGTGAAGGCAACTCCATCTTGGATGCTGATCTGGCATGTTGACTTATCATTAACCCTAGTTTTGGGAAGGTCTCTAAGATTTTATTTTATTTTTTTTGAGATAAGTCTCACTGGAGTACAGTGGCCCGTTAGCAGGTCACTGCAACCTCTGCCTCCCGGGTTCAACCGATTCTCCTGCCTCAACCTCCTGAGTAGCTGGGATTACAGGTGTCCATCACTACACTCGGCTAATTTTTGTATTTTTAGTAGAGAAGGGTTTCGCCATGTTGGCCAGGCTGGTCTTGAACTCCTGGACCTCAGGTGATATGCCTGCCTCGGCCTCCCAAACTGCTGGGAATACAGGAGTTAGCTACCGTGCCTGCCCTAGACTGCCTTTGTATGACTAACAGATTGGCCACAAGATTAGAAATTATGGTTTAGGAGTCATGCAGCTGGAGGCTACAAGATTCTGACCCTCCCTAACCCACTCCTAAATCAGTGCTTGAGTTTTTTTTTTTTTTTTTTTTTTTTTTTTTTTTTTTTTTGAGACAGAGTTTTGCTCTTGTCGCCCAGGCTGGAGTGCAATGGTGTGATCTCAGCTCACTGCAACCTCTGCCTCCCGGGTTCAAGCCATTCTCCTGCCTCAGACTCCTGAGTAGCTGGGATTATAGGCGCCCTCCACCACGCCCAGCTAATTTTTTGTATTTTTAGTAGAGAGAGGGTTTCTCCTCAGGTGATCCACCTGCCTCAGCCAAACTACTGGGATTACAGGTGTGAGTCACCCCGTCCAGCCTAGTGCTTGAGATATTTTGCAGACCCTGCACCTGATGGATCAGCTGGCTCCACCCAGATGGATAAACTGGCTTAACCACCTTGTGGCCCCACCACCCAGGAACTGACTCAGCGCAAGAGGACAGCTTCAACTCGCTGAGATATCATCTCCAACCCAACCAATCAATACTCTTGACTCAATGGCCTTCCCCCATACACCAAATTATACTTAAAAACCCTGATCCCTGAATGCTCGGGGAAGCTGATTTGAGTCAAAATAAAACTCCGGTCTCCAGCACAGCTGGCTCTGCATGAATTACTCTTTCTCTATTGCACTTCCCCTGTCTTGATAAATCGGCTCTGTCTAGGCAGCGGGCAAGGTGAAACCACTGGGCGGTTCCACTCTTCCTTGGGCCCCTCAGCTTCCTTGGACTTTGGGGATAGGTTTGCATAGACCTGCCCGCCTCGGAACATCCTTCCTCCTATTGGAACTTCCCAAGGGGTTCACCTTGCCTGCTGCCTAGACAGAGCCAATTTATCAAGACAGGGGAAGCGCAATAGAGAAAGTAATTCACCCAGAGCCAGTTGTGCCGGAGACTGGAGTTTTGTTATTACTCAAATCAGTCTCCCAAGTCGGGCATCAGAGTGTTTTTTTTTTCTTCTTCTTCTTGTTTTGAGACGGAGTCTCGCTCTGTTGGCCAGGCTGGAGTGCGGTGGCGCGATCTCTGCTCACTACAACTTCCATCTCCCAGGTTCAAGTGATTCTCCTACCTCAGCCTCCCTAGTAGCTGGGGCTACAGATGCCCACCACCACGCTCAGCTAATTTTTGTATTTTTAGTAGAGAAAGGGTTTCATCACATTGGCCAGGTTGGTCTTGAACTCCTGACCTCAAATGATCCACCCACCTCAGCTTCCCAAAGTGCTGGGATTAAAGGCGTGAGCTTTTACAGAGTTTTAAAGGATAATTTGGTGGGTAGGGGGCTAGGAAATCGGGAGTGCTGGCTGGTTGGCTGGGGGTTGAAATCACAGGGAGTGGAAGCTGTTCTCTTCCGCTGAGCCGCTGAGTCAGACCCTGGGTGGGGGCCACAGATCTGGTTGACAAGTCCAGGTGGGGCCATCTGGTTGTTAGAAATGCAAAAACCTGAAAAGCCATCTCAAAAGGCTGATTAGGTTCACAATAGTGATGTCACCTTCAAGAGTGATTGGGGAAGTTGCAAATCTTATTTCCTTCAGAATAATGGCTGGTAATACTTAGAATTCCAGCTCTTCTTATTCTAACTTGATGGCTGGTGGCTTTTCTTTCATTTTACAAGAAGAGTTTAGCTTTGGGGAAGGGCTATTATATTTAGTTTAAACTACAAACTAAATTCCTCCCCAAGGCTAGTTCTGCCTACACCCAGGAATGGATAAGGACAGTTTAGATGTTAGAAGCAAGATGGAGTGGTTAGGTCTGATGTTTCACTGTTACAATCTCCTTAGTTATAATTTTGCAAAGGTGGTTTCACTGTTCTCCCACCAGGGTTGTGGAAAGGGAAGGTCGGGTGTCAGAGAAGGGTCTTTCAGGCTAGAGTGAGGCCTCTGTTCTTGCGGTGGGTGGTTGGAGACCAGGACAGAGGACTGCCCCTGTTCAGACATGGTCTCGTGAGGGCTGGCCTCTGACTACCCTAAGCACAACGAGCCTCGCCCCCACTTATCCTCACCTGCGGCTCCACTTTCTTCAAGGCTGGGGTGCCCGAGGAAGGACACGGATGGGGACACAAAAACAACTCTCATTTCCTACATGTCCTTGAGTTTCAGGCATGGGTACTGCTTCTCTGAAGTCCCCTAAATACAGGGACACAGGTGCAGTCACATGACTTAGGCCTTTTTTTTCTTTTTGAAGTCGGAGTCTCTCTCTGTCCCCCAGGTTGGAGTGCAGTGGCGCGATCTTGGCTCACTGCAACCTCCGCCTCCTGGGTTCAAGCAGTTCTCTACCTCAGCCTCCCGAGTAGCTGGCATTACAGATGCCCACCACCACGCCCAGTTAACTTTTGTATTTTTAGTAGAGACGGGGTTTCACCATCTTGGCCAGGCTGGTCTTGAACTCCTGACCTCGTGATCCACCTGCCTTAGCCTCCCAAAGTGCTGGGATTACAGGCGTGAGCCATCGTGCCCGGCCAATTTAGGCCTTTAACTCTGCCATAACTCCTTTTCTTTAAAACATTGATTTTTTTCCTTTGATTTTTGAGACAGGGTCTTGCCCTGTCACCCAGGCTGGAGTGCAGTGGCCTGGCCTGATCTTGGCTCACTCTGCAACCTCCACTCCCCAGACTCAAGGGATCCTCCCACCTCAGCATCCAGAGTCCCAAGTAGCTGGGACCACAGGTGCATGCCACTACAGCTGGCTATTTTTTTTTATTTTTATTTTTTGTATTTTTATTTTT
>NW_012118489.1:406721-407652 GCF_000951035.1 Colobus angolensis palliatus
TGTATTTTTAGTACAGACAGTCTTGCTGTGTTGCCCAGGCTGGTCTAGAAACTCTGAGCTCAAGAATCCGCCCACCTCGGCCTCTCAAAGTGCTTGAACTACAGGCCTGAGCCACTGTGTCTGGTCTGGAGTCCGCATTTTTAACGAGATGTCAGGTCATTTGTGTGCACACTGAACTTTGAGAAGCTCTGATTGATTGATTGATTGATTGATTGAGACGGAGTCACACTCGATCGCCCAGGCTGGAGTGCATGGTTCAAAACCAGGCTGGCCAGGCTGGTCTTGAACTCCTGACATCAAATGATCCACCCGACCTCAAGTGATCTGCCCATCCTGGCCTCCCAAAGTGCTGGGATTACAGGCATGAGCCATTGTGCCCAGTCCAAGAAGCTCTGATTTAAAATGCAGTACTCAATAAATTGATGAAGAAGGTAGCTGAAACAATCTCTAATATATGTGACAGTTTAGAGTTTATAAAATAATTCCATATTTGATATTTCATTTTATCTTTGTTTTGTTTTGCTTTATTTTTTTGAGACAGAGTCTTACTCTGTTGCCCAGGCTGGAGTACAGTGGCACAATCTCGGCTCAGTGCAACCTCCACCTCCTGGATTTAAGTGATTCTCCTGCCTCAGCCTCCTGAGTAGCTGAGATTACAGGCACTCACCACCACGTCCGACTAATTTTTGTAATTGTGGTAGAGATGGGGTTTCACCATGTTGGTCAGGCTGGTCTTGAACTCCTGACCTCAGGCAATCTACCTGCCTCAGCCTCCCAAAGTGCTGGGATTACAGATGTGAGCCACTGCACCCAGCATACTTGAGTAATTTCCTTTTTTTTTTTGAGATGGAGTCTCGCTCTGTTGCCAGACTGGAGTGCAGTGGCATGATCTCGGCTCATTGCAACCTCCTCCTCCCGGGTTCAAGTGATT
>NW_012118489.1:409257-410539 GCF_000951035.1 Colobus angolensis palliatus
TGTCCTCTGTAAGCTAAGCGCCGGTCCCCTGGGTCCCGCTTTTCTTTCTCTATACTTTGTCTCTGTGTATTATTTCCTTTTCTCAAGTCTCTCGTTCCACCTAACGAGAAGCACCCACAGGTGTGGAGGGGCAGGCCACCCCTTCATCAGCCTCCTGAGTAGCTGGGACTACAGGCACCCACTACTGCGCCCGGCTAATTTTTTGTATTTTTAGTAGAGACGGGGTTTCACCGTGGTCTTGATCTCCGGATCACTTGTGATCCGCCCACCTCGGCCTCCCAAAGTGCTGGGATTACAGGCGTGAGCCACCGCATCCGGCCAACAAGATAGGGATTTTCACAGTGCATTCCTATACAATGTCTGTAATCTATAGATAACACAACGGATTAGGTCAGGGGTTGATCTTTAACTACCAGGCCCAGGGTGTGGCGCCGGGCTGGCTGCCTGTGGATTTCATTTCTCCCTTTTAGTTTTTACTTCTTCTTTCTTTGGAGGCAGAAACTGGGCATAAGATGATATGAGGGGTGGTCTCCTCCCTTAGGCTCAGCTACTGTAAAACAGTGGAAAGAGCTGTGGCATAGGGTCCAGGTCTGTCCCTTCCTCTAACTTGCAGGGTAACCCTAGACCAGTCATTTTTTATCTTCTCCCCAAATCTGCTCTTCCTGCTCCATCAAGGCCTAAGTGTGTGCATCTGAGGAAGGCTAAATAATAGCCCCCAAAGATATCAGGTCCTGATCCCCAGAACCTGTAAGTGTTACTTTATTTGGAAAAAAACTGTCTCTGCATATGTAATTAAGGATCTTTTTTTTTTTTTTTTTTTGAGATGATGTCTCGTTCTTTTGCCCGGGCTAGAGTGCAGTGGTACCATCTCAGCTCACTACAACCTCCACTTCCTGAGTTCAAGTCATTCTCCTGCCTCAGCCTCCCGAGTAGCTGGAATTACAGGTATGCGTATGCGCCACCACACCAGGTTAATTTTAGTATTTTTAGTGGAGACAGGGTTTTGCGATATTGGCCGGGCTGGTCTCGAACTCCTGACCTCAGGTGATCTGCCTGCCTGGGACTCCCAAAGTGTAGGGATTGCAGGCGTGAGCCACTGCGCTTGGCCCGATTAAGTATCTTTAGATGGGAAGATAATCCTGGATTACCCAAGTGGGCTCTAGAAGATGCAATTAGAAGTGTCAGTATAAGAGAGAGTGAGGGGGCCGGGCGCCGTGGCTCAAGCCTGTAATCCCAGCACTTTGGGAGGCCAAGACGGGCGGATCACAAGGTCAGGAGATTG
>NW_012118489.1:411428-414213 GCF_000951035.1 Colobus angolensis palliatus
TAATTTTCAGTGAAAAAATCTATCAGTGGCACATTAATGCCTGGAAGATATGCCAAACTCCTTGCCTAGCCTGAGGTGCCCTTCACCATCTGGTCCCTTATCTTCTCCCTCATGCTCAAATATACAAACATACATGCACACATTCACCCTCCTATATTCACAGTCCCTCTCACATACACTACAGAGTTCCTGTGATTGGGCTGTTTCATGAGCTCCTGTGACATCTCTCATAGAAACAAAGTTGTTTCATCTCAACACATGTGTGGCAAGAACTGGTTTGTTCAGCATGGAATAGAAAATGGTTCTGCTGCTGCACAGTGGCTCATGCCTGTAATCGCAGCACTTTGGGAGGCCAAGGCGGGCGGTTCACTTGAGATCAGGAGTTCAAGACCAGCCTGGCCAACATGGTGAAACCCCATCTCTACTAAAAATATTGTACAAAAAAATTAGCCAGGCGTGGTGGCGTGCGCCTGTATTCCCAGCCATTCGGGAGGCTGAGGCAGGAGAATCGCTTGAATCCAGGAGGCGGAGGTTGTGGTGAGCCCAGATCGCAGGACTGCTCTCCAGCCTGGGACGACAGGGCTAGGCTCTGTCTCAAAAAAAAAAAAAAAAAAAAAGAAAAAAAGAAAAGAACAACGCGGCTCTGCGAGTACTGACACAAATCCCCAGCATAAAAAGTGAAAAATGCACACTTTTGTGGAAAAGTGTAAATAGTCTGCTCCCATTTCTATTAGCTAACACACTTGTGTGCACACGGAGCTTTCGGTCCAGTCTGGAAGGGAAGGGCGGGGCCTTCCCGGGAGTGAAGGGGGCGAGGCAGACCTGGACCCTCCAGGGAACGCCCTTGAGTAACCCGGGGACTTGGGACCCGTTCCCACCTAGGACCACGGGCTCAAGATGGCCGGGTAGATGCACCCGGCACGCGCCTCTCCTCCGAAGGGAACCGAAGGAGCTGGCAGGTTTTCACACTTGCAGCAGGTCGGCTGAGAGAACGCGGGATTCAGCCGAGAAGCCACGGGGAGCCCGAGGAGCAGAGCAGAGGCACCCAGGCAGCCTGCGCGGAGAAATCGGATAGGCGGAGACGGCCTGTATGCAGCCCCCGCGAGCAGGGAAAGGGTGAGTGAGAGACCCCGGGGCTCCGCAGTCCCCCTATGGACTTCCACAGCCCCCGACCCTCTCGGGCCTCCAGAATAGGGGGCAGCGGCCGAGAGATTCCCCAGAGGCGTTGCAGGAGCCCACGTGGAGCCCACGGGCTTCCCTGCCCTGAGCAGCTTTAGCTGTAGCCCCCGCCACCCCGAGAGTCCAGCACCGAGGGCAGCTTCTGCCTTGCCTGTGGTAACTGCCGCCGCCAGCTGAGGACCAGGGAGGGAGAGGGGAGGCTGGGTGCTCTCAGGAGTCCCAAAGGACAAATAACCCCGCCGCTGACGCGGGACCCAGACGCGAGCCAACTGCGCGCCCGCCCTGCCCCGCCTGAGCTTTCCGCCCGCAGCCTGGGGACCAGCCCTTCCCTGTCTGTCACAGCCAGAGCCCAAACCCTGGGGGCCTGAAGACAGTCCGCTGGCATTTCCGTCCCCCGAGGACTGGAGCACACGGGCCAGGGGTCTGGGGACTGGTGGCTGCGGGCTTTGTCCGTCACCGCTGGCGGCTGAATACTCCTCCCCCGGGTCTGGGACACAGCCTGCTGATACCACCACGCAGGCCAGGGGACTCGCTTGCCCCTCCCGCCCATCACTCCTGCTGCCCCAGGGCCTGAGATCAGCCACACGCCCAGCCAGGGACTGTCACTACCAGCATTGGAGCAGGGCACCTAGAGGCCCAGGAAAAGGCCCAAGAATCGCTCCCCTGAACCCACTAAGGCCAGGGCCAGCATACACTGCTCTGGGGCTCAAGAACAGGTAAGCACAGCCTCCACTAATAACCGCGCCCTAAGTCACTCAAGTAATGTACAGAGCCTACACTTCTACCCCAAACCAAAGCCACGGTCCCCTACTTAACCACATCATATCTACATCTTCAGGAAGAAGTCCTCCCCTACAAAGTGAATTCACAAACTTGGAAGAAGTGACTGTTCCACGAGATGCCCAGATCTCAACGGAAGGACCCGGGAAGCATGAAAAAGCAAGGAAATGTGATGCCTACAGAAGAACCCAGTAATGCTCCAGCAACAGATCCCCATCCAAAAGAAATTCAGGAAAGCGCAAACAGAAAATTGAGCAGAGAATTGACCCGATTGATTTTAAAGAAGGTCATCAACATGGAAGAGTCTTTTGAACGAGAACACAAAGAAATGAGGAAAAGAGTTGGGGAGACATATGAGATGATTACCTTCCAGAAAGAGGTTTTAAAATTCAACAGAAGAGTATTTCTGGAACTGAAGAAATCATTGGATGAAATACAAAGTACAGTCAAAAGCTTCAATGATAGACTAGAACAAATAGAAGAAAAACTCTCAAGACACAAAATCTGAAGCATTTTTCTCACTTTAAAGAAAATGGGTTGTACACTGGCCATTAATGTGAACGAAACCTGCTGGGTTAATTCTTATTCTGGGGTCTTGGGTAATCGTTAGAGCAAAATAAAAATAATTTCCTTTAGAGATGGTCGATTTTGCAAGATTAGTTATCATGCAGCAGTTGTGTAAAGATGATCTGATTCAGTTACTGAATCTGATCAGTACCGAATTCAGTAGGCACAGTAATCGTAACAGTTGAATGTAGCTGAAGTACATTGTCATGGTCAAGAAAAGCCACTCTGGGCCAGGCGCAGTGGCTCAAACCTGTAATCC
>NW_012118489.1:415698-417513 GCF_000951035.1 Colobus angolensis palliatus
ACCGAAGGAGACGGTAGATTTTCACACTTGCAGCAGGTCGGCTGAGAGAACGCGGGATTCAGCCGAGAAGCCACAGGGAGCCCGAGGAGCGCAGCCGAGGCACCTAGGCAGCCTGCGCGGAGAAATCGGATCGGCGGGGACGGCCTGTAGCTCCTGCGCGCGGGAAAAGGGTCAGTGAGAGACCCCGAGGCTCCGCAGTCCCCCCACGGAGTTCCACAGCCCCCTGACCCTCGCGGACCTCCAGAATAGAGGGCAGCGGCCGAGAGATTCCCCAGCGGCGTTGCAGTAGCCCACGGGCTTCCTTGCCCTGAGTAGCTGCAGCTGCAGCCCCCGCCAGGGGAGGGCCAGGGAGGGAGCGGGGAGGCCGGACGCTTTCATACGTCCGAAAGGACAAACAACCCCACCGCCGCCGCGGGACCCAGACGCCAGCCAACCGCTTGCCTTCTCTGCCCCGCCTGAACTTTCCTGGGGACCAGTCCTTCCCTGTCCGTCCTAGCTAGCCACGGAACCCTGGGGCCCTCAGTACAGTCCGCTGGCAGTTTCGCCTCCTGAGGACTTGAGCACGGGGGCCAGGGGCCTGGGGATTGGTTACTATTCGGCCTCTTCCGCCACCGTTGGCGGCTGAACACTCCTCCCCGTCCTCGCCGGTTTTTGAGGTCAGGGGTCCAGCCTGCGGATAACACCGCAGGCTAGGGGACTCGCCTGCCCGCCCAACCTGGGCAGCCACCTCCAACACCAGCAGGGACCGCCTGGGTCCCGGAGGGTTGCCGTCCGTCCCCCCTCCCCACCCCCGCCACCAGCTGCAGCTACACTTCCCACATCATACCCACTGCTCTGGCGCCTGGGATTAGCCACACCCCCAGCCAGTGGCTGCCACTACCAGCGTTAGAGCAGGACACCTAGAGGCACACGAATCACTCCCCATAACCCGCTAATGACAGAGCCAGCATACACTGGGGCTAAAGAATAGGTAATATCAGGACACCACTGGGGCCCAAAGACTGGCCCACCTGGCCTCCTAATCCCCAGCAACCACAGCCTCTACTAATAACCACACCCTAAGCCACCCAAGAAATCATACAGAGCGCACAGTACTACCCCAAATCAAAGCCAAAGTGCCCCACCTAACCAACACCCTATCTACCTTTTCAGGAGGAAGTCCTCCCCTACAAATCGAGTTCACAAACTTGGAAGAAGCCACTTTCACAGGATGCACAGGTCTCAACGGAAGGACACAGAAAACATGAAAAAGCAAGGAAATGGGACACGTCCAAAGGAACCCAGTAATTCTCCAGCAGCAGATCCCCATCCAAAAGAAACAGAAGATATTTTGGAGAGAGAATTGAACATAGAGATTATACAGTTGATGGGCATAATGCAAGCATCATTTGGAAAAGAACAGAGAAAAATGATGGAAGTAGTTACCGTTCTACAGGAAAAAATTATCAACTTCAGTGATATTCCTAAAAGCAACCTAAGGACACTTCTGAAACTGAAGAAATCACTGGATGAAATACAAAGCAAACTGAAAAGCTTCAATGATAGACTAGAACAAGTAGAAGAAAAACTCTCAGAACTTGAAATCTGAAGCATGTTTCTTAAAGATTTAAAGGGTTATACTCTGACCATTAATGTGAACAAAATCTTCTGGGTTAATTCTTATACTGGGGTCTTGGATAATCATTAAAGTAAAATGAGAATAATTTCTTTTCGAGATGATCAATTTTGCGAGATCGATTTTTTTTTTTTTTTTTAATGAGACTGAGTTTTGCTCTGTCGCCCAGGCTGGAGTGCAGTGGCACAATTTCGGCTCAC
>NW_012118489.1:419082-419648 GCF_000951035.1 Colobus angolensis palliatus
GGCACAGTGGCTGCCACCTGTAATCCCAGGACTTTGGGAGGCTGAGGTGGACAGATCACTTCATGTCGGGAGTTCGAGACCAGCCTGGCCAACATGTTGAAAACCTGTCTCTACTGAAAATACAAAAATGAGCCAGGTGTGATGGCACACACCTGTAATCTCAGCTACTTGGGAGACTGAGGCAGGAGAATCGCTTGAACCTGGGAGGCAAAGGTTGCAGTGAGCTGAGATCAACTCACTGCATTCCAGCCTGGGCAATATGACTTTGTCTTAAAAAAAAAAAAAAAAATTTAGAAGCTGTGTATGTATTCTACCTTCCAGCTAAATATGTTGTCCATATCAAGGTCATCTAAACAAATATAAACTTTTGGAGATAAATGCTAACAATCTTCTAAAATGTCCTGGGTGAGCTGTATACCCATGTTGCTAGCAGTGCACTCACTAAGCCAAAAGTTGGGAACACCCAAATAGCCAACAGATGAATGGATAAGCAAAATGTGGTCTGGCCATATGATGGAATATTATTCTATCTTCTTAAGGAAGGAAGTTTTTTTTTTTTTTTTTTT
>NW_012118489.1:422879-425312 GCF_000951035.1 Colobus angolensis palliatus
AAAAAAAAAAAAAAAAAAGTGAAAAATGAACACTTGTGGAAAAGTGTAAACAGTCAGCTCCCATTTCTATTAGCTAACACACCCGTGTGCACACGGAGCTTTCGGTCCAGTCTGGAACGGGAGGGCAGGGCCTTCCCAGGAATGAGGGGGCGGGGCGACCCGGACCCTCCAGGGAACGCCCTTGCGCCTAGGACCACAGGCTCAAGATGGCCGGGTAGATGCATCCGCCACGCGTCTCTCCTCCGAAGGGAACCCAAGGAGCCGGCAGGTTTTCACACTTGCAGCAGATCAGCTGAGAGAACGCGGGATTCAGTCAAGAAGCCACGGGGAGCTCGAGGAGCGGAGCAGAGGCACCCAGGCAGCCTTTGCAGAGAAGTCGGATAGGCGGGGACGGCTTGTAGCTCCCGCGCGCGGGGAAAGGGTGAGTGAGAGACCACGGGGTTCCGTAGTCCCCACACGGACTTCCGCAGCCACCTGACCCTCGCGGGCCTCCAGAATAGGGGGCAGCGGCGGAGAGATTCCCCAGCGGCGTTGCAGGGGCCCCCGTGGGGCCCATGGGCTTCCCTGCCCTGAGCAGCTGCAGCTTTAGCTGCAGCCCCCGCCACCCGGAGTCCAGCCCCGAGGGCAGCTCCTGCCTTGCCTGCGGTAACCGCCGCAGCCAGCTGAGGGCCAGGGAGGGAGAGGGAGGCCGGACGCTCTCAGGAGTCCCAAAGGATAAATAACCCGCTGCTGCCTGCGGGACCCAGACGTGAGCCAACTGCTCGCCCGCCTTGCCTCACCTGAGCTTTCCGCCGGCAGCCTGGCGGAAACCAGTCCTTCCCAGTCACAGCCAGAGCCCAAACCCCGGGGGCCTGAGGACAGTCCGCTGGCGGCTCCCTCCCCTGAGGATCTTGAGCACATGGGCCAGGGGCCTGAGGATTGGTGGCTGTTCTGCCCCTTCCGCCAGCGGTGGGGCCTGACCACTCCTCCCTGGGGTCTGGGGTCTGGGGCCCAGCCTGTGGGATACCACCACAGGCCACCTGCCGGCCAGGGGAGTCACCTGCCTGCCCAACCCATGGCAACCACCTCCAACACCAGCAGAGACGGCCTAGGTTCTGGTGGGTTGCCCCCCAACTGCCCTCACCCACATCACACCCGCTGGTCTGGGGCCTGGGATCAACTACGAGCTTAGCTGGGGCTGCCACTACCAGGATTCGAGCAGGGCACCTAGAGGACCCCAAATTGCTCCCCTGAACCCATTAACGCCACAGCCAGCCTACACGGCTCCTGGGTTTAAGAAGAGGCGAGCTCAGCCCCACCACTGGGGCTCAAAGACTGGCCCACCTTAGCCTCCTAGTCCCCAGCAACCACACCCTAATAACCACACCCTAAACCTCCCAAGAAATCATACAGAGCCTACAATACTACCCCAAATCAAAGCCAAAGTGTCCCACCTAACCAACACCCTATCTACATTTTCAGGAAGAAGTCCTCCCCAACAAAGTGAGTTCACAAACTTGGAAGAAGCAATTGACACAGGATGCGCAGATTTCAACAGAAGGACACAGAAAACATGAAAAAGCAAGGAAGTGGGACGCCTCCAAAGGAACCCAGTAATTCTCCAGCAACAGATCCCCATCCAAAAGAAATTGAAGAAATGCCATATAGAGAATTGTGGAAACTGATTTTAACCAAGATTAGGGGGATTCAAGAGACTTCTGAAAAACAAAGTAGGGAAATGTCAGTAGCAATTCTGGATATGCTTGAGGTATTTACCAACCAGTTACAGAGTTTACCAGAGCACGAGGCAAATGCAGAACTGAAGAAATCACTGGATGAAATGCAAAGTACACTCGAAAGCTTCAGTGGTAGACTAGATCAAGCAGGAAAAATACTCTCAAAACTTAAAATCTGAAGCCTTTTTCTCAATTCAAAGATTTAAAGGGTTGTACTCTGGCCATTCATGTGAACAAAATCTGCTGGGTTAATTGTTATACTGGGGTCTTGGATAATCATTAAAGGTGAAATGAAAATAATTTCTTTTTGAGGTGGTCAATTTTGCAAGACGGGTTCTTGTTAGGCAGCAGTCATGGAAAGATGATTTAGTTCAGTTGACATTAATAGTACTCTTGGTAATCCAACAGGTGAATGTGGTTCAAACTAAATTGCCAGGGAATTGTCATGGTCTAGAAAAGCCACTCTCTCCAATAGACTGCTCACACAGCTACATGTCAGCCCTCCTCACTGTAAAAGTGACAGACACCCTAGCATTTTTATTCTTCTCCCTTAGGTGCCTCAACTTTTTCTCCCACTCTCAGCTGTAAAGTGCTATATCTAACATTTGATCTACTTAGTGTATTTTCTTGTTGGCTATGTTAAACAATTACAAACATAGCAATTATGAATGAAAAATAACTCCATGGCCAGGCACGGTGGCTCACGCCTGTAATCCCA
>NW_012118489.1:426472-427492 GCF_000951035.1 Colobus angolensis palliatus
CTTGTTGCCCAGGCTGGAGTCCAATGTCATGATCTCGGCTTACTGCAACCTCTGCCTCCCGGGTTCAAGTGATTCTCCTGCCCTAGCCTCCCAGGTAGCTGGGATTACAGGCACGCTATCACTCCCAGCTAAATTTTGTATTTTTAGTAGAGACGGCGTTTCACCATGTTGGACAGGCTGGTCTTGAACTCCTGACCTCAGAATTTCCATCCGTCTCAGATTCCCAAAGTGTTGGGATTACAGGTGTGAGCCACCGCATCCGGTCTTTTGGAGAAATTAAATGCTTTTAACCTTCCAAAGTATCCTGGGTGAACTGTACACCCATGCTGCTAGCAGTGTATACACTAGAGCCAGAAGGTGAAAAAACCAAAATGTCCATCAACAAATGAATGGATAAAATGTGTAGGATAGAGTATTATACCACCTTAAAGAGGAAGGAGATTCTGATACATGCTACAAGGCAGGTGAGCCCTGAGATCATTAGGCTCTGGGAAATAAGCCAGTCACAAAAAGACAAAAAATAGTGTAGGATTCCATTTATATAAGGGACTTAGAGGAGGCAAAGTCATAGAGACAGAAAGCAGAATGGTGGTTGTCAAGGGCTGGGGAAGGAGGAATGGGGAGTTGTTAAGTGGGTACAGTTTGAGTTAGGGATATAATAGAGGGTTCTGGGGATGGACGGTGGTGATGGCTGTACAACAATGTGAGTGTATTGAATGCTACTGAACCATATACTTCCAAATGACTAGAATGGTAAACTTTCTTATGTATAGTTTATAGATAGTTATGTAACAGGATAACGAAACAGGGTCGTTAAAAACAGAGTAACTTAAAACTTGAAAACATCCCCAGTGACCAGGTAAATCTTTTAGGCTTATAATGAAAATAGCAATGCATTTCTTATTGTAACTACTTTAAAAATAGTTTTTAAACTATTTTTAGTTGAAAATAAACTAACCCTGCCACATTCTTTTTCTAGTCTGCCACAGTCTTGATTTCCCAATCATGTTTTTTCTTTTT
>NW_012118489.1:427873-428935 GCF_000951035.1 Colobus angolensis palliatus
CAAAGTGCTGGGATTACAGGTGTGAGCCAATGCACTTGGCCTTTTTTGTTTGTTTGTTTGAGACAATCTCACTCTGTTGCCCAGGCTGGAGTACAGTGGCACAATCTTGGCTGACTACAACCTCTGCCTCCCAGGCTCAAGCAATTCTTATGCCTCAGCCACCTAAGTAGCTGGTATTACAGGTGTGTGCCAACATGCCTGGCACATTTTTGTACTTTTAGTAGAGATGGGGTTTCGCCATGTTGGCCAGGCTGGTCTCGAACTCCTGGTTTCTAGGAGTTCTCCCATCTCGGCCTCCCAAAGTGTTGGGATTACAGCCGTGACCCGCTGCAACTGGCCAGGCACTTCAATTTTTTTTTTCTCTTCTTTGAGACGGAGTCTTGCTCTGTCACCGGGCTGGAGTGCAGTGGTGCAATCTCAGCTCACTGCAATTGCCGCCTCCCAGGTTCAAGCAATTCTCCTGCCTCCACCTCCTGAGTAGCTGGGACTACAGGCATGCCCCACCATGCCCAGCTAATTTTTGTATTTTTAGTGGAGATGGGGTTTCACCATGTTGGCCAGGATGGTCTCTATCTCTTGACCTTGTGATCTGCCTGCCTCAGCCTCCCAAAGTGCTGGGATTACAGGCGTGAGCCACCACGCCCAGCCAGGCACTTCACATTTTATGTCACTCTGTATGTCTGCAAATAACTGAGAAAGCGCCACAGTATTAATTTGGGGGTTACAAACATACTTTAGTGAGTAAGCAGATTATCAAATACAAAATCTATGAATAACGATCAAGTATACATTCATTTGGCTTGTTAAGTACCCCAGGTTCCCTCATTATCTGAGGGAGGGCAGCATATGAAACTTAGACCTCTTTTTAAACATTTAATGTAATTTAATCTATTTGAGACATGGTGTCTGTCACCCAGACTGGAGTATAGTGGTGCGATCTTAGCTCAGTGCAACCTCTGACTCCCAGGCTCAAGCAATTCTTATGCCTCAGCCACCCGAGTAGTTGGTATTACAGGCGTGTGCCAACACACCCTGTGAATTTTTTTTTTTTTTTTTTTTTTT
>NW_012118489.1:434409-435609 GCF_000951035.1 Colobus angolensis palliatus
TCTCGATCTCCTGACCTCGTGATCCACCCATCTCGGCCTCCCAAAGTGCTGGGATTACAGGCTTGAGCCACCGCGCCCGGCCCTGAATTTTTATATTTTTAGTAGAGATGGGGTTTTGCCATGTTGGCCAGGCTGGTCTTGAACTCCTGGCTTCAAGTGATCCGCCTGCCTTGGCCTCCCAAAGTGCTGAGATTACAAGTGTGAGCCACTGAGCCGCACCTAGAACTCTTACAGAGAATGAAGAATGCGTTTTGATTTTCTTTTTTGCATATCCAAGACATTGCACTCAAGTTTCTGAATTGGCCTATTAGGTTGGCGCAAAAGTAATTGCTGCTTCTGCCATTAAAAATTAAAAATGGCAAAAACCACGATTAGTTTTGCACCAAGCTAATATTTAGAAAAATGGAATGAGTTCTGCGAGGGTGGGGATTTGTCTTTTTCATGCACGCTGTCTGCAGTCAGCAGCTAGGACAGCGGTGCACACACAGCAGGTGTTCAACCCGTCGGTGTTTGTTGGGTAAATCAAGGAATGAAAATTACATTCAAGCCAACACACATGATTAAACTACTCTTGTATCATTGGGCTGCAACGGTTACAATTCCACAAACTATATAACTGGACATATGTGAAGGTGGTAAATCCCTCCATTTTATAGGTCTTTGGGAAGTTCTGGGGCCAGGAAATCTGAATTCGATGATAGGATTTTCTAAACTGAACTCAGGACAGAGCATAGATGGTCTGAGTGAATGCCCTGCGTGACAGGTGCCTTCCTGCAGGTAGGAACACTTCCTCTGCAGTCACAGGGAGAAGAAAACATCAGGAGCTGGATGTGATTTCAGATCTGCACCAAGAAACATGCTGATTTCACTGGGGAGGTGGCAGTCCCAGGTGAAGGCTGGCTAGGTCATAATTGACATCTCCTCCCTGTCTCTGCTCTCAGACATGGAGTTGATTATGCTTTTTAAATACTTTATGAATTCCATCCGGATCTCCTCAGGGTCATCTTCCAGGTTCGAGTGCACCAGCTTCAGCTTGTTCAAGGGTGGCGCTTGAAAATGAAGATAAGGTTAATTAGGCAAGGAGTTTCAATGAGGGGCCCTTTCTAGCTCCCAATGAAACTTCTAGAAGAAATTTAACTTTCTGGGCCGGGCGTGGTGGCTCAAGCCTGTAATCCCAGCACTTTGGGAGGCCGAGACGGG
>NW_012118489.1:436474-443395 GCF_000951035.1 Colobus angolensis palliatus
AAAAATACAAAAAAACTAGCCGGGCGAGGTGGCGGGCGCCTGTAGTCCCAGCTACCCCGGAGGCTGAGGCAGGAGAATAGTGTGAATCTGGGAGGTGGAGCTTGCAGTGAGCTGAGATCCGGCCACTGCACTTCAGCCTGGGCGAAAGAGCGAGACTCCGTCTCAAAAAAAAAAAAAAAAAACAAAAACGAAATTTAACTTTCTGAAGTTCACAAATCAAGTTGTCTTCCTTGACACCAGAGAACAGAGAAGAAAGGGTTTGCTATACTGCCACCTGGCAATAGGATGAAAACCTTACAAACCACTTTCCAGGTCTTCTGTTCTTAAACCAGAAAGGAATAGATCCTCTATTATTCTCATTTTGTTTCTGAGTATTTTCTGACTTCTTTTTCAGGATTACTGTGTCACCTTTGGGATGTGTGTTATGTGAATTGGAGGTTTTTCTCCAGAAAAGTTCTTTCAGAAAGAGTGCCACCCCAGTCATACCCAAGAATAGCGACAAGCAGGATTTTCCCACTCTGTATTCTGTTTTTTTTTCTTTTGAGACAGAGTTTCACTCTTGTTGTCCAGGGTGGAGCAGAGTGCAATGGCAAAATCTCAGCTCACTGCAACCTCTACCTCCCAGGTACAAGTGATTCTCCTGCCTCAGTCTCCTGAGTAGCTGGGATTATAGGCGTGCACCACCATCCCCGGCTAATTTTTGTATTTTTAGCAGAGATGGGTTTTCACCTTGTTGGCCAGGCTGGTCTAGAACTCCTGACCTCAAGAGATCCACCCGCCTCGGCCTCCCAAAGTGTTGGGATTCTAGGCATGAGCCACTGCACCCGGCCTTTTATTTATTTATTTATTTTTTGAGATGGTGTCTTATCCTGTCACCCAAGCTGGAGTACAGCAGTGAGATCACTGCAACCTCTGCCTCCCGGGCTCAAGGAATTCTCCTGCCTTAGCCCCTGAGTAGCTGGGACTACAGGCGCCTGCCATCATGCCTGGCTAATTTTTGTATTTTTAGTAGAGACAGGGTGGACTCACATGGAGTGGGCAACAATTGCCTAGGGTACAGAAGGTGCTCAGTAACTGGACAGAGCTGCTGGTTTGTAGGACGTGGGGCAATATGTAGGTGTCCAAAACATTCGAGACAAAAGAGGAAGAGAAATTCCAGTTTCCTTACACAAAGACAGGTTTCCTTTATCATCTCCAGAGCCTGGTTTGTGGTGTGCAATTAGCATACACTGTGTGTCCTGTAAGGACTGCTGCTGGACAAAGCAGGAATACCACATCTCCATTTCCTTCCGGTGGCTTGGGATGTCAGCATTGAAGACGATCACCACTCCATGAGCATCCTTCATCAGGGCCGGCCAGCAGGACTCGAACCTGGGAGGAAGAAAAGGAACAAGAGGGAAAGTTAGGTCATTCTGGTTTCTAACTGTGGACTTTAAAAAGAATATCTTAGTATTAAAAGTTGGTTTATAACCACCCGGGCGTGGTGGCTCACTCCTGTAAGCCCAGCACTTTGGGAGGCCGAGGTGGGTGGGTCACGATGTCAGGAGATGGAGACCATCCTGGCTAACATGGTGAAACTCCATCTCTACTAAAAATACAAAAAAATTAGCCGGGCGTGGTGGCGGGCTCCTGTAGTCCCAGCTACTCGGGAGGCTGAGGCAGGAGAATGGTGTGAACCCGGGAGGCGGAGCTTGCAGCAAGCTGAGTTTGCACCACTGCACTCCAGCCTGGGTGACACAGCGAGACTCCATCTCAAAAAACAACAACAACAACAACAAAAAACAGTTGGTCGATGACTTCCTTTTTTTTTTTTTTTTTAAGAGACAGGTCTTGCTCTATCTCCCAGGCTGAAGGTGCAGTTGTGGGATCATAGCTCACTGCAGCCTCCAATGTGGGCCTGAGCGATCCTTCCGCCTCAGCCTCCTGAGTAGCTAGGACTACAGGTGTGCACCACATCAGGCCAATTTTAGTTTTTTTAAAGGTTGATTTCTTCATTTAAAAAAATTGCTATTATTTTTTGAGATAAGAGTCTGGCTCTGTCGCCCAGGCTGGAGTGCAGTAGCAACGTCCACCTCCCAGGTTCAAGTGATTCTCCTGCCTCAGTCTCCTGATGTGGCTGGGATTATTGGTGCACACCACCATACTGGGCTAAGTTTTGTATTTTAGTAGAGACGGGGTTTTGCTATGTTGGCCAGGCTGGTCTCAAACTCCTGAGCTCTGGTGATCTGCCTGCCTCGGCCTCCCAAAGCAGTGGATTACAGGTGTAAGCCATGGTGCCTGGCCCCTATTTTTTTTTTTTAAAGATGAGGTTTCATCAAGTTGGGCAGGCTGGTCTTGAACTCCTGAACTTAGGTGATCTGCCTGCCTCAGCCTCCCAAAGTACTGGGATTACAGCCGTCAGCCACTGTGCCTGGCCAAGGTTGATGACTTCTAACTGCATCATAACCTAATCACTAAAGTGTATAAAGCAATGCATGTCAGCAAATAATTTATCAAGCTCCTCATACGTGCCAGGAAACATGCTAGGCCAAACTTCACGGTGCCTGATGGGCAGCTGATTTTTTTGTTTTGTTTTGTTTTTTGAGCAGTGTCCAGCTGTGTCACCCAGGCTGGAGTACAATGGTGCGATCTCAGCTCACTGCAACCTCTGCCTCCGGGTTCAAGCAGTTCTCCTGCCTCAGCCTCCCAAGTAGCTGGGATTACATGTGGCCACCACCACACCGGGCTAATTTTTCATATTTTTAGTAGAGATGCAGTTTCACCATGTTGGCCAGGCTGCTCTTGAACTCTTCTCCTCAGGTGATCCACCCACCTTGGCCTCCCAAAGTGCTGGAATTACAGGTGTGAGCCACCGCCCCTGACCTGGGCAGCTGATTTTTAAACCATTTGATGAAGTGACTTTCTTTAAAGGAAACATACTTAGCATCGCCACCACAGTCCCATAGCTCGAATTCACAGCCCGTGCCTTTGTTGTTGCTGGTAACGTGTGGGTTCTCAAATTCCAGGATCCTAAAAGGAAAAAGAAGAGCAGTAGGCTGGGTGCAGTGGCTCATGCCTGTAATCTCAGCACTCTGAGAGGCCGAGGTGGGCAGATCACTAGAGGTTAGGAGTTCAAGACCAGACTGGACAACATGGTGAAACCCTCGTTATGCTAAAAATAAAAGAATTAGCCGGGCTTGATGGTGGGCACCTGTAATCCCAGCTACTGGGGAGGCTGAGGCAGGAGAATCGCTAGAACCTGGGAGGTGGAGGTTGCAGTGAGCCGAGATCGTGCCACTGCACTCCAGCCTGGAAGACAAGACGAGGAAGAAGAGCAGCAGCAACAGCAACAAAAGTAGGAGGTGGGTAATGGCTGGGCAGTCTTTTTAAATTGTTTTATTATTAAATTTTTGTTTTGAGACAGGGTCTCATTCTGTCACCCAGGCTGGAGTGCAGTGGCACGATCATAGCTCACTGCAGCCTCCAACTCCTGGCCTCAAGCAATCCTGCTGCTTCAGCCTACCGTGTAGCTGAGACTACAGGCACACGCCAACTTACCTGGCTAATGTTTTATTTTTAGTTGAGATGGGGTCTCCCTATATTGCCCAGGGCTCAGGCAATCCTCCCACTTTGACCTCCGAGAGCGCTGGGATTAGAGGCATGAGCCTCCCTGCCCAGCCGGTTGGGCACTCTTGGGGACACAGATTTGTCAGGGCTCACCTCACTCCTTGGGTTGGGCTGTATTCAGTGATGTCAGAGGATTCTGTCAGAAAGTTGGCCAAAACAGTTTTTCCACTCTGTGAAAATGAGTGCAGATAAAGATCTTTGTTGAAAGGCAGAAAAGGAAACCGAAAAAATCACCCCAAGAGGTGGCCTGGAAACTGGTGCGGTGCAGTATAGGTCATCGGCACCCTGAGATCACTGGGGTGGTTATGACCACACTGTCTTGCTCTAGTGCAGTGGGCACAGCCTGGTCTGGGGCCCAAGGAGCATGGGATTAAGTTTTTTTTTTTTTTGAGACAGAGTTTCACTCTTGTTGCCCAGGCTGTGATCTAGGCTCACTGAAACCCCTGGGTTCAAATGATTCTCCTGCCTCAGCCTCCCAAATATTTGGGATTATAGGCACCCACCACCACGCCCAGCTAACTTTTGTATTTGTAGTACAGATCCAGGTTTCACCACGTTAGTTGGGCTGGTCTCGAACTCCTGACCTCAGGTGATCCATCCGCCTGGGCCTCCCAGAGTGCTGGGTTTACAGGGATGAGAAACTGCGCCCGGCCAAGGAGTTCTTTTACGTCACAGAGAAGATCAAAGTCAGCCTGGGGACTCGTGGCTAGCTGTCTTATAATCTCACATGGAACAGTTTGTCCATCTGGATTATATGAGTAATACACATTGTTTTTTGTTTTTTTTTTGAGACAAGGTCTTGCTCTGTTGCCCAGGCTGGAGTGCAGCAACATGATCACAGCTCACTGCAGCCTTGATCTGTAGGGCTCCAGTGATCCTCTCGCCTCAGCCTCCTGAGTAGCTGGGACTACAGATGTGTACCACCATGCCGGGCTAATTTTTGTATTGTTTGTAGAGATGGGGTTTCCCTATGTCGCCCAGGCTGGTCTTGAATGCCTGGGCTCAAGTGATCTCCCCACCTCAGCCTCCCAAAGTGCTGGCAGGTGTTAGCCACTGCGCCTGGCCTAAGACTTCTACCGGTTTTATTTATTTTTTTAGATGTACTTTCGCTCTTGTTGCCCAGGCTGGAGTGCAATGGCGCGATCTTGGCTCACTGCAACCCCTGCCTCCGGATTCAAGCGATTCTCCTGCCTCAGACTCCCGAGTAGCTGGGATTACAGGCATGCGCCACCATGCCCAGCTAATTTTTGTATTTTTAGTACAGATGGGGTTTCACCATGTTAGTCAGGCTGGTCTCGAACTCCTGACCTCACGTGATCCAACTGCTTTGGCCTCCCAAAGTGCTGGGATTACAGGCCTGAGCCACCGTGCCTGGCCAGTTTTTTTTTTTTTTTTCTTTTTAACGCATTTAGCTTTAGTCCATCTCAGCTTTATTTCTGTGGATGATGTGAAGTTTACATGTAGATGTGATCCCCACTACCACGCCCCCAACACACACATTAACAGCCAATGGTTCCAGGACCATAGAGTAAAACGCCCAGGCCTTGAGCAATGACTCACACTTGTAATCCCAGAACTTTGAGAGGAGGCCTTTTGAGCCCAAGAGTTGGAGACCAGCCTAGGTGCTAAGCAACATAGCAAGATCTTGTCTCTACAAATAATTAACAAATTAAGGCCAGGCGTGGTGGCTCATCCCTTTAATCCCAGCACTTTGGGAGGCCGAGGCGGGCGGATCACTTGAGGTCAGGAGTTAGAGACCAGCCTGGCCAACAAGGTGAAAACCCATCTCTACAAAAAATACAAAAATTAGCCAGGGGTGATGGTGTGGGCCTGTAATCTCGGCTAGTCAGGAGGCTGAGGCAGGAGAATCGCATGAACCGGGGAGGCGGAGTTTGCAGTGAGCCAAAATCATGCCACTGCACTCCAGCCTAGGTGACAGGGAGAGACTAGTAGGGTGTGGTGGTGTACGCCTGTAGTCCCAGGTACTCAGGAGGCTGAGGCAGGAGGACTGCTTGAGCCCAGGGAAGTCGAGGTTGCAGTGAGCTATGATCACACCACTGCACTCCAGCCTGGACGACAGGGCGAGAACCTGTCTCAAACAGGTCCAGACCCACAGACGCATTCATTAGGGGGATCCTGGAGGCAAGAGAAAGAGTCACGAAATCTAGGCTGTGGTTCCAGTGATGCCACTCAGTACCTTGGGCCTTCGGGGCTCATTAACACCGGGCTCGCCTCCACTACCTCCTCCGGGCAGTGGTTGGAATCAAGGTCTGAAAGCACGGAGTTCGCGGAAAGGGCAGGGGCGCCAGCCGGGATGGGCGCGGTGGGCCCGGGTTCCCGCCTCCTGGAGCAAGCTACAGACGAGACGGGTGGGGACCTGCGCTCGCTCAGGCCCCGAGGCCTGCTCCCCGCTCCCTCTGCCGCGCCGGGCCGGGACTCACCTCGCAAGGCCCCACGAAGAGGATCTTGGCCTTCAGCATCGTTGTCCGCCGCGGCGTAGCAGGCCCGAGCCCACCGGAGCCGGCGGGTTAGAGCAGTGAGCTCCCTGGTCGCTTTCGTTTCCATGGCGACGGCGAGCGACCCGCAGGGGCCGACGGGACTCGGCCACTTCCGGCGCGCGGGGCGGAAAGTGGGCGCGTCTGTGACTGGGTAGGGGTCGGAGAGAAGTCACAAAGCGCGGGTTGCAGACGCGGTTCTGCAGGGTTGGCCTCTTTTTTAGAGACAGGGTTTCACTCTGTCGCTCAGGCTGGAGGGCAGTGGCGGGATCTCGGCTCACTGTAGCCTCCAACTTCTGGGCTCAAACGATTCTTCTGCCTCAGCCTCCCGAGTAGCTGGCGCTACAGGCACACGCCATCACGTCCGACTAATTTTTTAAAATTTTTGTATTTGTAAGACCGGGTTTTGCTATTTTGCCCAGGCTGTTTTCGAACTCCTGGGCTGAAACGATCCTCCCACCTCCGCCTTCCCAAAATTCTGGGACTGCAGGCCCGTTCCATCCGTCTCGGTAGAGACGCGGAAAGCAAGACTCCAGGAGGGGGCGGAATGGCCGTTTCCAAATTTTTGTTTCTCCCAATGATCTCGAGAGCTCAGACAGGACATACAAGTGCCAAGCTGGCCTTGGAACTAGGCCTTGACTCCTTTATCACTGTGGCATGATATCACTGTGGCCGTCCACTTGGGAGCCGATTTATCATAGCTGTGACCCAGCTTTAAAAAGATCAGGTGAGGCCGGGCGCGGTGGCTCAAGCCTGTAATCCCAGCACTTTGGGAGGCCGAGACGGGTGGATCACGAGGTCAGGAGATCGAGACCATCCT
>NW_012118489.1:444435-446216 GCF_000951035.1 Colobus angolensis palliatus
TGAGACAGGGTCTTGCTCTATTGTCCAGGCTGGAGTGCAGTGGTGCGATCATAGCTCACTGCAGCCTTGAGCTCCTGGCCTCAAGAGATCCTCCCACCTCAGCCTCCCAAGTAGCTGGGACTATAGGCACGTGCCCTACATCCGGTTATTTTTTTAAATTTTATGTAGAGATGGGGTCTTGTCATGTTGCCCAGGCTGGTCTCGAACTCCTGACCTCAAGCGATCCTCCCATCTCAGCCTCCCAAAGTGCTGGGATTACAGGTGTGAGCCACGATGCCTGGCTCTGCTTTCCTGTTTCATACACTGGTTTACAATCTGAATTCACTTTGATGCTCAAATTGCCGTTCATATGGCCACCGGGAATGTCTTCGAGCTGGTTTCCGCATCTTTTTGAAATGTCTTTCTGTGAGCCATTCCTTTTTTTTTTGGCACCCGTACATGTTCCCAGGGGTTTATTTTATTACTATTGCTTTATAATCACCATATACTATATACATTCTTTTCTATGTATTAAAAAAATTTAAAGATTCAAAAGTTCAAGGAAACGAAAAAAAAGTTGTTCCTTTTCACACCTGGGAAAATTGGGGAAAATTTTGCTCCTCCTATTTTTGGCATGAGGCATACACTCTTAGGTCTCTGGACCTGGCTTTGGGAGAACTGGTGCCAGGCACAGGGGTAGGTGCTGGGTTCTGGAGGTGGTTCTGCACAGTCCCTTTGTCCTGGTAGCTTCTAGGCCAGATGGGGAGACCAACCTGTGGAGTGCAGCTTGTCAAGTGTTTTCCCATGCACAGGCTTTTTTTTTGAGATGGAGCCTCACTCTGTCGCCCAGGCTGGAGTGCAGTGGCATGATCTCGGCTCACTGTAACCTCTGCCTCCCAGGTTCAAGTGATTCTCCTGCCTCAGTTTCCTGAGTAGCTGGGATTACAGGTGTGTGCTACCACACGCCACTAATTTTTGGATTTTTAGTAGAGACGGGGTTTCATCACGTTGGCCAGGTTGGTCTCGAACCCCTGACCTCAAGTCCTGTCTGATCTGCCCGCCTCGGCCTCTGAAAGTGCTGGGATTACAGGCCTGAGCCACTGAGCCCAGCCCCCTGTACAGTTTAATTTTCATTTGCTATTGGAGCTATTACAGTAAGGCAAAGTATGAGTATCCTAAATTGATGTCAGGGAGGAGGCAGGAACCATGGGTTTTCAGCAGCTTCAGTTCTCTTTTATTTTCTTCTTTTTCTTTTTTTCTTTTTTTTTTTTGAGATGGAGTCTTGCACTGTCACCCAGGCTGGAGGGCAGTGGCGAGATCTCGGTTCACTGCATCCTCCACCTCCTCGGTTCAAGTGATTATCCTGCCTCAACCTCTTGAGTAGCTGGAATTACAGGCACGTACCATCATGTCCGGCTAATTTTTGTATTTTTAGTAACAACAGGGCTTCACCACGTTGGCCAGGCTGGTGTCAAACTGCTGACCTCATGGAATCCGCCCGCCTCGGCCTCCCAAAGTGCAGGGATCACAGGCATGAGCCGCTGCGCCTGGCCCAGTTCTCCTTTCTATTTATAAAGATGCCGTTTCCCCTCTGTGCACAGTAATGGTTTTGCCTCTTGCCAGGTCCAGAGTCCAGGCTTCCTCACCTCGGTGTTTACTTCATTGCAGTGGGTGGAAGTTTGTGTGCTACATTTCTTAACAACACATGCCGGCCGGGCGCGGTGGCTCAAGCCTGTAATCCCAGCACTTTGGGAGGCCGAGATGGGCGGATCACGAGGTCAGGAGATCGAGACCATCCTGGC
>NW_012118489.1:447522-448954 GCF_000951035.1 Colobus angolensis palliatus
AACATGGTGAAACCCCATCTCTACTAAAAATACAAAGTTAGTCAGATGTGGTGGTGCACACCTGTAGTCCCAGCTACTCAGGAGGCTGAGGCAGGAGAATCGCTTGAACCTGGGAGGCAGAGGTTGCAGTGAGCTGTGATAGTGCCACTGCACTCCTGCCTGGACAACAGAGTGAGACTCCATCTCAAAAAAAAAAAAAAAAGATAAAAGACGTGTAAGTTTCATCTTCCCCTTCATAACACACACATAGAAACACATACATACTCATTTACTCTGTAAATATTTAAGTTAATGAATGTTCCCTTAATCCTCCCAAGAGCCTTTAGTTTTTGGTACAGGTGAGAGAAATAAAAAATATGAAATGCTTTACATTTCTTCAGTATATGTGCTGTATACATTTGGGATGATTATTGTAAATTATTGAAATACTTTTGCTTTATGACTTTCATTTTAATTAGAAGAGGTTGACTTCAGACAGCTTAATACCCAGCCTTTGATTGTAAAGTGAGCAATAGATCATTAGCGGGGGTGAGAACTGGGTGAACTCAGAGTCATTTTTCTCCTCCTTCTGTGTTTCAATGCAATAAAATCTTTCTCTTGCATAAAACCTAAAGAAATAAGTTTGACATATTTCAAATCCCTTCTATAAATTGTTGAAAAGATTTAATATAACCCCCAGCCATAAAATCTTTAATTTGAGTTGACCCTCCATGGTCTCAATGATTACACATGCAGTTTTTATTACTAAAGAATAAATTGTGGGTTTCCTGTGACTCAAGGGAATCAAATGCCCTTCAATCACCTTCCACAATGCGAGGATTTGAACCTTTTCCGTTCAACTCTTGAAGACGGGAATTTCACAAAATGGTTTGTAACCTGGAAATATTTTGTCCCCTATGAATGCTGTCATCTTTTTTTTTTAATTTTAAAAAAGGAATAAAGCTCTAGCCAGAGATGATGTCCAGCAAGTTTGGTTTAGGACAAATCGACGTAAAAATTACTTTTCATCAATTCCCATTAGAAAGCCTGAGCTATTCTTTCAATATAAAAAATATTTCCTAGCCAACTGAAGATAAAACTTTTGGCAAAGCAGTGAAACAGGGATATGGCCGGACCAGCAGCCTGTAGCCTGCATTTGGCCATGTCCTGTAGAAGGGATTTTGGGAGGCAGTGTTGTGTCATGGAAAGAGTACCAATTTGAAATTAGGTGAGTGAGGCCGGGCGTGGTGGCTCACACCTGTAATCCTAGCACTTTGGGAGGCCAAGGTGGGCAGATGGCTTGAGGCCAAGAGTTCAAGACCAGCCTGGTTGCCGGGCACAGTGGCTCACGCCTGTAATCCCAGCACTTTGGGAGGCTGAGGCAGGCGGATCACGAGGTCAGGAGATCCAGACCATCCTGGCTAACACGGTGAAACCCCGTCTCTACTAAAAA
>NW_012118489.1:450098-451353 GCF_000951035.1 Colobus angolensis palliatus
GTGGAGGTTGCAGTGAACCGAGATCACACCATTGCACTCCAGCCAGCCTGGGAGACAAAAGTGAGACCCTGTCTCAATAACAAACAAACAAACAAAAACAAACACCAAAACAAGCAAAAACAAACCATACCTGAGACTGGGTAATGTATAAAGAAAAGAGGTTTAGACAGGGCACGGTGGCTCACGCCTGTAATCCTAGCACTTTGGGAGGCCAAGGCTGGTGGGCAGATCACGAGGTCAGGAGTTCAAGACCAGCCTGTCCAACATGGTGAAATCCTGTCTCTACTAAAAATACAAAAATTAGCTGGGCATGGTGGTGCACATCTGTAATCCCAGCTACTCGGGAGGCTAAGGCAGGAGAATTTCTTGAACGCGAGAGGTGGAGGTTGCAGTGGGCTGAGATTGCACCACTGCACTCCAGCCTGGGCGACAGAGCTGTCTGAAAAAAAAGAAAAGAAAAGAAAAGAGGTTTAATTGGCTGACAGTTCTACAGGCTGTATAGGCTTCTGCTTCGGGGAAGGCCTCAGGAAACTTATAATCATTGTGGAAGGTGAAGGAGAAGCAAACACATCTTACACGGCAGAAGCAGGTAGAAGAGAGTGGGTGAGGGGGACGTGCCACACAGTTTTAAACAGCCAGATCTCATGAGAATTCTATCACGAGACAGCACTAGGGGGATGGTACTAAACCGTTAGAAACCACCCGCCACCCACCATAATCTAATCACCTCCCACCAGGCCACTCCTCCAGCACTGGGGATTACAGTTCTTTATGAGATTTGGGTGGACACACATACCCAAACCATATCGACAGGTCAACCCTATTCCATGCAGGAAGGGATGACCAAAGAGCATGAATATCAGGGGGTGAGAATTACTGGGGCCATCTTGGATGCTGGTTTCCACTAAGCCCAAGAGTTTAAGAGATTTCTTTCTTTTTTCAATTTGAGACAGGGTCTTGCTCTGTTTTCCAGGCTGGAGTGCAATGGCGCAATCACGACTAACTGCAACCTTGACCTCCTGGAGCTCAAGTGATTCTCCTCCCTCAGCCTCCCAAGTGTCTGGGAGCACAGGAGCACCATCAGCACATTTGGCTAATTTTTTTTTTTTTTTTGTAGAGACAAGATTTTCCCGTGTTGCCCAGGCTGATCTCACACTTCTGGCCTCAAGCTATCTGCCCACCTCAGCCTCCAAATTGCTGGGATTACAGATGTGAGCAACCATGCCTTGTCTAAACACTTTTCTTCTCTCTCTCT
>NW_012118489.1:455924-457166 GCF_000951035.1 Colobus angolensis palliatus
CTCGATCTCCTGACCTCGTGATCCGCCCGTCTCGGCCTCCCAAAGTGCTGGGATTACAGGCTTGAGCCACCGCGCCCGGCCTTATTTTTTTTTTTTGAGACAGAGTTTCGCTCTTGTCACCCAGGCTGGAGTGCAATGGCATGATCTCGGCTCACTGCAACCTCCGCCTCTGAGGTTCAAGCCATCTTCCTGCCTCAGCCTCCCCAGTAGCTGGGATTACAGGTGTCCACCACCACGCCTGGCTATTTTTTGTATTTTAGTAGAGACAGGGTGTCACCATGTTGGCCAGGCTGGTCTGGAACTCCTGACCTCAGGTGATCCGCCTTCCTTGGCCTCCCAAAGTGCTGGGATTACAGGTGTAAGCCACTGAGCCTGGCCTCCAGGTATGTCTTTATAGCAGTGTGAGAATAGTTAGTTACACCTGTGTAACCAATTAGATACTGAGGGATGTGTGACATCTGAGGATGGGTTATCAACAGGCATCACACCTTCCATCCACCATCTATTCTCTTGGATTATTCTCTCTGTTCCAAGCCAGCTGCCACATCTTGAGGACACAAGCAACCCTGTAGAGAGCTCCATGTGGTGAGAAACTGAGGCCTCTTGCCTACAGCTGGCATCCACACACCAACCAAATGAGTGAACCACCTTGAAAGTGAGTCCTCCAGCCCTGGTCAAGCCTTCAGATGACAGCAGCCCTGGTCAATATCTTTTTTCTTTTTGAGATTGGGAGCTGGGTGTGGTGGCTCATGCCTATAATCCCAGAACTTTGGGAGGCCGAGGCAGGTGGATTGCCTGAGGCCAGGAGTTCGAGACCAGCCTGGCCAACATGGTGAAACCCTGTCTCTACTAAAATTACAAAAATTAGCCGGGCATGGTGGTGTGTGCCTATAAATCCCAGCTACCTGGGAGGCTGAGGCAGGTGAACGACTTGAACCCGGGAGGTGGAGGTTGCAGTTAGCCAAGATCATGACACTGCACTCCAGCCTGGGCGACAGAGTGAGACTCTGTTTCAAAAAAAAAAAAGAGAGAGAGATTGGGGTCTTCCTCTGTCATCCAGGCTGGAGTGCAGTGGCGCAATCAGCTTGCTGCAGCCTCAACCTCCCAAGCTTAAGTTATCCTCCCACCTCAGCCTCCGAGTGCCTAGGATTACAGGCACATACCACTATGCCCAGCTAGATTTTTTTTTTTTTTTTTTTTGAGACGGAATCTTGCTCTGTCGCCCAGGCTAGAGTGTACTGG
>NW_012118489.1:462384-464403 GCF_000951035.1 Colobus angolensis palliatus
CCACCACGCCCGGATGATTTTGTATTTTTAGTAGAGACGGGGTTTCTCCATGTTGGTCAGGTTGGTCTTAAACTCCCGACCTCAGGTGATCCATCCGCCTCAGGCTCCCAAAGTGCTGGGATTACAGGTGTCAGCCTCTGTGTCTGGCCTAATTTTTGTATTTTTAGTAGAGACAGGAATTCACCATGTTGGTCAGACTGTTCTTGAACTCCTGAGCTCAAATGATCCTCCTGCCTCGGTCTCCCAAAGTGCTGGGGTTATAGACATGAGCCACCATATCCAGTAACACTTGCTTTCCTAATGCCATTTCAAATTGGTTGCATTACTCCTTCTTGAGTCAGGCTTTAATCTTATATTTAACCAGGATAATCCTAGAGTCTTTTTTTTTCCCCTGAATAAAATTGCAGCCTTCATATAAAGCTGTTTTATTTTATTTTTATTTTTTATTTTTGAGATGGAGTCTCACTCTGTCACGTAGGCTGGAGTGCAATGGCGTGACCTCAGCTCACTGCAAGCTCTGCCTCCCAGGTTCAAGTGATTCTCCTGCCTCAGTCTCCCAAGTAGCTGAGACTACAGGTGTGCACCCTCACGCTGGCTAATTTTTGTATTTTTAGTAGAGACGGGTTTTCACCATGTTGACCAGGCTGGTCTGGAACTCCTGACCTTGGGTAATCTGCACGCCTCGGCCTCCCAAAGTGCTGGGATTACAGGCATGAGCCAGTACACCTGATCTCTGTTTTTATTTTATTTATTTATTTATTTTTTTGAGACGGAGTCTCACTTTGTTGCTCAGGTTGGAGGGAAGTGGCACTGCCTTGGCTCACTGCAACCTCCGTCTCCTGGGTACAAGTGATTCTTCTGCCTCAGCCTTCCAAGTAACTGGGATTACAGGCACATACCACCACGCCCGACTAATTTTTTTTCTTTTTGAGACAGAGTCTCCCTCTGTCTCCCAGGCTGGAGTGCAGTGGCGTGATCTTAGCTCATTGCAACCTCTGTCCCCTGGGTTCAAGCGATTCTTCTGCCTTAGCCTCCCGAGTAGCTGGGACTGACTACACGTGTGCACTACTATGCTGATTAATTTATGTATTTTTAGTAGAGATGGGGTTTCACCATATTGGCCAGGCTGGTCTCAAACTCCTGACATCATGATCAGCCCGCCTCGGCCTCCCAAAGTGCTGGGATTACAGGCGTGAGCCACCACACCTAATCTCTATTTATTTTTTTATACAAATAAAATACTTTTAAAAAAACAGGCACCCAAAAATAAAACATTCAGTAGTTGTTTCTCATCAAAGACACACTTTGATATCTAAGTGCATGTCAACATTACATGGACCAGTCCACAATTGAACTGAGTGTAGAAATTTCCTTTTCGTCATGTGACAGCCACGCTGAAGGAAGACACACTTGGGTGTGGAGCAGAGCTGGGCGGATTTTGGCAGCCCCTGTAGGAGCAATGTTTTGGGAAAGACTCCTTTTCTACACAAAGCATCCCAGCCAACTGAGCAGACACATTCGTGGGCCTTAATCTGGTCTGAAGTGCCCTGGGAATCCACCCGCACAGAACATTTCCTACATCCCTTGCCTTCAAAGCACTTTGCCACGGTTATCTAATCCATCTCCAGAGCGGGTTTTGGAAGGGAAGATGGTTTTCCTCAAGTCATGGTGCCTGCAAGTCAGGACAGCACAAGACAATGCAACCAGGAGCAGGAGGCTGTTTCCTGTGACTTTCCCCTCATCGGCGGCCCCTGGGAGAGTCCCCCGCTCTGTCGTGGACTCCGCCTGTTCCCTTCAAATCTCTTGGTGGAAAGGGGGCTGGAAGTCACATTCCCTAGTCTATGAGCTGAAAGGCCTCATCTGTACCCATTGCCAATGAAGGGGTTTCGTTCAGTCTAAACACTACCAGTATGACTTAGGGTAACTATAAGTCTTCTGATATTTTATTTTTATTTTATTTTATTTTGTTTTATTTTTTTTGAGACGGAGTCTCGCTCTGTCACCCAGGCTGGAGTGCAG
>NW_012118489.1:471582-477182 GCF_000951035.1 Colobus angolensis palliatus
GCTCTTGTTGCCCAGGCTGGAGTGCAATGGCAAAATCTCGGCTCACTGCAACCTCCGCCTCCCGGGTTCAAGCAATTCTCCTGCCTCAGCCTCCTGAATAGCTGGGATTTGGCTGGGGGCAGTGGCTCACACCTGTAATCTCAACACTTTGGGAGGCCGAGGTGGGCAGATCACCTGTGGTTGAGAGTTCGAGACCAGCCTGACCAACATGGAGAAACTTTGTCTCTACTGAAAATACAAAATTAGCCGGGCAGGGTGGCATGTGCCTGTAATCCCAGCTACTTGGGAAGCTGAGGCAGGAGGATCGCTTGAACCTGGGAGGCAGAGGTTGTGGTGAGCCGAGATCGTGCCATTGCACTCCAGCCTGGGCAACAAAAGAGAAACTCTGTCTCTAAAAAGAAAAAAAAAAAATAATAGAGATGGGCCTGGGCTAGGCGGCTCACGCCTGTCATCATAGCACTTTGGGAGGCGGGAGGATCGCTTGAGCTCACAAGTTTGAGACCAGCCTAGGCAACGTGGCAAAACCCTGTCTCTACAAAAAAATGCAAAAATTAGCCAGGCATGGTAGCGAATCCCTGTAGTTCCAGCCACTTAGAAGATGGAGGTGGGAGAATCACTTGAGCCTGGGAAGCGGAGGTTGCAGTGAGCCGAGATTGCGCCAATGCACTCCAGCCTGGGCAACAGAGTGAGATTCTGTCTCAAAATAAATTTAAAAAAATAAAAATAGAGCTGGGCGCGGTGGCTCAAGCCTGTAATCCCAGCACTTTGGGAGGCCGAGACGGGCGGATCACGAGGTCAGGAGATCGAGACCATCCTGGCTAACACGGTGAAACCCTGTCTCTACTAAAAATACAAAAACTAGCCGGGCGAGGTGGCGGGCACCTGTAGTCCCAGCTACTCGGGAGGCTGAGGCAGGAGAATGGCCTAAACCCAGGAGGTGGAGCTTGCAGTGAGCTGAGATCCGGCCACTGCACTCCAGTCCGGGCGACAGAGCGAGACTCCGCCTCAAAAAATAAAAATTAAAAAAAAAATAAAAAAATAAAAATAGAGACTGGATCTTGCTATGTCACCCAGCCTGGTCTTGAACCCCTGGGTTCAAGTGATCCTCCTGCCTTGGCCCCTCAAAGTGCTGTGATTACAGGTGTGAGCCACTGAGCCCAGCCTATGAATGTAAGTCTTGTCTGAACCTCTGTAAAATAGGAATAGTCATCCATATGTCATGGGATTATTGGGAAGATAAAATGAGATCATGTGAGACCATGTGAAGATGCTTGGCACATGGTAGCCAGACATTAATTCACTCAGGCAAAACAACCAACCACCCAATGAACCAACCAATCAAAGCAACCAAACACAGTGGCTCACGCCTGTTACCCCAGCACTTTGGGAGGCCGAGGCACGAGAATCGCTTGAACCTGAGAGGCAGAGGTTGCCGTGAGCTGAGATTGTGCTGCTGCACTCCAGCCTGGGTGACAGAATGAGACTCTGTCTCAAAAACAAACAAAACAAAACAAAACTGAAAACCCCAAACAAATAAGCCAAACAGCAGCAGCAGCAACAATAACAAAATGGTTTGATTCAATCAGTTCAGTGCTATCAGAAAAGCTTCACAATTCAGGCTGGAGCGTGGCTGTTTCAGCTGTCTTTGGATGGGTTGCTGTGAGAAGCAGTGATGAAGGTACATGGGGTTTGGATCTGTGCAGCCAGACGGCCTGAATTCAAAGCTTGGCTCCACCACTTCCCAGATGGGTGACGCCGGACTGGTTACTTAAGTGCTCTGGCCTCAGTTTTTCTGCCTGTAAAATGGTCATAATAACAACACCCTTGCCAGGCACAGTGGCTCACGCTTGTAATCTCAGCGCTTTGACAGGCTGAGGCAGGCGGATCACTTGAGGCCAGGTGTTTGGGACCAGCCTGGCCAACACAGCGAAGCCCCATCTCTACTAAAAATACAAAAAAATTAGCCAGGTGTGGTGGCACATGCCTGTAATCCCAGTTACTCTGGAGGCTGAGGCAGGAGGACCGCTTGAACCTGCTAGGGGCCACTGCACTCCAGCCTGGGCAATAGAGGCAGACTCTGTCTCAAAACAAAACAAACAAACAAACAAACAAAAACCCCAAAACCAAAACCAAACCAAAAAAAAAAAAAAAAACTGCTTAGTGGAATTCCTTTTTTTCTTTTTCTTTTTTTTTTTTTTCTGAGATGGTCTTTCACTCTGTCGCCCAGGCTGGAGTGCAATGGTGCAATCTCAGCTCACTGCAACCTCCACCTCCCAGGTTCAAGCGATTGTTTTGCCTCAGCCTCCCAACTAGCTGGGATTACAGGCAACCCCCAACACGCCCAGCTCATTTTTGTATTTTTAGTAGAGATGGGGTTTCACCATGTTGGCCAGGCTGGTCTTGAACCCCTGACCTCAGGTGATCCTCCCGCGTCGGCCTCCCAAAGTGCTGGGATTACAGGAGTGAGCCACTCCACCCGGCCTGTGGAATTATTTGGAGGATACATGTGTTAACTCATCCAAGGTGCTCAGCTCAGCTCTTGGCACGTTGAAAGGGGCCCATCAATGTTAGATTTTTATGACTGTGAAAACCTGGCTGCACTCCAGCATAGCATGCTGTTTCATGAGCCAGTCTTTCTCCGCAGGCATGCAAACTTGCAAAGAAAGGCATTTAAGAGCACTACAAATTAGAACCACGGGAGAGCCAGGAAGTGGCTTGATTGAGTTGTGCAGTACAATTAAAGGTAAACTGACAAGCGAAATACCTACCCTGCAAATAGCTAGTGTGCGCATATGAGGATTAATTTGTTTGGGGAGAATTCCTTTAAATCTTTTTTTTTTTTTTTAGATGGAGTTTTGCTCTTGTTGCTCAGGCTGGAGTGCAATGGTGCGATCTCGGCTCACTGCAAACTCCATCTCCCGGGTTCAAGCGATTCTCCTGCCTCAGCCTCCCAAGTAGCTGGGATTACAGGCCTGCACCACCACACCCCGGTAATTTTGTTTTTTTAGTCGAGACGGGATTTCGCCATGTTGGTCAGGCTGGTCTTGAACTCCTAACCTTAGATGATCTGCCTACCTAGGCCTCCCAAAGCACTGGGATTATAGGTGTGAGACACTGCGCCGGGCAATACTCACCTTTTTTTTTTTTTTTCTTGAGACAGGCTCTCACTCTGTGGCCAGGCTGGAGTGCAGTGGTACAATCTCAGCTCACTGCAACCTCCGCCTCCCCGGTTCAAGTGGTTCTCCTGATTCAGCCTCCCAAGTAGCTGGGACTACAGGCGCCTGCCACCATGCCCGGTGAATTTTTATATTTTTAGTAGAGACAGGGTTTCCCAGTACACTCCAGCCTGGGTGACAGAGCTAGACTCAGTCTCAAAAAAAAAAAAAAAAAAAAAGTGGGTATAAACATGACTGCAGAATTGCCCTGAGCTGCTATTCTCTGCCTAAGGGGTAGGCCTGCCTCTTCAATAAAGCTGTTTTCTTCCACCTCTGGCTTGTCCTTGAAAAGTATTTTCTGGGCAAAGCCAAGAAGACTTGTGGGCTAAGCTCCATTTGAGGGCTCGCCTGTCCTGCATCAGATCCATGGAACAGATAGTAAATCAGCAGTGTACACTGTCTTACGTGGCCACCAGGACAGTGCACCCAGTCCCACAGGACAAACAGACAGTCCTGTGTCCCCAGGGAAAATTAGGCACTGAGGCTTAACATCACCTCACGTCTGTCACCAGCCAGTTATAAGGAAAGACAGAGAGGTTTGGCAAATTCTTATTTGAGGCCAGGCCTGGTGGCTCATGCCGGTAATCCTAACACTCTGGGAGGCCAAGGGGGGTGAGTCACCTGAGGTTAGGAGTTCAAGAGCAGCCTGGCTAACATGGTGAAACCCTGTCTCTACTAAAAATACAAAAATTTGCTGGGCATGGTGGTGTGTGCCTGTAATCCCAGCTACTTGGGAGGCTGAGGCAGGAGAATTGCTTGAACCCGGGAGGTGGCGGTTGTAGTGAGCAGAGATCACACCACTGCACTCCAGCCTGGGCAACAAGAGCAAAACTCCATCTCAAAAAAAAAAAAATTCTTATATGAAAAGAGATCCCTTTGACCCAACCACAGGTGATTCTTCCATTCATGTGGGACATGTTAGGGATCCAAGGACAGGCTGGGAGGAAAGAGACTAACACTCAGGTCGTCAAGCTGTTGTGATGTGGGAAGAGGAGGCGGTAGGTGGGAGAAAGCTACCTGCATCAGCAATAATGATATCAACTGATACTCAAGTCCCTACCCTGTTCCATGCCCAACTGTAAGTACTTTGCACATCTCATTTCACATTCTATTTATTTATTTACTGAGATGGAGTCTCCCTCTGTTGCCCAGTCTGGAGTGCAGTGGCACGACCTCGGCTCACTGCAACCTCTGCCTCCCACGTTTGAGCTATTCTCGTGCCTCAGCTTCCCGAGTAGCTAGGATTACAGGTGCCCATCACCATGTCCGGCTAATTTTTGTATTTTTGGTAGGGACAGGGTTTCACCATATTGGCCAGGTTGGTCTCAAACTCCTGAACTCAGGCGATCTGCCCGCCTCGGCCTCCCAAAGTGTTTGGGATTACAGGCGTGAGCCAGCGTGCCTGGCCAAATTCTCTCTTTTTAAAAATAGAAACGGGCTGGGTGCGGTGGCTGGAGTACAGGGGTGCTATCTCAGCTCACTGCAATCTCTGCCTACCAGGTTCAAGTGATTCTCCTGCTTCAGCCTCCCAAGTAGCTGGGATTACAGGTGCCTGACACCATACCTGGCTAAATTTTGTATTTTTAGTAGAGTCAAGGTTTCACCGTGTTGGCCAGGCTGGTCTTGAACTACTGACCTCAGGTGATCCACCCACCTCAGCCTCCTAAAGTGCTGGGATTAGAGCCATGAGCCAACACGCCCCACCTCCTCTGGAGTATTTTAAAGCAAATCCCAGACATCACATCATTTCACCAGTGAATACATGTGTTTACCAGATAGACATTTTAAAAACCCATAACCACCATGCTGTTATCACACCTAATAAAATAAACAGTGATGCCTCGCTGCATCCAATATCCAGTCCATGTTCAAACTTCCCTGATTGTCTTAAATATATTTTCACAATTGATTTGTTCAAACCATGATCCAACCAGGAACCGCCCACTGCATTTGCCTGTTACACTTTTGAAGTCCGTCTTTCTCTTTTAAATAAACATTTCATTTTGGAATAATTTTAAATTACAGAAAAGCTAGTACAGAGTGTTCTTGTATACCTTTCATCCAGTTTTCTCTAATGTTAAATCTTACACAACCGTGGTACATCTGTCAGAACTCAGAAATTAACATTGGAACATTACCGTTTAACTAAGCTTCAGAATTTATTCAATTTCATCAGTTTTTCCAGCAATGTCCTTTTTCCATTCCACGATCCAATTCACGCTGCATTTAGTAAGTCCCTTTTAATCTATCAGTCTTCCTCTGTTTTTTCCTTCGTGACCTTGATGTTTGGAGAAACCAGGTCATGTGGTCCATAGAATGTCCTATATCCAGACTTGGCTAATTGCTTTCTTACGTCGTTTTTTAACTTGCTTTTCTTTTTTTTTT
>NW_012118489.1:477436-478523 GCF_000951035.1 Colobus angolensis palliatus
GCTGGGATTACAGGCTTGAGCCACTGCGCCCGGCCTTAACTTGCTTTTCTGCCCCCTATATTTCCTACAAATTGATGATTAGAGGTGGAGGCTAGATTAGATTGAGGTTTTATATATAATTTATTCTTCTTATTATTATTTTTTGAGACGGAGTCTCGCTCTCTTGCCCGCGCTGGAGTGCAGTGGCGCGATCTTGGCTCACTGCAAACTCTGCCTTCTGGGTTAAAGCGATTCTCTTGCCTCAGCCTCCTGTGTAGCTGGGATTACAGACACATGCCACCATGCCTGCCTAATTTTTATATTTTTAGTAGAGACAGGGTTTCACCATGTTGGCCAGGCTGGTCTCTACCTCCTGACCTCAAGTGATCCACCCACCTTGGTCTCCCAAAGTGCTGGGATTACAAGTGTGAGCCACTGTGCCTGGCCATATTCTTCTTATTTTTTGAGACAGGGTTTCACTCTGTTGCCCAGGCTGGAGTACAATGGCATGATCGTAGCTCACTGCAACCTCTGCCTCCTGGGCTCAAGCAATCATCCCACCTTAGTCTCCCAAGTAGCTGGGACTACAGGCGCATGCCACCATGCCCAGCTAATTTTTGTATTTTTTTGTAGAGACAGAGTTTCACCACATCTCCCAGGCTGGGCTCACATTCCTGGGCTCAAGTGATCTACCTGCCTTGGCCTCCCAAAGTGCTGGAATTACAGGCGTGAGCTACCATGCCTGGCCTTTTTTTTTTTTTGACAAAATTCTTTGTGGATGGTGCCGTTTTTTTCCTATTGGATTGCATTAAAAGCCTCCTAATGTCTGGAGATCCCACTTCCAGTTTGTTTTCTTTTTTTTCTTTTTAAATTATTTATTTATTTATTTGTTTTGAGACAGGCTCTCACTCTGTCACCCAGGCTGGAGTGCAGCGGTATGATCTCAGCTTACTGTGACCTCTACCACCCAGGTTCAAGCAATTCGCCTGCCTCCCTCAGTCTCCCGAGTAGCTGAGACTACAGGCATGCGACACCACGCCCGGCTAATTTTTTTTTATTTTTCGTGGAGACAGGGTTTCACCATGTTGGCCAGGCTGGTCTCAAACTC
>NW_012118489.1:478693-482628 GCF_000951035.1 Colobus angolensis palliatus
AGTGTAGTGCTGCGATCTCAGCTCACTGCAACCTCACCTCCCAGGTTCAAGTGATTCTCCTGCCTCAGCCTCCCGAGTAGCTGGGATTACAGGTGTGCACCACCATGCCCAGCTAATTTTTGTATTTTTAGTAGAGACCGGGTTTCACCATGTTGGTCAGGGTGGCCTTGAACTCTTGACCTCAAGTGATCCACCCACCTTGGCCTCCCAAAGTGCTGGGATTACAGGCGTGAGCCACCATGCCCAGCCAGTTTTATCTCTTTGGATTAGTGTTTGTGGATTACACAGTTTCTTTCTTTCTTTCTTTCTTTTTATTTTCAGATGCCTGGTTAAGAAGTTTTCCTAATCAAATCTTGCTGGGGCAAACTATTGATGCTAGTCGTTCAGTCCTTAAAATAAACATATTCACAGTTTTTTCTCATTAGTAGTGGTCAGAAGGCTGAGCATGATGGCTCACTTCTGTAATTCCAGGACCTTGGAACATTGAGGCAGGAGGATTGCTTGAGGCAAGGAGTTTGAGATCAGCCTGGGCAACATAGTGCGATCCTATCTCTACAAAAAATTTAAAGAATTAGCTGGGCATGGTGATGCATGCCTGTAGCCCCAGCTACTCTGGAGGCTAAGGTGAGAGGATCACTTGAGCCCAGGAGTTTGAGGCTGCAGTGAGCTATAATTGCATCACTGCACTCCAGCATAGGCAACAGAGTGATATCCCATCTCTTAAAACCAATAACAACAATAACAACAACCAAAAAAAATCCCCAATAGGCTGTGTGTGGTGGCTCACGCCTGTAATTCCAGCATTTGGGATCTGAAGTGGGAGGATCACTTGAGACCAGGAGTTTCAGACCAGCCTGCCTAACATGGTAAAACTCTGTCTCTACTAAAAAATGCAAAAATTAACTGCGTATGGTGGCATGCGCCTGTACTTCCAGCTGAGGCTGAAGAACTGCTTGAACCCGGGAGGTGGAGGTTGCATGAGCTGAGATCACGCCCCTGCACTCCAGCTTGGGTGACAGAGCAAGACTCTGTCTTAAAAAAAAAAAAATAAAATAAATAAATAAATAAATAAATAAAAGGGCCAAGTGTGATGGCTGAAGCCTGTAATCCAGCACTTTGGGAGGCTGAAGTGGGCAGATCACCTGGGGTCAGGAGTTTGAGACCAGCCTGGCCAACATGGCGAAACCCCGTCTATACTAAAAAATGCAAAAATTAGCTGAGTGTGGTTGTGCGCACCTATAGTCCCTGCTACTTGGGAGGTCAAGGCTGGATAATCGCTTGAACCCAGAAGGCAGAGGTTGCAGTGAGCCGAGATTGTACCACTGCACTCCAGCCTGTGCGACAGAGCGGACTCCATCTGAAAAAGAAAAAAGAAAAGAAAAGAAGGGCCCAAACCACAATTACTTTTGCACCAACATAATACTTTGCAGCTCTGCTCAACTCACTCTCAGAGGTGATATGGCAAAGTGGAGAGCCATCTTGGGGTGGTGTAATAGCCAGGAGGTGTGGGTCAAGACCCTGCTGTAAGTTCCAAGAAGCTCCAAGTAGCTGGTTGACCTTAGGCAAATTCAGGGCCATTAAGGCTCAGCTACACAAAATGTGCGCCGTGTAAATCCACAGTGCACCATTCTCACAGATTGCAAAGTGCATGGCAGTCCTTGGAGTTGTTCAGTCTACAACCTGAACAAGGGTATGTAACCACTCTGGGATCTTATACAACATTCTGCAGGTCCCAGGTTTTGTTTGTTTGTTTGTTTGTTTCTGGGACATAGGGTTTCACTCTAGGCTGGAGTGCAATGGTACAACCGTAGCTCACTGCAGCCTCAATCTCCTAGGCTCAAGCAATCCTCCCATCTCAGCCTCTAGAGTAGCTGTGCCTGCAGGGATGTGCCACCACGCGTGGTTAACTTTTGTATTTTTGTAGAGATAGGGGTCTCGCTATGTTGTCCATGCTGCTCTCGAACTCCTGCTTCGAGCAATCCAGTTTCATTTATTTATTTATTTATTTATCTATTTAAATTTTTTTGGTGACAAAGTCTCAGTCTGTTGCCCAGGCTGGATGGATTGTAGTGACGTGATCATAGCTCACTACAGTCTCAACCTCCTGGGCTGAAGTCAGCCTCCTGAGTAGCTGAGACCACAAGTATGCTCTACTATGCCTGACTGATTTTTGTATTTTGTAGAGACAGGGTCTTCCTGTGTTGCCCAGGTTGGTCTTGAACTCCTAGCCTCAAGGGATCCTCTTGCCTTGGCCTCCCAAAGTTCTGGGATTACAGGCATAAGCCACTGTGCCCAGCCCAGCCAGTTTTCTTTTTTATGTTGTTGTTCTTTTCTTTTCCTTTTTTTTGAGACAGATTTTTGCTCTTGTTGCCCAGGCTGGAGTGCAATGGCTCGATCTTGGGTTACTGCAACCTCCGCCTCCTGGGTTCAAGCCATTTTCCTGCCTCAGCCTCCCGAGTAGCTGGGATTACAGGTGCCCGCCACCACGCCCAGCTAATTTTTTGTATTTTTAGTAGAGATGGGGTTTTGCCATGTTGGCCAGGCTGGTTCTGAACTCCTGACCTCAGGTGATCCACCCACCTTTGCCTCCCAAAGCACTGTGATTACAGGCGTGAGCCGCTGTGCCCGACCCCCAGCCCAGTTTTCTTTCTTTCATTTTTTTTCTTTTTTTTTTGAGACAGGGTCTTACTCTGTTGCCCAGGCTGGATGCAGTGGTGCAGTCACAGCTCACTGCAGCCTCTGCTTCCCAGGCTCAAGCGATTCTCCAGCCTCAGCCTCTTGAGTAGCTGGGAACACAGGCACAAGCCACCAATGCCCAGCTAATTTTTGTATTTTTTTGTAGAGACAGGGTCTTACCATGTTGCCCAGGCTGGCCTCGAACTTCTGAGCTCAAAGCGATCTGTCCGCCTTCCAGTTTCATTTCTTTAAACTGGCTGAACCAAGCAGGGTCCTGGCAGGAAAGAATGGAACCTGGATGGTTCAAATGAAGAAGCTTCAATAAAGAAGCCCTGGCTGGGCGCAGTAGCTCACGCCTGTAATCCCAGCACTTTGGGATGCTGAGGCAGGTGGATCACCTGAGATCAGGAGTTCGAGACCAGCCTGGGCAACATGATGAAACCCTCTTTCTACTAAAAATATAAAAATTAGCTGGGCATGGTGGCGGGCGCCTTGCGCCGCTGCACTCCAGCCTGGGTGACAGCGTGAGACTCAATCTCAAAACAAACAAACAAAAAACCCTTACAGTTGTGTGGACAGAGCTAAGGAAGTAAAGGAGGAATGGCATGGTGCCCAGTTAGAGTTGGAGACCAGTTGGGGCCCAGTTAGAGCTGGAGACTTGGACATCCGAAGCTGGAGGAAGAGGACCCTAATCTGAAGCTCACTCTCCTCCTGATCTTTTCTCTTGATCCCTCCCACTGGCTGAGTCCACTGTAGAGTGCAATGAGTAAGGCAGCCAGACGATGTCATCCACTGGGCTCAGCCTCCCAGGGCTCAGAGCAGGGCAGAGAAGGGCAGGCAGTGGCTCTGGAGCAGGGGACCACGTCCAACAGAGGAAAGGAGTTACCTCGGGGAATCAGGAGATCGGGAGTTGGAAATTAGATCTAAGAATCTTTATGTTCCGGGCTCAGTGGCTCGTGCCTGTAATCCCAGCACTTTTGGAGGCCAAAGCAGATAGATCATTTGAGGTCAGGAGTTCGTGAGCAGCCTGACCAACATGGTGAAACTCCATCTCTACTAAAAATACAAAAAAATTAGCTGGGCATGGTGGCGAGCACTTGTAATCCCAGCTACTTGGGACGCTGAGGCACGAGAATCTCTTGAGCTCCAGAGGCAGAGGTTGCAGTGAGCAGAGATGGCAAATCCTTACAGCTCATTCTTTCATTTCATTCATAGTTGCAAATATCAAGCCCTTTGTTTTCTCTCTCCCCCTCCCTCCC
>NW_012118489.1:482678-485203 GCF_000951035.1 Colobus angolensis palliatus
TCCTTCCTTCTGTCTCTTTCTTTTTCTCCCTTTCTCTCTCTCTCTCTCTGTCTCTTTCTTTTCTTTTTCTTTTATTTTTTTGAGGCAGAGTCTCATTCTGTTGCCCGGGCAGTACAGTGGCGTGGTCATGGCTCACTACAGCATTGAGTTCCTGGGCTCAAGTGATCTCCCACCTCAGCCTCCTGAGTAGCTGGAATTATAAGTATGCAGCACCACACTTGGCTGATTTTTGTGTTTTTATTTTTTCATTCTGTTGCCCAGGGTGGAGTGCAGTGGCATGTAATCTCAGCTCACTGCAGCCTCTGTCTCCCAGATTCTCCTGTCTCAACCTCCTGAGGAGCTGAAATTACAGGTATGTGCCACCACGCCCAGCTAATTTTTGTATTTTTAGTAGAGATGGGGTTTGACCATGTTGACCACGCTGGTCTTGAACTCTTGACCTCAAGTGATCCACCCACCTTGGCCTCCCGAAGTGCTAGGATTATAGGCGTGAGCCACCTCGCCCGGCCATTTTTTGTTGTTGTTCTTAATTGAAATGGAATCTTGCTCTGTTGCCCAGGCTGGAGTACAGTGGTACAATCTCGGCTCACTGCAACCTCTGCCGCCTGGATTCAAGAGATTCTCATGCCTCAGCCTCCCAGGTAGCTGGGAGTACTGGCGCGTGTGTATTTTTTTTTTTTTTTTTTTTGTAGAGAGGGAGTTTTGCCATATTGGCCAGGCTGGTCTTGAACTCCTGGCCTCAAGTGATCTGCAAACTTTGGCCTCCCAAAGAGCTGGAAGTACAGGGGTGAGCCACTACGCCCAGCCTCTTTATACTTTTCTTTTCTCTCTCTTTATCTCTCTTTCCTTCTCTATCTTTGTTTCCCCTTCTTTATTGCCCTTTTCCACGTGTTGTGAAACGTTCTTTCTTTCTTTCAAGATGGGGTCTCACTCTGTCACCTATGCTGGAGTGCTGTGGTGCAATCATGGCTCACTGCAGCCTCAAACTCCTGGGCTCAAGCCATCCTCCTACCTCAACCCCCTGAGTAGCTGGGAGCACAGGGGCACCACAATACATGGTTGATTTTAAAATTTTTTATAGAGGCAGGGCCTTGTTATGTTGCCCAGGCTGGTCTTGAGCTCCTGGCCTCAAGCAATCCTCCTGTCTTGGCCTCCCAAAGTGCTGGGATTACAGACATGAGCCACTGTGCCCAGCCCCATTTTCATTCAAGGTATGAATTTTCCCAGTGGCCCTAAGGTGAAAGTATTCTTTCCACTTTACAGAGAGGGAAACTGAAGTTCAGAAAGGTTAAGATAGTTGCCCAGGCTGGGTGCAGTGGCTCACACCTGTAATCCCAGCAGTTTGGGAGGCTGAGGCAGGTGGATCCCCTGAGGTCAGGAGTTTAAGACCAGCCTGGTCAACATGGTGAAACCCTATCTCTAATAAAAATACAAAAATTAGCCAGGTGAGGTGGCTCATGCCCATAGTCCCAGCTATTTGGGAGGCCGAAACACAAGGCCGGGTCTGCTTGAACCCGGGAGGCAGAGGTTGCAATGAGCCGAGATCACGCCACTGCACTCCAGCCTGGGCGACACAATGAGACTCTGTCTCAAAAAAAAAAGTTTTTCCCAGAGCACCCTGTTGTCAGTGTCTGAGTTCGAGTCCTGTTAGAAAACCCTGGAGGGACTGGAGGAGACAGCAGGGAAGTCAGAGAGAGATGTGATGGCCAGGTGCAGTAGCCTCGGTCTATAATCCCAGCACTTTGGGAGGCCAAGGCAGGAGGACTGCTTGAGTCCAGAAGTTCAAGACCAGCCTGGGCAACATATCAAGACCCTATCTCTATTAAAAAGAGATTAGGGTGGGACAAGGCTGGCGCTCCCACCTGCACCAGGCAGGTAGCAGCCTCTGGGTGGCTCCAAGAGGCACACACTGAGCTGGAGAGCTGCCTCCCTATGGCGATGTCACTCTGGGCGACTCTGGGAGGCCACGGCGACCAGCCTGAAGGCATGTTGGAGTGGGACCAAACAGCCGCATGGGACTTGGAAACCAAACGGGTTCCTTCCTTAGTCCCCTCCTCCCCATAAGATTTTCATTAAATTGTCAGTGTCTTCTGGTCACAACTAAAGCCTTGGCTTTAATAATGCCTTAATTTAAAAATCCTTGAAATAATCTTTGGCTGTCTTTAGCATGAAAGGATTTCCTCCCCCAAAGCCTTTAATTCCACAGTCATCTAGGTTTCCAAAGGAAGGTAACTCTGCGGGCCTTTCACAGTCCTAATTAACGACTCTAATCAGCATTCCAGTCGAACTGCTTTCTCCCTGTCTATTTTCTGGTTGCTCAACAACGGGCTTATCTAGAACTTCTTTCAACTTCAAACAGACACTCATAACAGTAAATTGAAATAAGGTTTTATCAAGTGAAATAACATTTTCATGCTCTTTCTGTTGGAACCGAACTCTCGATTCCCTCCTGGGCAGGGGTCGTCGCGAAGGATCACCGACACGAGGTTCACAGCAGAGAGTTATTTATTACTAGCGCGCTAGGG
>NW_012118490.1:0-589 GCF_000951035.1 Colobus angolensis palliatus
CTACTCGGGAGGCTGAGGCAGGAGAATGGCGTAAACCCAGGAGGCGGAGCTTGCAGTGAGCTGAGATCCGGCCACTGCACTCCAGTCGGGGCGATAGAGCGAGACTCCACCTCAAAAAAAAAAAAAAAAAAAGTTAGTACAACAACCTTAAATTTGCTTCTGAAAATACTGTGCATCTTCTTTAAACAGTACACAAAAAGCTTCAGTCAGTGAAATTGCTTAATGAAATGCCAGTACCCTCCAAAGAATTTTTAAGGCCAAGAATTAAACAGGAAGAATTTCTTGTCTTAGTAAATTCCTATTCAAGGAAGGAACATTTAATAAATTGGTGGTAATATTACCATATTAAAGCAGAGAGGTAGCCTTGCTTTCCATGGAGCTCAGTTGAAGGTGTCTTATTTAGTAATACAAATGTCCCTGTGAAATGGCCATAGGAGCATCTGACAGAAATTGTTGTTCTTGCCTTATAACATCAAACTTGAAAACTTTACTACTTTTTTTTTTTTTGGAGATGGGATGTCAGTCGGTCACCCAGGCTGGAGTGCACGGGTGTGATTACAGCTCACTGCAGCTTCAGCCTCCCTGGCTC
>NW_012118490.1:5859-6514 GCF_000951035.1 Colobus angolensis palliatus
ACGGAGTTTCACCATGTTGGTCAGGCTGGTCTGGAACTCAGAGTGATCTGCCCGCCTCGGCTTCCCAAAGTGCTGGAATTACAGGCGTGAGCCACTGCGTCCGGCCTATTCTCGCAGGTCCTTTAGCTCAGACGCAGCAAACCGTAACCCTAAGCTCGATCTCTGCTGCTCTCAGGAATTCCACTTGCTCCAGCTTGGGCAACATAGCGAGACCCTGTCTCTACAGAAAAATAAATAAATAAATAAATTAATTAATTAAACATTAACCGGGCTTGGTAGCTGCGCCTGTAGTCCAAGCTGCTCGGGAAGGGTGAGGGGAAGGATCGTTTGAGCCCAGGAGTTTAAGGCTGCAGTGAGCCTTGTTTGTGCCACATGCACTCCAGCCTGGACGGCAGAGGGAGACTGTCTCTAAATAAATAAATCAATAAATAAGGCCAGGCGCGATGGTTCACGCTTGTAATCCCAGCACTTTGGGAGGCCAAGGCGGGTGGATCATTTGACATCAGGAGCTCCAGACCAGCCTGGCCAACATGGTGAAACCCCGTCTCCACTAAAAATCCAAAAAAGGCCGGGCGCAGTGGCTCAAGCCTGTAATCCCAGCACTTTGGGAGGCCGAGACGGGCGGATCACGAGGTCAGGAGATCGAGACCATCCT
>NW_012118491.1:0-1066 GCF_000951035.1 Colobus angolensis palliatus
GGTGTGGTGGTGGGCACCTGTAGTCCCAGCTACTCGGGAGGCTGAGGCAGGAGAATCACTTGAACCTGGGAGGTGGAGGTTGCAGTGAGCCAAGATTGTGCCACTGTACTCCAGCCTGAGTGACAGAGCGAGACTCCGTCTAAAAAAAAACCTAAATGTCCAACAGTAAAAGCTTAGTTGACACAGTTTTGCGCGTTCCTATCGTGGCCTCCTATGCAACCACTACAAATGAAGGTGTAGGTTTCTGTTTGTTAATGAGGGGGAAATTCCTAATGTATTGAGTAAAGTCAGATCAAAGAGTAGGTTATAAAACAGTTCTAAATATATGTATATATGATTCTGCTTTGTAAGATGCTTACATCTCTATAAACAGAAAAGTTAACAGAAGGTATCTCTGGCAGATATGATCATGGACAATCTTTTAAAAGTTTTCATTGTTGTTTATCTGTATTTTCTAATTTTTATATCACTCCCTTATAGTTAAGCGTTTGTAGGTGGTCTGATGTCCCCTGCTTTGGTGAACTGATACAACACTAAAGCAACAGACCTTAAATATTAATTATTTGTTTCCCAAAAGTATGGTACATGTGCTCCTGTTGATAAAAGAGAAATTCTGAGTGGTATTGAGAAGTATCTTTGAACAACACTGCAGAGAGAAAGGAAGCCCCTATCTTTAAGTTTCCTTAGTCATTTTGTTTATTCAAGGAGAAAACCTTGGCTTGGGACAATTATGTTTTCAACTTCCCTAGAAGAACTGCTCTTCTCTCTTTGTAACCGAAAGAGCTCAGCAGACAGGAGGCAGCATCTAAGCAGAAGTCAATTCCATTGCTGTGCTTCATTGTATTGATCTTTATCACTACCTTCTATTTATAGGAAATGTTTGCAATTACACCAGGGAGATAAAGCTTGCTTTAAATAAGAAAATTAGGCTGGGCGCGGTGGCTTGCGCTTATAATCACAGTACTTTGGGAGGCTGAGGGGGATGGATCACCTGAGGTCGGGAGTTCAAGACCAGCCAACATGGTGAAACCCCGTCTCTACTGAAAATACAAGAAAATTAGCTGGG
>NW_012118491.1:3301-4992 GCF_000951035.1 Colobus angolensis palliatus
ACATTTGTTTCCCTCTAAAACTTTGTTTCAGTTAATTTTCTGAGAGAAGTTTTGAATTTTCAAGTTAAGTGTCACTCATATTTTAATATATTTTAATGCAGTATTTTTTAAAAATCCAATTTAATGCAAAAATATCTCTGAATAGAAAAATATTAAATAATAATAATAAAGAAAGGATGAATAACAGTGATAATGTGAGCAAAACAAACTTGAAATGGGCCCCCACGAGGCTTACATTAGTGTGCATGTGCAACGGTGTGGAGTGAGACAGACAATAACAAGTAAATGAAAAAGTAAATATGATCCTGAATTATCATAAACATCATGAAAGAAACAAATTTCGGTCTGAGATAGAGGACAAGGAAGTCAGGAGGGCTTCCTTAGATAGGCTGGGCCTAACGCAATTGGATTTGGAGGCAAATGCTCTGCCTGGAGATGCTATGTGTGAAGGCAAATTTTTGCAGCCCAGCGCAGTGGCTCATGCCTATAATCCCTGAACTCTGAGATGCCAAGTGGAAGGATTGCTTAAGCCCAGGAGTTCAAGACCAGCCTGGGCAACATAGCAAGAACTCGTCTCTACTAAAAATAATTTTTTTTTTTAATTAGCTGGTCGTGGTGGTACATGCCTGTAGTCTGAGCTACTCAGGAGGCTGAGGCAAGAGGATCACTTGAGCCCAGGAGTTTAAGGCTGCAGGGAGCTGTGTTCGTGTCACTGCACTCAAGCCTGGGCAACAGAGCAAGACCCTGTTACACACAGAAAAATAATTTTTGCAAATCAAGCCTATCAAACTTCCTACATTGTATAAAATTTTACAATCTAGTAACTGGAAAGTTTTGAACAGATCTATAGAAAAGTTACTCTCACCACTGAGGGTTCAAGAGTACAATATCATGAAACACTAGAAAATGTTCTGCCTTCAGTCTACCCCACCCCAGGGGCCTATCTAAACGTCTAGATTTATAAATTTCGTAAGAGCCCACTGAACCTGACAATGCCAAGAAGGAGCCAAGGTATGTAGGATCTTGAATGTGAAGTGGAATTATGTGCGAAAAGATGGCAGCTCCGAGAAGCAAGGAGAAGTCACTCTGGCGTTCCTCCTCACTTCTTGTTGCCTAATCTGCTTTCAAAGGCCAATAAATTCAAAATTCTCCATTTTTCAAACAACCCCACCCAACACAGTGATTCTTTAATCTCTAAACATGACAGGGGGCAGTGGACATGAAGGATATAAATGGCTTTAAAAGGTCAGTTAGAAAAAAAGAAACAAGGAGAGAAACCATGAGGAGTTGAAGGGATAAAAGCAAACCATGTTTTGAGCTACCTGCCAAAGTTAAAGAAAACTCCCATGAGAGGCCATGTTTGACTGATGAGTGGACTGCCATAGTTATTGGCAACTATCTCTAGCCTCATGGTTTTTCTGATGCCAACTGGCATCTTTTCTTTTCTTTCCTTTTTTTTGAGATGGAGTCTCGCTCTTTCACCCAAGCTGGAGTACAATGGTGCGATCTCGGCTCACTGCAACCTCCTCCTCCTGGGTTCAAGCGATTCTCCTACCTCAGCCTCCCGAGTAGCTGGGATTACAGGCACGTGCCATCACGCCTGGCTAATTTTTTGTATTTTTAGTAGAGGTGGGGTTTCATCATGTTGGTCAGGCTGGTCTCAAACTCCTGACCTTGTGATCTGCCCGCCT
>NW_012118492.1:0-1120 GCF_000951035.1 Colobus angolensis palliatus
ATCTCGGCTCACTGCAAGCTCCATCTCCCGGGTTCATGCCATTCTCCTGCCTCAGCCTCCTGAGTAGCTGGGACTACAGGCGCTTGCCACCATGCCTGGCTAATTTTTTTTGTATTTTTAGTAGAGATGGAGTTTCACCGTGTTAGGCAGGATGGTCTCGATCTCCTGACCTCGTGATCCGCCCACCTCTGCCTCCCAAAGCGCTGGGATTATAGGCGTGAGCCACCATGCCCGGCCCTGAATTTGAGTTTTAAACTAAGTCCTGGTTACTTGACTGGGGATAAATATATACCTAACTTCTGTTGTATCTTGTTTTTACTAAGAAAAAGTGATTTTCCATTTATTGTGGTACACATGTCGGCTCTATGAATGCTGATTTTGTAAAGAACTAGATGATGGAAAAGAAGCAACTATAGGAGGCATGAGGATGAAAAGGAAAGACCAGAGAGGGGGTTGGAAGCAGATGGAGACTGAAATGGCAGCTTGTGGAATTTGCTCTTGGGTGGGAATGACAGAGAATGTATTTAAGACAGTACTTCCCAACTCAGATGCTACCATGGAGGAAGAAGACAGCTCAGTTCTCGACAGTGGATTCTTACAATGGTATAGATACACATTACCTATCGTTTTCAAAGAGTTCAACAAAAAGGAGAAGTACAGTTTTTAGGTGCCCTCTCTTACTTCATGGGAAAATGAGAGAAGATGCTGCGATGGGGAAAGTTGAAGAAAGTTCCATCTCATTTTTGGGTGTAGCACAAAGAGTTTCTAAGACTTCAGGATTCCAGTAGATCAGGTTCCTTCCAGGTGTCTGGGGAGGGGGACATTACCAGGGCTTCCCTGATGAGTGACTGGAGGTGCCCGAGCCAGATAGTGTTAGTAACCAACATCCTGTGGATAACGGAGGCTAGGCAGAGAGAAGGGGAGTCCAAAGTCACCCCCAAATCTCCACCTTTCCCCTTCCCTTACCACATGACTGCAGCCTCCTCTGCTGCTTAGAGTCTTTTTTCTTCAGTGATCTCGTCCTTTCTTCACTCTTTTTTTTTTTTGAGACGGAGTCTCGCTCTGTCGCCTGGGCTGGAGTGCAGTGGCCGGTTCTCAGCTCACTGCAAGCTCCGCCTCC
>NW_012118492.1:8500-9713 GCF_000951035.1 Colobus angolensis palliatus
TCACCGTTAGCCAGGATGGTCTCGATCTCCTGACCTCGTGATCCGCCCGTCTCGGCCTCCCAAGGTGCTGGGATTACAGGCGTGAGCCACTGCGCCCAGCCCAAAAATGTACTCTTTAAGATTTATGAAGATATTAAGAAAATACTATAAGAGAGCTGATTACAAAATTAATATGTAATGATCAGCAGCATTGGTATATTTAAAAGTAATAGCCAGTTACAAAATGTAAGAAAAACTCACTAAAGGAAAAGAGGTACAGAGATATGATGAACATAAAAACAACATCAGAATAAGTTTGGACTACAAATTTATACTAAAGTTTACTTGGGAAGATATGAGAATAGACAGGAAAGGTCTGAAAAAGAAAACTGAGAACTTTCTCTAGCATATATTAAAAATGTTAATAAAGCTAACAATTTGAACTGTTTGATATTAGAGAAGACACAGATCAGTGGAACTGAATAGAATCTGGAAGTTGGCCCAAATATAGATGGATATTTAGACTATGGCGTAGGTGGCATTTTAAATCAGTAGGGGAGAGAATTATTCAATAAATGGTATTGACATAATTCACTAGCCATCTGGAGAAGATTAAAGCCATTGGCTCCGAATGTCAGGGAGTCAAAGGTGGTGCTTCTGTGCTAGTTTCAGTTAAGACACATTCACCTTTTGAAAGGGTAAGCCCTGTATGTCCCCTCTCCTGCTCTGCACAGCTGATGAGTACCAGAGAACAGGACTAAGACTAGTCCTCTTGTTACTCATTTTGCCATTACTTCCCCTATACACCCAAAAGTTACTTCTATTAACTTGTCCTTTTTTTTTTTTTGAGACAGGGTCTCACTCCGTCACCCAGGCTGGAGTGCAGTGGTGCAGTCTCGACTCACTGCAACCTCTGCCTCCCTGGTTCAAGCAATTGTCCTGCCTCAGCCCCCCAAGAAGCTGGGACTACAGGTGCCCGCCACCATGCCCAGCTAATTTTTGTATTTTTAGTAGACAGGGTTTCACCATGTTGCCCAGGTTGGTCTTGAACTCCTGAGCTCAAGTGATCCGCCCACCTCGGCCTCCCAAAGTGCTGGGATTACAGGTGTGAACCACCGTGTCATTTCTGTCCCTTCTTTCAACATTTATCATATACCTATCTATTAATATGGCCACCATTTTCCCTAGATGTTTTCTTTATCACCTTCAGGTTCTATCCCAACTCACTATTAAT
>NW_012118493.1:0-793 GCF_000951035.1 Colobus angolensis palliatus
GCATTAGAGTCATCTGGAGCTTCTCAAACACTGACATCCAGGCTCCACCCAGAGAGTCTGGTTTTAATGAGTCCAATACGGAAGCTAGACACTGGGGTTTTTCTTTCCTATTTTTCTGTAAATTACTTTTTTTTTTTTTTTTGAGACAGAGTCTCACTCTGTCGCCCAGGCTGGAGTGCAGTGGTGTGATTTCGGCTTACTATAACCTCCACCTCCCAAGTTCAAGCAATTGTTGTGCTGCAACCTCCCAAGTAGCTAGGATTACAGGCATGTGCCACCACGTCCAGCTAATTTTTGTATATTTTGTAGAGACAGGGTTTCACCATGTTGCCCAGGCTGGTCTTGAACTCCTGAGCTCAAGCATTCCACCCACCTTGGCCTCCCAAAGTGCTGGAATTATAGGTGTGAGCCACCATGCCTGGCTGGCACTGGGGTTTTTCAAAAGCCCCCAAATGATTCTAATGTACAGGCGAGCATTTGACACTGTTCTGGACAGAATTCACTGGAAGTACATGGGTGATCAAGCCTCACTCCAGACCTGTGGAATCAGATCCTCAGACCAGGGGCTTGGGCACTGTTAAAGAAAAAAAATATGGACTGGGCGTAGTGGCTTATGCCTGTAATCCTAGCACTTTGGGAGGCCAAGGTGGGTGATCAGCTGAGGTCAGGACTTCAAGACCAGCCTGGCCGACATGGTGAAACCTCGTCTCTACTAATAGTACAAAAAATTAGCCAGGCGTGATGGGGTACATACCTCTAATCCCATTGCACAGGAGGCTGAGGCAGGAGAATT
>NW_012118493.1:6533-7127 GCF_000951035.1 Colobus angolensis palliatus
ACCCGGGTGCCTTTGGGGCTGGATCCCCACCTTTCTGCCCGTCTCCCAGTGGGATGGGGTGCAAAGGGCTCTGGGTCTCCTGTCAGTCCACTCAGGTGGGCTGTCTGGGCTGCAGGAGTGTGGTGTGGAGTCAGCATTTCACAAGACCTCCACAGGAGCCCCAGCTGCCATCAAGAAACTCTACCAGGTGAAGGGGAAGAAGAACATCTGTGCCACCGAGCGGGCACTGAACTGGGACAGCTTCAACACTGGGGACTGCTTCATCCTGGACCTGGGCCAGGTGGGTAGGCTGGCCAGACTGAGCCCTCCTTATTGGCACCATCCTTTACAAGGACAGAGGGGCAGGAGGCCAGGAAAGAGGGACAGAAGCTGAGAAGCTGTAAGCCCATTCCGAGTCAGAGCCCTCTAACCATTGGAGAACGTCCCTATATTTGTAAGGACTGATGCCAGCCTCCTTCTGCCATCTAGACATTGCCTCTGATGCTCTGGAGCTTTCTCTCTCCTCTTGGAAGCCTCTGAGTTCACTGCCTGCCAGACCATTCATTAATTCAGTCACTGATCTCTTCATTCAGTGAATCTATGATGCCCTCTCTG
>NW_012118494.1:0-744 GCF_000951035.1 Colobus angolensis palliatus
TGTGTGCATATAAATTTTTGTATCCACAAAGCTTGCTGAAATTGTTAAATTATGAGCTTAAGTACAGTTTCTTCAGTTTTTTTATTTACAAATTTTATGTTTTATATGCTGTTTTCATAGCATAATTTTAACATGTCATTTCCAAAATCTTCGTAGGTATATAGAAATATGACAAATAGCTCTGTATATTATATATATAAATATATATGTGTGCATGTGTGTGCATATAAATTTTTGTATCCACAAAGCTTGCTGAAATTGTTAAATTATGAGCTTAAGTACAGTTTCTTCAGTTTTTTTATTTACAAATTTATGTTATTTACATTAACAAGTTATCATTTTTCTTTGCCCTTTGTGCTGATAAGAATGCCAGTGTAGCCTCAAATGTTGTGTTTTATTGAGCATCCTTATTCTATTTTGTATCTCAGAAGGAACAGTTTCAACACTTCAGTCATTCATTACTGAATATGTGTTTACTCTTCTTATTTTTGGTTTTAAATTTTGCTTTTTAAAATAAATACCCTTTATGAGGTTAAGAAAAATCTTCCTAGTTTTCTAAGCAGTTTCAGATGTGGACTAAATTGTAGGAAATGATATTCCTTCAGTTACTTATAAACATTTAAATGAATATCATACGTTTTTTCTCGTTTATCTTCTTAATATGGTGAATTACATGGCTTGATATTTCCGCATTGCATTTCTTGAAAGCTCATTATTTTGAGATATATTTCCTTTAGTTAGGTA
>NW_012118494.1:4739-5879 GCF_000951035.1 Colobus angolensis palliatus
CGAGGCAGGTGGATCACTTGAGGCCAGGAGTTCGAGACCAGCTTGGCCAACGTGGCAAACCCTGAGATCATGCCCTACACTCCCAGCCTGGGTGAGAGAGTGAGACTCCTTTTATAAAATAAAATAAAATAAAATAAAATAAAATAAAATAAAATAAAAAGTTCATTTTTTGTAATATTAACTCACAGATGATTTAACACAGCCAAAATATTAACACTACTGATATCAACAATTCAAACAGTTCTATTACGTTTTTCAATTCCAACACACAAACATATTAAGAGCAAGGGAGTTATCAAGTAGTCAGAACAATGGTAACGTCCATGTGGCTGTACATTTACTAAGATACCAGCAGCATGTGGGTTCCTTTGTGTGAAATAGCATTCAGAGTGACCATCTTTTTTGACCATTAAACTGCAATTCTCTTTTCTAATCACCTAAGTTTGTTTGTAAATCAGTGTAAAGAATGTAATTTAGGTCAGAGCAGAATAAATTTTTCATAATTTCTATGACTCCAAAAGTAAGTATAAAAGTACTTTCTACCATTAGAAATCTTTGAAATTTTTAAAGAAATAGGGCTTTATAGATACTTAGCAAGTAGTAATGATTTATGACTTTCATTTAATTCATGAGAAGTGTCTAGTACCCAAAGTATAGTAATTTAATCTCTGTAAAGACACATACTATACTTTCTGTAAGGACATTTTTCGTCCAAAAAAAGACATTAATAATACCTTGCATTTGTTGAGTGCCTAAAATGATCCAGGCACTGAATCTATTATACTTACCAGTACATCAATCAGACTCTTATATGGTAACAGCGAATTACAGGTAAAAGACCTGCAAAGCTTATAACCTTTTTAAGAAATAATATCTAGATAAACACAATGACAAAAGGGGAGATGAAAAGAAGAACACTATAGTTAATTTTAGGCTCTGATACCTACAGATATGAATATGAGTGGTGACAAGGTGATAGGGAGGGAAACATTGTATAATCCACTGGATTTGTTCTCTGTCTCTCAGTGACCCGATCCTGGTCTGCAAAATACATACGTATATTTGTGTGCGTGTGTGTGTGTGTGTGTGTGTGTGTGTGTAAAGGATATATATAGTACATATACATATTATATACATACA
>NW_012118495.1:0-738 GCF_000951035.1 Colobus angolensis palliatus
GGGTGCAGTGGTGCGATCTCAGCTCACTGCAACCTCTGCCTCCGAGGCTCAAGTCATCCTCCTGCCTCAGCTGGGACTACAGGTGCACACCACCACACCTGGCCCCTAACTCCTTTCTCTAACTCACACCCAAAACCCATTCTGTCAGCAAATCCTGTTGGCCCTACCTATAGAGTTTGTCCAGAATCTGACCATTTCTTACCACTACTGTTGTTACCACTGAAGTCCAGGCCACCAACACATTACTTGCCTTTAGACTGTGATGCAGGTTTAACCCCTGACAAAGGAAAGTGGGAAGAAAGGAGGATTGGGGAGGAACAGCCTCACATTGCAGCACAGCTCTGAAAAAAACCTCAGCCAGCCAAGTAGGGAGCTCTGGTGCACAGCTCACCCATGTGTAAAGACTGTCCTGTGCTGGCCATGAATGGTGAGCCATTGTACCACCACTATGCTCAGTCATAGGCTGAGAACTACCTGGGAAGCACATGGCCTTGGCTCAAAAACAAAAACTGAACAGATCCCAAAGCAACCTGCAACTGGAGGCTGTCAGATAATTGCACTCCTTGACTAGTTTCTCTCTTGAAGGGAGATCTGAATGGTGCACCTTCATGTCTGCCATAGTAGCCATTTTTCTTTTTTTTTCTTTTTTTTTAAATTATACTTTAAGTTCTAGGGTACATGTGCATAACGTGCAGGTTTGTTACATATGTATACTTGTGCCATGTTGGTGTGCTGCAC
>NW_012118495.1:8498-9052 GCF_000951035.1 Colobus angolensis palliatus
CTTGACCGAGTCTCACTGTGTTGCCCAGGCTGGAGTGCAATGGCGAGATATTGGCTCACTGCAATCTCCACCTTCTGGTTCAAGTGATTCTCCTGCCTCAGCCTCCCGAGTAGCTGGGACTACAGGTGCGTACCACCACACCTGGCAAATTTTTGTATTTTCAGTAGAAATGAGGTTTCGCCATGTTGGCCAGGCTGATCTCAAATTCCTGGCCTCAAGTGATCCCCCCATCTTGCCCTCCCAAAGTGCCAGGATTACAGGCATGAGCCACCATGCCCAGCCTGAGAAAGGGAAATTCTTATACACTGTTGATGGGAATGGAAATTAGTGCAACCATTGTAGAAAACAGTATGAATATTCCTCAGAAAACTAAAAATAGAAATATCGTATGATCCAGCAATCCCACTACTGGGTATGTGTCCAAAGGAGAGGAAATCAGTATGTCAAAGAGATATCTGCACCCCCATGTTTATTGCAGCATTATTCACAATAGCCAAGAAATAGGCTGGGCGCAGTGGCTCAAGCCTGTAATCCCAGCACTTTGGGAGGCCAAG
>NW_012118496.1:0-588 GCF_000951035.1 Colobus angolensis palliatus
GTTGGTGTGCTGCACCCATTAGCTCATCATTTACATTAGGTATACCTCCTAATGCTGTCCCTCCCCCCTACCCCCACCCCACAACAGGCCCCAGTGTGTGATGTTCCTCTTACTGTGTCCAAGTGCTCTCATTGTTCAGTTCCCACCTATGAGTGAGAACATGCGGCGTTTGGTTTTCTGTTCTTTTAATAGTTTGCTGAGAATGATGGTTTCCAGCTGCATCCATGGAATCCTTTCCCCATTTCTTGATTTTGTCAGGTTTGTCAAAGACCAGATGGTTGTAGATGTGTGGCATTACTTCTGAGGCCTTTGTTCTGTTCCATTGGTCTGTCTCTCTGTTCTGGTACTAGTACCATTACTGTAGCCTTGTAGTATAGTTTGAAATCAGGTAGAATGATGCATCCTGCTTTGTTCTTTTTGCTTAGAATTGTCTTGGCTATGTGGGCTCTTTTTTGGTTCCATATTAACTTTAAAATAGTGTTTTCCAATTCTATGAAGAAAGTCATTGGTAGCTTAATGGGGATGGCATTGAATCTATAAATTACTTTGGGCAGTATGGCCATTTTCACGATATTGATTCTTCCTATC
>NW_012118496.1:5498-6757 GCF_000951035.1 Colobus angolensis palliatus
CTTTTAATTGCGATGTTAGGGTGTCAATTTTAGATCTTTCCTGCTTTCTCTTGTGGGCATTTAGTGCTATAAATTTCCCTCTACACAATGCTTTAAATGTGTCCCAGAGATTCTGGTACATTGTATCTTTGTTCTCATTGGTTTCAAAGAACATCTTCATTTCTGCCTTCATTTCGTTATGTACCCAGTAGTCATTCAGGAGCCGGTTGTTTAGTTTCCATGTAGTTGAGTGGTTTTGAGTGAGTTTCTTAGTCCTGAGCTCTAGTTTGATTGCACTGTGGTCTGAGAGACAGTTTGTTGTAATTTCTATTCTTTTACATTTGCTGAGGACTGCTTTACTTCCAATTATATGGTCTATTTAAGAATAAGTGTGATGTGGTGCTGAGAAGAATGTATGTTCTGTTGATTTGGGGTGGAGAGTTCTGTAGATGTCTGTTAGGTTCACTTGGTGCAGAGCTGAGTTCAAATCCTGGATATTCTTGTTAACCTTCTGTCTCTTTGATCTGTCTAATATCGACAGTCTCCCACTATTATTGTGTGGGAGTCTAAGTCTCTTTGTAGGTCTCTGAGGACTTGCTTTATGAATCTGGGTGCTCCTGTATTGGGTGTGTATATATTTAGGATAGTTAGCTCTTCTTGTTGAATTGATCCCTTAACCATTATGTAATGACCTTTTTTGTCTCTTTTGATCTTTGTTGGTTTAAAGTCTGTTTTATCAGAGACTAGGATTGCAACCCCTGCTTTTTTTTGCTTTCTATTTGCTTGGTAGATCTTCCTCCATCCCTTTATTATGAGCCTATGTGTGTCTCTGCATGTGAGATGGGTCTCCTGAATACAGCACATTGATGGGTCTGGACTCTTTATTCAATTTGCCAGTGTGTGTTTTTTAATTGAGGCATGTAGCCCATTTACATTTAAGGTTAATATTGTTATATGTGAATTTGATCCTGTCATTATGATGTTAGCTGGTTATTTTGCCTGTTAATTGATGTAGTTTATTCATAGCATTGATGGACTTTACATTTTGGCATGTTTTTGCAGTGTCTGGTACTGGTTGTTCCTTTCCATGTTTAGTGCTTCCTTCAGGTGCTCTTGTAAGGCAGGCCTGATGGTGACAAAATCTCTCAGCATTTGCTTGTCTGTAAAGGATTTTATTTCTCCTTCACTTATGAACCTTAATTTGGCTGGATATGAAATTCTGGGTTGAAAATTCTTTTCTTTAAGAATGTTGAATATTGGCCCCCACTCTCTTCTGGCTT
>NW_012118497.1:0-303 GCF_000951035.1 Colobus angolensis palliatus
GGCATGGAGCAGAGGTCAGGTGGGAATAGGAATACCTCCTGTGCAAGTAGTGCACATGTGCCTTGTTAAACCATCTTTTAAAATATGAAAGATAGGCCGGGTGCAGTGGCTCACACCTGTAATCCCAGCACTTTGGGAGGCCAAAGCAGGAGGATCACTTGAGGTCAGGAATTTGAAACCACCCTGGCCAACATGGTGAAACCCTGTCTCTACTAAAAATCCAAAAATTTGCCAGGTATGGTGGTGCATGCCTGTCGTCCCAGCTACTTGGGAGGCTGAGGCAGGAGAATTGCTTGAACCTGG
>NW_012118497.1:353-1518 GCF_000951035.1 Colobus angolensis palliatus
GGCTGAGGCAGGAGAATTGCTTGAACCTGGGAGGTGGAGGTTGCAGTGAGCTGAGATCGCACCACTTCACTCCAGCCCTGGTGACAGAGAAAGACCCTATCTTTTAAAAAAAATTAAAAGTGAAACATAACATATCTGGAAGAGATGCAGCTGAACTGGATAGGAATGGGGAGAATAGGATGCAAGAACATACAGCTGGAAGCACAGGTTTGGCATGTGTGAGAATAAAGAGAAAAAGAACAAAAAACAAGGCATGAAGCATAGTTCGGAAAGCTCAGTTTGTAACTGCCATTCATCTGTGTCATTTTTTATTAATGCTTATTGTTTATTTCAAGAGAAGTCACAGACATCAAAGGCATTAGGCTAGACTGGCCAGGGAAGAATTATTATCATTATTATTAGATACAATTTGCTGAATGTCCGCAATATGCCAGGCCCTGCACTGAACCCTTTAAATATAATCTCTCTAACCTGTACAACAATCCTACAATCTTGGCAATATTCCTAGTTAACAAATATGAAAACCAAAGCCAAGTGAGGTTATATAACTTGCACAGGATCCCACAAATTATAAATGGAAAAGCTGCTGCATTACTAAATTTCTGAGAGGGAGACAAATGATTTGAATAATAAAGATATTTTGATCTACTTTATTCCCCCCTCCCTTTGGGTCACTATATATATATAAGTAGATCAGACTACTGTAAAATTCAAACATAAAATTTAAAATGATGTATGAGTTTATAATGTTATTAAAGTAATGGTATTATGTAAATATTCTCAATTTATAAATAGTACATTTTGTAAATTCATTCCAAAATGCATTGTTTGTAATTTAGAATGCCTATTCTACGGACAAAGCATGCATGGTAGTTTCCAGGCTAGCCTAGATATACACATTTAATATGTACTAGATCTATGTTTTGTTTTGTTTTGAGACAGAGTCTTGCTCTGTCACCCAGGCTGGAGTGCAGTGGCACGATGTCAGCTCATTGCAACCTCCACCTTCCAGGCTGAAGTGATTCTCCTGCCTCAGCCTCCCGAGTAGCTGCGATTACAAGCATGCGCCACCACACCCGGCTAATTTTTGTATTTTTAGTAGAGACAGGGTTTCGCCATGTTGGCCAGGCTGGTCTCGAACTCCTGACCTCAAGTGATCTGCCCG
>NW_012118498.1:0-497 GCF_000951035.1 Colobus angolensis palliatus
TTCACACATAACAATATTAACCTTAAATGTAAATGGACTAAATGCTCCAATTAAAAGACACAGACTGGCAAACTGGATAAAGAGTCAAGACCCATAGTTTGCTGTATTCAGGAGATGCATCTCACATGCAGAGACACACATAGGCTCAAAATAAAAGGATGGAGGAAGATCTAACAAGCAAATGGAGAACAAAAAAAAAGCAGGGGTTGCAATCCTAAACTCTGATAAAACAGACTTTAAACCATCAGAGACCAAAAGAGAAAAGAAGGCCATTACATAATGGTAAAGGGATCAATTCATCAGGAAGAGTTAACTATCCTAAATACATATGCACCCAATACAGGAGCACCCAGATTCATAAAGCAAGTCCTTGGAGACTTGCAAAGAGACTTAGACTCCCATACAATAATAATGGGAGACCTCAACACCCCACTGTCAACATTGGACAGATCAATGAGACAGAAAGTTAACAAGGATATCCAGGAATTGAACTCAAC
>NW_012118498.1:5062-6417 GCF_000951035.1 Colobus angolensis palliatus
CTGTAATCCCAGCTACTCGGGAGGCTGAGGCAGGAGAATTGCTTGAACCCAGAAGGTGGAGGTTGCGGTGAGCCGAGATCACACCATTGCACTCCAGTCTGGGCGACAGAGCAAAACTCTGTCTCAGGAAAAAAAAAAAAAAGAATGAAACTGAACTCCAGACACCAGACACAAAAATAAACTCGAAATGTTATAAAGACTAAAACATAAGACTTGAAACTCTCTAACTGCCTAACTGCTAGAAGAAAACATAGAGAAAAACCTTCTTGATATTGGCCTTGACACCAATTTCCTGAATAAAAAACTTCTACACCACAAAAGAAACAATCCACAAAATGAAAAGGCAACCTATAAAACAGGAGAAAATATTTGCAAACCCTATACCTGATAAGGGATTAATATTCAAAGTACACTGAATATATATTCAAATCAATAGCAGGAGTTCAAATCAATAGCAGGAAAAAATTACTTAACTTAGAAAAATGGGCAAAGGACTTAAAAAGACATTTCTCAAAAGAAGACGTACAAATGGCCAACAGACATATGAAACGTTGTTCAACATCACTAATTATCAGTGAAATGCAAATCAAAACAACAATCATATATTACTTCACACTTATCAGGATGGCTATTACCAAATAAAACATTAGATTTGGTGAGGATGTGTAGAAAAGAGAGCCCTTGTAGACAGCAGAAATGTGCATTGGTGCAGGCACTGCAGAAAACAGTATGGAGGTTCCTCAAAAAGTTAAAAATAGAACCATATGACCCAGCAATCTCAGTTCTGGATATATACCCAAAGGAATTGCAGTCAGGATCTCAAAGAGATACCTGCACTGTCATATTCATTGCAGGATAATTAACAATATTCAAGACATGAAAACAACCTAAATGTCCACCAATGGAGGAATAAATAGAGAAAACGTGAAATATACATACAGACGAATATTATTCAGCCTCAAAAAGGAAATCCTGCCATATGCAACAACATAGGTGAACCTGGATTATAATGCTAAGTAAAATAATCCAGATAGTGAAGGACAAATACTGTGTGATCCTACTCAGAAGAGGAATCTAAAATAGTCAAACTCATAAAAGCTAAGCAGAGTGGTGGTTGCCAGTGGCTGAGGGTGGAGCGATGGGGCAGTATTGGTCATAGGGTACAAGAGTATGATGCTTCAGTTATGCAAGATAAATAAGTCTTAGAGATCTACTGTACAGCATGAGACCTATAGCCGACAATATTACATTGCATACTTTAAAAAATTTACTAAGAGGACAGATCCTATATTAAGTGTTCTGGAAGGCAGGAAGGCAGGAAGGCAGGAAGGCAGGGAGGCAGGGAGGCAGGGAGG
>NW_012118499.1:0-575 GCF_000951035.1 Colobus angolensis palliatus
TGGTCTCGATCTCCTGACCTCGTGATCCGCCCGTCTCGGCCTCCCAAAGTGCTGGGATTACAGGCTTGAGCCACCGCGCCCGGCCATGTGTTTGTGTTTTAAGCTGTTATTACAAAAGCCAAAAAGTCAAAGAATTAAAAAATATATGAAATTAAAAAATTACAGTAAGCTAAGGTTAATTTCTTATTGAAGAAGAAAAATTTAAAAAATAAACTTAGTATAACCTCAGTGTACAGTGTTTACAAAGTCTACAGTAGTGCGCAGTAATGTCCTACCTTCATATTCACATACCACTCACTGACTCACCCAGAGCAAATTCCAGTGCTGCAAGCTCCATTTATGGTAACTGCCCATACTGGTAGACCATTTTTATCTATCTATTTATTTACTTATTTAGTTAGTTAGTAAGTTAGTTTTTGAGATGGAGTCTCGCTTTGTCTCCCAGGCTGGAGTGCAATGGTGCGATCTCGGCTCACTGTAACCTCAGCCTCCCAGGTTCAAGCAATTCTCCTACCTCAGCCTCCCAGGTTCAAGCAATTCTCCTACCTCAGCCTCCCAGGTTCAAGCAATTCTCC
>NW_012118499.1:6933-7837 GCF_000951035.1 Colobus angolensis palliatus
GTTTTGCTCTGTCACCCAGGCTGGAGTGCAATGGCATCATCTCAGCTCACTGCAACCTCCGCCTCCTAGGTTCAAGCGATTCTCCTATGTCAGCCTTCCCAGTAGCTGGGATTACAGGTACGCGCCACCACACCTGGTTAATTTTTGTATTTTAAGTAGAGATGGGGTTTTACCATGTTGGCCAGGTTGGTCTCCAACTCCTGACCTCAGGTGATCCACCCACCTTGGACTCCCAAAGTGCTGGGATTACAGGCGTGAGCCGCTGTGCCCAGCCCATTGCAGGCTTTCACAGAGAAAAGGGGCAGGAGTCAGGCACGCAGGCAGCTTCTGGAAGTTAGAAAAGGCAAGGAAACAGATTCTTCCCTACAGCCTCCAGAAGGGAATGCATCTTGCCAATTTAGCTAAGCGAGACCCATGTGGGCCATCGAACCTACAGAACTTAACAATAATACATTTGTGCGTGTGTGTTTTCAAAGACACTAAATTTTGGTAACTTGTTACAGCAGTAACTGGAACCTAAGACAGGCAGCAAGCCTTATTGTTCATTTTTACCACCACTACTGGGCTGTTGGTGATGGTGGATTTACACTTTTCTCTCCCATTAGGCTATGAACTCCTTGAGGTAGTGCAATACGTTTGTCTGATTTACTACTGGTTGGCAGGCTCTGAGAAGAATGCCCTCACTGAATTTTATTGAATGTATATGTGGATGTAGACCTCCGCTCTGCGCGCCCCTCCCGCAAGTCCCATTGCTGCCCGACCCATTCTGTCCGGCTTCCAGCCTCCGCGGGTCCCCCCACCCCAGGGCTGACGGGGTGATTTAGGCAGCCCTACGTCATGCTGGGGTGGTGGGCTTCGAGCGCGAGTCCCAGGACGCCGTGAGGCGCAGTGCCTGCAGCAGACG
>NW_012118500.1:0-3879 GCF_000951035.1 Colobus angolensis palliatus
GTCAGGCAGGGCCTCGCTGCAGCCAAGAATGATGACATGGGCCCCAGGGCGTGGTGTCAGCTGAAAGGTCACTGACCCATGAGCCCTCTGCTTCCTTCCTTTGAAAGAGCAGTGGGCTGCCCTGATGACAAAGGGCCTGGTTCTCCTGCAAGCTGATCCCGCTTTCCAGCGCAAGTGTAGAGAGGTCCAGGGGCTTTTCCTAGGCGGCGCCAATGTGACCACACATGGCACCGGCGCACCCTTGAGCAGATGGTGTGAACGTGTGCCACCGAGGGCATATGGGGCGATGGTGAAAAAATCTATGGAGTCCATGCCTGTACCCTTTGGAAGCGTTGCACAGGTGACATTTCCATCAATACCAGGGAAAATCAAACAACTTCTGGCCTTTAGTGGCCGGTCAAAAGTTTCAGTGAGTCAGTCCAGTCAGGAAGAGAGGAGAGTCTCATTCTCCGCGTCCGGACCGGCCTGAGGCTGTGATGCGGTGCTGCTTCCTACGGACTCCGCCTGTGCCTTCAACATCCTGGGAAGCTCTATGCCACGACTCCTGGCATGCGGAGACAGTCCTGACAACCCCGTGGAGAGATCAGGCTGGAACCTCGGAGCCCCGCCAACCAATCACTGCCATGGAGGGGTGCTGTATGCCAGGCCTCAGGGCGTGGTTTACCTGACAACCATGGGAACCACTGTGACGCGAGCACCCGCTCGCCACTCGCACATGCGCATTGGCTGGGCCACCCCGCGCTCCCTGGCTGGCAGTCAGGCTGCGTCTCCTTTAAAGGACGACGGTGGCCCCTGGGAGCCAGGGGCTCTCCTGCTGCATCCTTGACAGCGGCTGCATCCGGGGTCCAGGAGGGGGCCGCGTGGGAGAGGCAGCCGCGGGTGGCATGCCAGGATCAAACACCCAGGGGTCCCCTCTTCCGGACCCTCTTGAGCCGCTTTCCACCGGGGGATTTTGAACTTCACTGCGTCTGCTGCTGTCATCTCACGACCCCCCATCAGATCCTATTCCAGAACCCATCGGGTGAGAATGGATGTGCTGGGCACATCTACCGAGGCAGGCAGGGCCTCGTTGCATCCCAGAATGATGGCATTGGCCACAGGGCGTGGTGCCAGCTGAAAGGTCACTGACCCGTGAGCCCTCTGCCTCCTTACTTTGAAAGAGCAGTGGGCTGCCCTGATGACCAAGGGCCTGGGGCTCCTGCAAGCTGATCCCGCTTTCCAGCGCAAGTGTAAAGAGGTCCAGGGGCTTTTCCGAGCCTGCGACAATGTGACCACACATGCGACTGGCGCAGCCTAGAGCAGACGGTGTGAACATGTGCCACCGAGGACATATGGGGCGATGGTGAAAGAATCTATGGAGTCCATGCATGTACCCTGTAGAAACGTTGCACAGGTGTCCGTTCCATGAAATCAGGGAAATTCAAAGAACACCTGGCATGTAGTGGCCGCTCAAAAGTTTCAGGCAGTCAGTACAGTCAGGAACAGAGCAGAGCCTCATTGTCATCGTCTGGAGGGGCCTGAGGCTGGGACACGGCGCGGCTTCCTCTGGACTCCGCCTGTGCCTTCAACATCCTGTGCAGCTCTTTGCCGCGACTCCTGGCATGCGGAGACAGTCCCGTCGACCCCGTGGAGAGATCAGGCTGGAGCCTCGGAGCCCCTCCACCCAACCACTGCCACGGAGGGCTGCTCTTTTCCAGGGCTCAGGGCGTGGTTACCCTGAAAACCGTGGGAACCACTGTGACGTGAGCACCCGCAAACCACCCGCACATGCGCACTGGCTGGGCCGTCCCACGCTCCCTGGTCGGCAGTCAGGCTTCATCCCCTTTAAAGGACGATGGTGGACGCTGGGCGCCAGGGGCTCTCCTGCTGCAGCCTGGACAGCGGCTGCATCCATGGTCCAGGAGTGGGCCGCGTGGGAGAGGCGGCCGCGGGTGGCATGCCAGGATCCAACACCCAGGGGTCCCTTCTTCAGGACCTCCTTCAGCCGATTTCCACCGGGGGAGGCTGAACTTCAAGGCGCCTGCTTGGTTCATCTCACGACCCCCCATCAGATCCTATTCTGGAACCCTTCGGGTGAGAATGGATGGGCTGGGCACATCTACTGAGGCAGGCAGGGCCCCGCTGCCGACCAGAATGATGGCAGGGGCCGCAGGGCGTGGTGTCAGCTGAAAGGTCACTGACCCGTGAGCCCTCTGCCTCCTTCCTTTGAAAGAGCAGTGGGTTGCCCTGATGACAAAGGGCCTGGGGCTCCTGCAAACTGATGCCGCTTTCCAGCGCAAGTATAAAGAAGTCCAGGGGATTTTCCGAGCTGGCGCCAATGTGACCACACATGGCACCGGCGCAGCCTAGAGCAGATGATGTGAACGTGTGCCAGCGAGGTCACATGGGACAATGGTGAAACAATCTATGGAGTCCATGCATGTACCCTGTAGAATCGTTTCACAGGTGACCTTTCCATGAAAGCCAGGGAAAATCAAAGAACACCTGGCATGCAGTGGCCTGTCAAAAGTTTCAGGGAGTCAGTCCAGTCAGGAACAGAGGAGAGTCTCATTCTCAGCGTCTGGACGGGCCTGAGGCTGGGATCCGGAGCTGCTTCCTCTGGACTCCGCCTATGCCTTCAGCATACTGGGCAGCTCTTTTCCGCGACTCCTGTCATGTGGAGACAGTCCTGTCGACCCCGTGGAGAGATGAGGCTCTAGCCTCGGAGCCCCGCCACCCAAGCACTGCCACGGAGTGCTGCTGTTTGCCAGGCCTCAAGGCGTGGTTTCCCTGACAACCGTGGGAACCACTGTGCCGTGAGCATCAGCTCGACACTCGCGCATGCGCACTGGCTGGGCCACCCCGCGCTCCCTGGCCGTCAGTCAGGCTGCGTCCACTTTAAACAACGACGGTGGCGGCTGGGCGCCAGGGGCTCTCCTGCTGCAGCCTTGACAGCTTCTACATCCGGGGTCAAGGAGGGGTCGTGTGGGAGAGGCGGCTGCGGGCGTCGTGCCAGGATCAAACACCCAGGGGTCCCGTCTTCAGGACTTCCTTGAGCTGATTCCCACCGGTGGAGGGTGAACTTCAGGGCGCCTGCTGCTGTCATCTCACGACCCCCCATGAGATCCTATTCTGGACCTCTTTGCGTGAGAATGGATGGTCTGGGCACATATACTGAGGCAGGCAGGGGCTCGCTGCAGCCAAGAATGATGACATGGGACACAGGGCGTGGTGTCAGCTGAAAGTTCACTGACCCGTGAGCACTCTGCCAACCTCCTTTCAAAGAGCAGTGGGCTGCCCTGATGACAAAGGGCCTGGGGCTCCTGCAAGCTGATCCCGCTTTCCAGCGCACATGTAAAGAGGTCCAGGGACGATTCCGCGCCGGCGGCAATCTGACCACACCTGGTACTAGCGCACCCTAAAGTGGAAGGTGTGAACGTGTGCCACTGAGGGCATATGGGGCGATGGAGAAAGAATTTACAGAGTCCAGACATGTACCCTGTGGAAGCGTTGCCCAGGTGACATTTCCATCAATGCCAGGGAAAATCAAACAACCTCTGGCATTTAGTGGCCAGTCAAAAGTTTCAGGGAGTCAGTCCAGTCAGGAACAGAGGAGAGTCTCATTCTCAGCGTCTGGGCGGGCCTGAGGCTGGGATGCGACGTTGCTTCCTATGGACTCCGCCTGTGCCTTCGACATCCTGGGCAGCTCTTTGCCGTGACTCCTGGCATGGGGAGACAGTCCCGTCGACCCCTTGAGAGATCAGGCTGGAGACTCGGATACCGCTACCCAAGTACTGCCACGGAGGGCTGCTGTTTGCCAGGCCTCATGGCGTGGCTTCCCTGACATCCATGGGAACCACTGTGACGCGAGCACCCGCTCACCACCCGCGCATGCGCGTT
>NW_012118500.1:3929-7632 GCF_000951035.1 Colobus angolensis palliatus
GGAACCACTGTGACGCGAGCACCCGCTCACCACCCGCGCATGCGCGTTGGCTGGGCCGCCCCGCGCTCCCTGGCCGGCAGTCAGGCTGCGTCCCCTTTAAAGGACTACGGTGGCCGCTGGGCGCCAGGGGCTCTCATGCTGCAGCCTTGACAGCGGCTGCATCCGGAGTCCAGGAGGGGGCTGCTTGGGAGAGGCGGCCTCGGGTGGCATGCCAGGATCAAACACCCAGGGGTCCCTTCTTCAGGACCGCCTTGAGTCGATTTCCACCGGGGGAGGGTGAACTTCACGGTGCCTGCTGGAGTCATCTCACGATCCCGCATCAGATCCTATTCTGGACCCCATCGGGTGAGAATGGATGGGCTGGGCACCTCTGCTGGGGCAGGCAGGGCCTCGCTGCAGCCCAGAATGATGGCATGGGCCACAGGGCGTGGTGTCAGCTGAAAGCTCACTGACCCGTGAGCCCTCTGCCTCCTTCCTTTGGAAGAGTACTGGGCTGCCCTGATGACAAAGGGCCTGGGGCTCCTGCAAGCTGATCCCGCTTTCCAGCGCAAGTGTAAAGAGGTCCAGGGGCTTTTCAGAGCCGGCGCCAATGTGACAATACATGGCACCGGCACACCCTAGAGCAGATGGTGTGAACGTGTGCCACAGAGGGCAGATGGGGCGATGGTGAAAGAATCTATAGAGTCCATGCATGTACCCTGTAGAAGCGTTGCTCAGGTGACCTTTCCATGAAAGCCAGGGAAAATCAAAGAACACCTGGCATGTAGTGGCCGGTCAAATATTTCAGGGACTCAGTCCTGTCAGGAACAGAGGAGAGTCTCATTCTCAGCCTCTGGACGGGCCTGAGGCTGGGATCCGGCGGTGCTTCCTCCGGACTCCGTCTGTGCCTTCAACATCCTGGGCAGCTCTTTGCCGTGACTCCTGGCATGTGGAGAAAGTCCTGTCGACCCCGTGTAGAGATCAGGCTGGAGCCTCGGAGCCTTCTGCCTTCAACATCCTGGGCAGCTCTTGGGAAGTATAGTCAGATCAAAACGGGAGAGAAGCTTTCTGAGAAACTGCTTGGTGATGTGTGCATTCCACTCAGGGAGTTATAACTTTCTTCTCATAAGGCACAATTTGAAAACTGTTCCAATAAAACCCAAAGAGTGATATTCGGAGCACACTGACTACTATGGCAAAATTGAAATGTGCAATAAAAAAAAGAAAGAAGCTCTCAAAGAAACTGCTCTCAGACATGTCCATTTTATACAGGCTGAAAGCTTCCTCTACATTTCCCAGTTTGAAAGTCTGTTATTGAGGGTTCTGCGAAGGGATAGTAGGTGGCATCTGGATGCCTATGTCAAGCGAGAAAATGTCTTCCATTGAATATTTGAGAGAAGCTGTCTGCGCAACTCTTTTGTGAAGTTTCTGCTCATTTCATAGAGCTAAATCATTCTTTGGATTGAGTAGTTTGAAATCACTGTTTCTGTGGAATCTGAGAAAGGACATTTGGAAACGCTCTTTAGAATATCCTGAAAAAGAAATAAACTCAGAGAGATATCAGAAGGAACGTTTCTGTGAAACTGCTCTGTGTCACGTTCAATCCGCTCACACAGTTAAGCTTCTCTTTTCAATGAGCATTATCATAACACTGTTTTTATTTAGTCTGCGAAGGGATATTCAGGAGTGCCTTGAGGCTTACAGTGAGAAAGTAAACGTCTTCAGATAGAAACTGGAAAGAAGCTTTCTGTGTAGCTGCTTTGTGATGTGTGCATTCCACTCACAGAATTCCACTCACAAACTGACGTGTGCATTCCACTCACAGAATGACGTGTGCATTCCACTCACCTTTCTTCTCCTAGTAGATTCTGGAATCCCTTTAGGAGAAAAAGCTACCAAGAGACATTCGGGAGTATAGGGATGGCTATGGTGAAAAAGGAAATATCCTCAGAGAGAAACTGGAAAGAAGATTTCTGTGAAACTGCTTTGTGTTAGATATATTTATTCATCTCACATAGTTAAACCTTTTCTTATGTTACGCAGTTTGGAAACTCTGTCATGCACGGATCCGCAAAGGGACATTCGGGAGCATATTCATGCCTATGGTAAAAGAGGAGATATCTTCAGATAAAAAGTGGAGAGAAGCTTTCTGAGAAAGGATTTTGTGATGTATGCATTACACTCAGGGATTTATACCTCTTTATCACAAGGCATTGTTTGGACACCATTCCTGTGATACCCAAAATGTGATATTTCGGAGCACATTGAAAACTATGGTGAACAGTGAAATATACTGAAATCAAATCGAGGAAGAAGCGTTCCAAGAATCTGCTCCTGATATGTGCATTTAGGTCAGAGAGTTAATGCTAACTCTATGTTGCCCAGTTTTGAAACTCTATCTTTGGAAAATCTGTGAAAGATATTTAGTGACGCCCGGAGGCTTGTGGTGAGCAAGGAAATGTCTTTTGATGAAACCTGTCAAGAAACTTTCTGAACAATTGCTTTGTGATGTGTGTATTCATCTCATAGAGGTAAACCATTCTTTGCATTGAACAGCTTGAAATCACTGTTTTTGTGGAATCTGAGGAAGGACATTTGGGAGCAATCCTTAGAACATAGAGAAAGAAATATTTTCAGGTAACATAGAGAAGGAGGCTTTCTTTGAAACTGTTCTGTGTCGTCTTAATGGCTCTCACTCAGTTAAGCCCCTCTACTCATTGAGCAGTTTTCTAACCCTGTGTATGCTTAGTGTGGGACGGGATATTTCGGAGCACTTTGAGACTTACGGTGAAAAAGGAAATATGTTCAGTCCAAAACTGAAGAGAAGCATTCCGAGGAACGACCCTTTGACGTGTACATTTCACTCACAGTGTTATACCTCTCTTCTCATACAGCGTTGGGGAAACCCTTTTGGAGAAACAGGTAGCAAGTGATATTTGGGAGCATTTTGGTGCCGATGGTGAAAAGGGAAATAGTCTCAGACTAACACTGGAAAAAGCTTTCTGGTAAACTACTCTGTGATATGTGTACTCATCTCACATAGATAATGCTTTCTTTACATTACGCAGCTTGGAAACTGTCATGGACGGATACACGAAGGGACCTTCAGGAGCACTTTGAGGACTATGGTGAAAAACGAAATATCTTCTAATTAGAACGGAAAAGAACCTTTCTGTGAATCTCATTTTTGCTATGTTTATTCATCTCACATAGATGAAGCTTTCTGTACATTACACAGCTTGGAAACTTTCTCATGGATGTATCCATGAAAGGATATTTGAGATCACATTTGGGCCCATAGTGAATTAGGAATTATAGTCAGATCAAAACGGGAGAGAAGCTTTCTGAGAAACTGCTTGTTGACGTGTGCATTCCATTCAAGGAGGTATAAATTTCTTCTCATAAGGCACAATTTGAACACTGTTCCTGTAAAACCAAAAGAGTGATATTCGGAGCACACTGAAGACTATGGCCAAATTGAAATATCCAATAAAAAGGAGAAAGAAGCACTCGAAGGAACTACTCTCTGACATGTCAATTTTTACACAGGGTTAAAGATTACTCTACCATCAGAGTGAAAAGGCAACCTACAGAATGGGAGAAAATTTTTGCAATCTACTCATCTGACAAAGGGCTAACATCCAGAACCTACAAAGAACTCAAACAAATTTACAAGAAAAAAACAAACAACCCCATCAGAAAGTGGGCAAAGGATATGAACAGA
>NW_012118500.1:8180-28693 GCF_000951035.1 Colobus angolensis palliatus
GAAACCATCATTCTTAGCAAACTATCACAAGAACAGAAAACCAAACACCGCATGTTCTCACTCATAGGTGGGAACTGAACAATGACATCACTTGTACTTGGGAAGGGGAACATCACACATCGGGGCCTATCATGGGGAGGGGGGAGGAGGTAGTGGTTGCATTGGGAGTTATACCTGATATAAATGATGAATTGATGGGTGCTGACGAGTTGATGGGTGCAGCACACCAACATGACACAACTATACATATGTAACAAACCTGCACGTTATGCACATGTACCCTAGAACTTAAAGTATAGTAAAATAAATAAATAAATAAAAAGAATATCCTGAAAATGGAATAACCTCAGAGAGAAACCAGAAGGAAGCTTTCTGTGAAACTTCTCTGTGTCACGTGAATTTTGCACACACAGTTAAGCTTCTCTCTTCATTGAGCAGTATCATAACAGTGTTTTTGTTTACTCTACAAAGGGATATTCAGGAGTGCTTTTAGGCTTACGGTGAGAAAGGAAACATCTTCAGATACAAACTGGAGAGTAGCTTTCTGAGGAGCCGATCTGTGACGTGTGCATTCCAGTCACAGAATTCCACTCACAGAATGATGTGTGCATTCCACTCACAGAATGACTTGTGCATTGCACTCATCTTTCTTCTCCTAGAGGATTCCGGAATCCCTTTTGGAGAAAATGCTACCAAGAGACATTCAGGTGTATAGGGACGGGTATGGTGAAAAAGGAAATATCCTCAGACAAAAACTGCAAAGAAAATTTCTGAGAAACTGCTTTGTTTTAGATATTTTTATTCATCTTGCATAGTTAAAACTTTTCATATATTCGGCAGTTTTGAAACTCTGTCATGCCCGGATCCAGGAAGGGACATTCGGGAGCACATTCTTGCCTAAGGTGAAAGAGGAGATATCTTCAGATAAAAAGTGGATAGAAGCTTTCTGAGAAGCCACTCTGTGATGTATGCATTCCACTCAGGGACTTATAGCTCTTTTCTCACAAGGCAGTGTTTGTACACTCTTCCTGTAAAACCAAAAATGTGATATTTCGGTATACACTGAGGACTATCGCCAATAGTGAAATATACTCAAATAAAATCGAGAAAGAAGCATTCCAAGAATCTGCTCTCTGATATGTGCATTCACTTCACAGAGTTAATGTTTACTCTATGTTGCCCAGTTTCGAAACTGTGTCTTTGAAGGATCTGTGAAGGGATATTTAGTGACGCCAGTAGGCTTCTGGTGAGCAAGGAAACGTCTTGCAATGAAAACTCTAGAGAAACTGTCTGAGCAACTGCTTTGTGATGTGTGTATTCATCTCATGGATTTAAACCATTCTTTGACTTGAGCAGCTTGAAATCACTGTTTTGTGGAATCTGAGGAAGGACCTTTGGGAACGATGCCTAGAATATGGAGAAAGAAGTATCCTCAGGTAAAATCCAAAAGGTAGCTTTCGGTTAAACTGCTCTGTGTCATCTTAATTCCTCTCACTCAGTTAAGCCTTTCTTTTCATTGAGCAGTTTTAAATCCCTGTGTATGTTTACCGTGTGATGCAGCATTCAGGAACACTGAGAGTCTTACGGTGAAAAGGGAAATATGTTCAGACCGAAACGGCAGAGAAAGTTATGGAGGAACTGCTTTGTCACATTTGCTTTCCAGTCAGATTGTTATACGTCTCTTCTCATATAGCGTTGGGATAACTCTTTCGGAGGAATAGGTACCAAGTGATATTCGGGAGCATGTTGATGCCAAAAGTGAAAAGGGAAATAGCTTCAGACTAAAACTAAAACAATGTTTCTAGGAAACTACTCTGTGACATGTGCAATCTTCTCACATAGATAATGCTTTCTTTACATTACGCAGGTTGGAAATTATCATGGATGAATACACGAAGGGACATTCGGGAGCACTTTGTGGACTAAGGTGAAAAAGGAAATATCTTCTGGTAAAAACGGGAAAGAAGCTTTCTGTGAATCTGCTTTTTGCTATGTTTACTCACCTCACATAGATGACGCTTTCTTTACAATACACAGCTTGCAAATTCCCTCATGGATGGATCTGTGAAGGGATATTTGGGATCACATTCGGGCCTATAGTGAAATGGCAAATTTAGTCAGATCAAAACGGGGGAGAAGCTTTCTGAGAAACTGCTTGGTTACGTTTGCATTCCACTCAGGGAGTTATAGCTTTCTTCTCATAAGGCACAATTTGAACACTGTTACTGTAAAACCAAAAGAGTGATATTCAGAGCACATTGAAGACTATGGCAAAATTGAAATGTCAAATAAAAAACAGAAAGAAGCACTCGAAGAAACTGCTCTCTGACATGTGGATTTTTACACAGGGAGAAAACTTACTCTACATTTCCCAGTTTGAAAGTCTGTCTTTGCAGGTTCTGTGAAGGGATAGTAAGTGGCAACCGTAGGCCTGTGTTGAGTAAGGAAATGTCTTCCATCGAATATTTGAGAGAAGTTCTTTGCGCAACTCTTTTGTGAAGTTTGAGCTCATCTCATAGGGTTAAATCATTATTTCGAATGAGTAATTTGAAATCACTGTTTCTGTGGAATCTAAGAAAGGACATCTGGAAACTCTCTTTAGAATATCCTAAAAAAGAAATAACCTCAGATAGAAATCAGAAGGAAGCTTTCTGTGAAACAGCTCTGTGTCACCTAAATTGCACTCACACAGTTAAGCTTCTCTTTTCATTGAGCAGTATCATAACACTGTTTTTGTTTAGTCTGCGAAGGGATATTCAGGAGTACCTGAAGCTTATGATGAGAAAGGAAACTTCTTCAGATAGAAACTGGAGAGAAGCTTTCTAAAGAGCTGCTTTGGAACGTGTGAATTCCACTCACAGAATTCCACTCACAGACTGACGTGTGCATTCCACTCACAGAATGACGTGTGCATTCTACTCACCTTTCTTCTCCTAGAGGATTCCGGAATCCGTTTTGGAGGAAAAGCTACCACAGGACATTTGGGAGTATAGGGATGGCTATGGTGAAAAAGGAAATATCCTCAGGCAAAAAGTGGAAAGAAGATTTCTGTGAAACTGCTTTGTGTTAGATATATTTATTCATCTCGCATAGTTAAAACTTTTCCTATATTACGCAGTTTCAAAACTCCATGATGCACGGATCCACAAAGGGACATTCGAGAGCACATTCAGGCCTACAGTGAAACAGGAGATATCTTCAGATAAAAAGTTGAGAGAAGGTTTCTGAAAAACGACTTTGTGATGTATGCATTACATTGAGGCATTTATACCTCTTTTCTCACAAGGCAGCATTTGAACACTGTTCCTGTGAAACCGAAAAAGTGATATTTCGGAGTGCACTGAGGACTATGGCGAATAGTGAGATATACTGAATTAAATCGAGGAAGAAGCGTTCCAAGAATCTGCTCTCTGATATGTGCATTCACTTCACAGAATTAATCCTTACTCCATGTTGCCCAGTTTAGAAACTCTGTCTTTAAAGGATCTGTGAAGGGATATTTAGTGATGCCCGGAGGCTTGTGGTGTCTTCTGATGAAACCTGCAGAGAAAGTTTCTGAGCAACTGCTTTGCAATGTGTGTATTCGTCTCATAGTTGTAAACCATTCTTTTGATTGAGCAGATTGAAATCACTGTTTTTGGGGAATCTGAGGAAAGACATTTGGGAAAAATCCTTAGATTATGGAAAAAGAAATATCCTCAGAAAATATCCAGTAGGAAGCTTTCTGTGAAACTGCTCTGTGTCCTCTTAATACCTGTTCCTCAGTTAAGCCTCTCTTTTCATTGAGCAGTTTTCGAATCCTGTGTATATTTAGCGTGTGATGGAATATTTGGGAGCACTTTGAGGCTTATGGTGAAAAAAGAAATATGTTCGGACCGAAACTGGAGAGAAGCTTTGCGAGGAACTGCTTTGGGATGTGTGCATTCCACTCACAGTGTTATACCTCTCTTCACATACAGCGTCCAGAAAACCCTTTTGGAGAAACAGGTACCAAGTGATATTCGGGATCATGTTGGTGCCAATGGTGAAAAGGGAAATAGCATCAGACAAAAAATGGAAAGAAGCATTCTAGGAAACTACTCTGTGGTATTTGTAATCATCTCACATAGATAAATCTTTCTTTATGTTACACAGCTTGGAAACTGTCACAGACAGATAAACAAAGGGACCTTCACGAGCACAATCAGGACTATCGTGAAAAAGGAAATATATTCAGATAAAAACCGGAAAGAAGCTTTCTGTGAATCTGCTGTTTGCTATGTTTATTCATCTCACATAGGTGAAGCTTTCCTTACATTACACAGCTTGGTAACTCCCTCGTGGATGGATCCGCAAAGGGATATTTGGAACCACTTTCTGGCCTATGGTGAAATAGAAAATATAGTCAGAAGAAAACTGGAGAGAAGTTTTCTGAGAAACTGATTGGTGACGTGTGCATTCCATTCAGGGTGTTACAACTTTCTTCTCATTAGGCACAGTTTGAACACTGTTCCTGTAAAACCAAAAGAGTGATTTTCGGAGCACATTGTAGATTTTGCCAAAAAGTGAACCGTAGTCCATTAAAAAGTAGAAAGTAGGACTCAAAGAATCTACTCTCTGATATGTACATTCTTTTCACAGGATTAAAGCTTACTCTACATTTCTCAGTATGAAAGTCGGTCTTTGAGCATTCTGCGAAGGGATGGTAAGTGGCAACCGGAGACCTGTGTTGAGCAAGGAAATGTCCTCCATCGAAAACTGGAGAGAAGCTTTCTGCGCAACACTTTTGTGATGTTTGTATTCATCTCATAGAGTTAAATCATTCTTTGGATTGAACAGTGTGACATCACTGTTTCTGTGGAATCTGAGAAAGGACATTTGGAAACGCACTTTAGAATATCCAGAAAAGAAATAACATCAGAGAGAAACCAGAAGGAAGCTTTCTGTGAAACTGGTCTGTGTCAAGTTAATTTCCCTCACACAGTTTAGTTTCTCTTTTCATTGAGCAGTATCGTAACACTGTTTTTGTTTAGTCAGCAAAGGGACATTCAAGAGCACTTTGAGGCTTATGGTGAGAAAGGAAACGTCTTCAGGTAGAAACTGGAGAGAAGCTTTCTGAGGAGCTGTTTGTGATGTGTGCATTCCACTCAAAGAAATATACCATTCTTCTCCTAGAGGATTCCGGAATTTCTTTTGGAGTAAAATCTACCAAGAGACATTCAGGAGTATAGGAATGGCTCTGGTGAAAAATTAAATATCCTTAGAGAAAAACTGGAATGAATATTTTTGTGAACCTGCTTTGTGTTAGATATGTTTATTCATCTCGCCTGGTTAAAACTTTTCTTATATTATGCAGCTTGGAAACTCTGTCATGCATGGATTCACGAAGGGACATTCGGGAGTACATTCAGGCCTACGGTGAAAGAGGAGATATCTTCAGATAAAAACTGGATAGAAGCTCTATGAGAAAGTACTTTGTGACATATGCATTCCACTCCGGATTTATACCTCTTTTCTCACAAGGCAGTGTTTGAACACTGTTCATGTGAAACCAAAAAAGTGATATTTCGGAGCACATTGAGGACTATGGCGAATAGGGATATATACTGAAATGAAATCGAGGAACAAGCATTCCTAGAATCTGTCTCTGATATGTGCATTCACTTCACAGAGTTAATGCTTACTCTATGTTTCCCCGTCTTGAAATTCTGCCTTCGAAGAATCTGTGAAAGGATATTTAGTGATGCCTGAAGGCTTGTGGTGAGTGAGCAAACGTCTTCCAATGAAACTTGCAGAGAATCTTTCTGAGCAACTGCTTCATGATGTGTGTATTCGTCTCATAGATTTAAACCATTGTTGTTTTGAGCAGCTTGAAATCACTGTCTTTGTGGAATCTGAGGAAGGACATTTGGGAACTATCCTTAGAATATGGAGAAAGAAATATCCTCAGGTAAAACCCAGAAGGAAGCCTTCTGTGAAACTGCTCTGTGTCATCTTAATTCCTCTCACTGAGTTAAGCCTCTCTTTTCATTGGGCAGTTTTCTAAACCTGTGTATGTTTCGTGTGTGCTGGGATATTCGGGAACACTTTGAGGCTAATGGTGAAAAAGGAAATATGTTCAGACCGAAACTGTAGAGAAGCTTTCTGAGGAACTGCTTTGTGACGTGTGCCCTCCACTCACAGTGTTATACCTCTCTTCACATACAGCATCGGGGAAACCCTTTTGGAGAAACAGGTAACAAATGATATTCGGGAGCATGTTGATGCCAATGATGAAAAGGGAAATATCCACAGACAAAAAGTATAAAGAAGCTTTCTAGGAAACGACTCTGTGATATGTGTAATCATCTCATATAGATAATGCTTTCTTTACATTACACAGCTTGGAAACTGTCATGGACGGATCCATGAAGGAGCCTTCGGGACCACATTCAGGGCTATGGTGAAAAAGGAAATATCTACAGATAAAAACTGGAAAGAAGCTTTCTGTTAATCTCCTTTTGCTATGTTTATTCATCTCACATAGGTGAAGCACTCTTTACCTTAGGCAACGTGGAAACTCCCTCATGGATGGATCCGTGAAAGGATATTTGGGATCACATTCGAGTCTATGTAGAAGCAGGAAATGTAGTCAGATAAAAACTGCAGAGAAACTTTCTGAGAATCTGCTTGGTGATGTGAGCACTGCACTCAGGGTGATATAACTTTCTTCTCATAAGGCACAGTTTGAACACTGTTCTTGTAAAACCAAAAGAGTGATATTTGGAGCATATTGAAGACTATGGCAAAGAGTGAAATGTCGTACAATAAAAAAAAGAAAGAAGCACTCGAAGAAACTGCTCTCTGACATGTCCATTGTTTTCACAGGGTTAAAGCTTCCTCTACATTTCCCAGTTTGCAAGTCGGTCTTTGAGTATTCTGTGAAGGGATAGTAAGTGGCAACCGGAGGCCTGTGTTTAACAAGGAAATATCTTTCATCAAAAATCGGAGAGAATCTTTCTGTGTAACTCTTTTGAGATGTGTGTATTCATCTCATAGAGTTACATCATTGTTTGGATTGAGCAGTTTGAAATGACTGTTTCTGTGGAATCTGAGAAAGGACATTTGGAAACGCTCTTTAGAATATCCTGAAAATAAATAACCTCAGAGAAAAACAAGAAGGAAGCTTTCTGTGAATCTGCTCTGTGCAACGTGAATTCCACTCACACAGTTAAGCTTCTCTTTTCATTGAGCAGTATCATAACACTGTTTTTGTTTAGTCTGTGAAGGGATATTCAGGAGTACTTTGAGGCTTACGGTGAGAAAGGAAACGTCTTCAGATAGAAACTGGAGAGAATCTTTCTGAGGAGCTGCTTTGTGATGTGTGCTTTCCACTCACAGAAGTATACATTTCTTCTCATACAAAATTCCGGAATCCCTTTTGGAGAAAAAGCTACCAAGAGACATTAGGGAGTACAGGGTAAGCTGTGGTGAAAAAGGAAATATCCTCAGAAATAAACTGGAAAGAAGATTTCTGTAAATCTGCTTTGTGTTTGATATATTTATTCATGTCGCATAGTTAAAACTTTTCTCATATTACACAGTTTGTAAACTCTGTCTGGCACCGATCTGCGAAGGGACATTTGGGAGCACATTCAGGCTTACGGTGAAATAGGAGACATCTTCATATTAAAAATGGATAGACGCTTTCTGAGAAATTGCTTTGTGATGTATGCATTCCACTCAGGGAGTCATACCTCTTTTCTCACAAGGCAGCATTTGAACACTGTTCCTGTGAAACTGAAAAAGTGATATTTTGGGGCGCATTGATGACTATGGGGAATAGTGAAATATACTGAAATAAAATCGAGGAAGAACTTCCAAGAATCTGCTCTCTGATGTGTGCTTTCACTTCAAAGAGTTTAATACTTACTCTATGTTGTGCAAGTTCGATACTCTGTCCTTGAAGGATCTGTGAAGCGATATTTAGTGATGCCTGGAGTTTTGTGGTGAGCAAGAAAACGTTTTCCGATGAAACCTGCAGAGAAACTTTGTGAGCAACTCTTTGCAATGTGTGTATTCGTTTCCTACAGTTAAATCATTCTTTGTATTGAGCATCTTGAAATCACTGTTTTTGTGGCATCTGAGGAAGGACATTTGGTAAAAATCCTTAGAATATGGAAAAAGTAATATGCTTAGGAAAAATCCAGTAGGAAGCTTTCTGTGAAACTGCTCTCTGTCGTCTTAATTCCTGTCACTCAGTTATCCCTCTCTTTCCATTGAGCAGTTTTCTAACCCTGTATATGTTTAGCTTGTGATAGGATATTTGGTAGCTCTCTGAGGCTTACGGTGAAAAACGGAATATGTTCAGACTGAAACTGCAGAGAAGCTTTCCCAGGAAGTGCTTTCTGACGTGTGCATTCCATTCACAGTCTTATACCTCTCTTCTCAATCAGCGTCGGGGAAACCTTTTTGGAGGAAAGGTGCCTAGTGATATTTGGGAGCATGTTCATGCTGATAGTGAAAAGGGAAATAGCCTCAGACAAAAACAGGAAAGAAGCTTTCTAGGAAACTACTCTGTGAGATGTGTAATCATGTCACAGAGATTAAGCTTTCTTGACATTACGCAGCTTGGAAACTGTCATGGACGGATCCATGAAGGGACCTTTGGGAGAACATTCAGGACTATGGAGAAAAACGAAATACCTTCAGCTAAAAACTGGAAAGAAGATTTCTGTGCATCTGATTTTTGCTATATTTGTTCATCTCACATCATTGAAGCTTGTTTACATTACACAGCTTGGAAACACCGTCATGGATGGATCTGTGAAGGGATATTTGGGATCACATTCGGGCCTAAGGTGAAATAGGAAATATAGCCAGTTAAAAACTGGAGAGAAGCTTTCTGAGAATCTGCATTCTGATGTGTGCATTCCACGCAGGAAGTTATAACTTTCTTCTCATAAGACATAGTTTGAACACTGTTCCAAGAAAACCAAAGAAGTGATATTCAGAGCACATTGAAGACTATGGCAAAAAATTGCTTGTGTTAGCTATATTTATTCACCTCGCATAGCTAAAACTTTTTTTATATTGTGCAGTTTTGAAACTCCGTCATGCACGGAACCTCGAAGAGACATTCGGGAGCACATTCAGGCCTACGGTGAAGGAAGAGTTATCTTCAGATAAAAAATGGAGAGAATATTTCTGAGAAACGACTTTGTGATGTATACATTCCACTCAGGGAGTTATACCTCTTTTCTCACAAGGCAATGTTTGAACACTGTTCCTGTGAAACCAAAAATGTGATATTTTGCAGCGCATTGAAGACCATGGTGAATAGTGAAATATACAGAAATAAAATCGAGAAAGAATCGTTCCAAGAAGCTCTTCTCTGATATGTGCATTCATTTCACAGAGCTAATGCTTACTCTATGTTACCCATTTTCGAAACTCGGTCTTTGAAGGATCTGTGAAGGGATATTTAGTGACACCCAGAGGCTTGTGGTGAGCAAGGAAACGTCTTTCAATGAAACCTGCAGAGAAACTTTCTGAGCAACGGCTTTGCGATGCATGTATTCATCTCATAGAGTTAAACCATTCTTTGGATTGAACAGATTGACATCACTGTTTTCATGGAATTTGAGGAAGGACATTTGGGAACGATCCTTACAACATGGAGAAAGAAATATCCTCAGGTAAAATCCAAAAGGAAGCTTTCTGTGAAACTACTCTGTGTCGTCTTAATGGCTCTCTCAGTTAAGCCTCTCTGTTCATTGAGCAGTTTTCTAACCCAGGATATGCTTAGCATGTGACAAAATATTTGGGAGCACTTTGAGGCTTACAGTGAAAAAGGAAACATGTTCAGACCTAAACTGGAGAGAAGCATTCCGAGGAACTGCCTTGTGATGTGTGCATTCCACTCACAGTGTTATACCTCTCTTCCCATACAGCATCAGGGAAGCCCTTTTGGAGAAACAGGTACCAAGTGATATTCGGCAGCATGTTGATGCCAATGGTGAAAAGGGAAATCGCCCAGACTAAAATTGGAAAAAGCTTTCTAGAAAACTACTCTGATATGTGTAATCATATCACATAGATAATGCTTACTTTACATTACGCAGCTTGTAAACTCTCATGGACGGATCCACGAAGGGATCCTCGGAAGCAGTTTGAGGACTATAGTGAATAACGAAATATCTTCAGATAAAAGTGGAAAAGAAGCTTTCTGTGAATCTGCTTTTGCTATGTTTATTCATGTCACATAGATGAAGCTTTCTTTACATTACACAGCTTGGAAACTCCCTCGTGGATGGATCTGCGAAGGGATATTTGGGATCACATTTGGGCCTATAGCGAAATAGGAAATATAGTCAGATCAAAACGGGAGAGAAACTTTCCCAGAACCTGCTTGGTGACAGGTGAATTCAAATCAGGGAGTTATAACTTTCTTCTCATAAGACACAATTCGAACACTCTTCCTGTAAAACCAAAAGAGTGATATTCGGAGCACATTGAAGATTATGGCAAAATTGAAATATCCAATAAAAACAGAAAGAAGCACTCGAAGAAACTGCTCTCTGACATGCCCATATTTACACAGGGTTAAAGCTTTCCCAACATTTCCGAGTTTTAAAGTCAGTCTCTGAGTATTCTGCAGAGGGATATAAGTGGCAACCGGAGGCCAGTGTCGAGCAAGGAAATGTCTTCCATCCAATATTTGAGAGAAACTTTCTGCACAACTCTTCTTGTGAAGTTTGCGTTCATCTCATAGAGTTAAATCATTCTTTGGATTGAGTAGTTTGAAATCACTGTTTCTGTGGAATCTGGGAAAGGATATTTGGAAATGCTCTTTAGAATATCCTGAAAAAGGAATAACCTCAGACAGAAACCAGAAGGAAGCTTTCTGTGAAACTGCTCTGTGTCACGGGAATTCTGCTCACACAGTTAAGCTTCTCTTTTCATTGAGCAGTATCATAACACTGTTTTTGTTTCGTCTGTGAAGGGATATTCAGGTGTGCTTTGAGGCTTACAGTGAGGAGGGAAACATCTTCAGATTGAAACGGGAGAGAAGCTTTCTGAGGAGCTGCTTTGTGACGTGTGCATTCCACTCACAAAATTCCACTCACAGAATGATGTGTGCATTCCATGCACAGAATGACGTGAGCATTCTACTCACTTTTCTTCTCATAGAGGATTCCAAAATCCCTTTTGGAGAAAAAGCTACCAAGAGACATTTGGGAGTATAGGGATGGCTGTGGCGAAAAAGGAAATATCCTCAGACAAAAACTGGAAAGATTTCTGTGAAACTGCTTTAGTTAGATAAATTTATAAATCTCGCATAGTCAAAACTTTTCTCGTATTACGCAGTTTGGAAATTCCGTCATGCATGGATCCATGAAGGGACATTCTTTTCATTGAGCAGTCTTCTAACCCTGTGTATGTTTAACATGTGATGCGATATTCGGGAGCACTTTGAGGCTTACGGTGAAAAAGGAAATATGTTCAGACAAAAACTGGAGAGAAGTTTTCCGAGGAACTGCTTTGTCTCATGTGCATTCCAGTCAGAGTGTTATACCTCTCTTCTCATACAGCATCGGGGAAACACTTTTGGAGAAACAGGTACCAAGTGATATTCGGGAGCATGTTGATGCCAATGGTGAAAAGGGAAATAGCCTCAGACAAAAACTGGAAAGAAGCTTTCTAGGAAACTACTCTGTGATATGTGTAAGCATCTCACATAGATCAGGCTTTCTTTACATTAAGCACCTTGGAAACTGTCATGGACGGATCCAGGAAGAAATCTTCAGGAGCACATTCAGGACTATGGTGAAAAAGGAAATATCTTCAGATAAAAACTGAAAAGAAGCTTTCTGTGAATCTGCTTGGTGGTATGTTTATTCATCTCACATACATGAAGCTTTCTTTACATTACGCAGCTTGGAAACTCCCTCGTGGATGGATCCGTGAAGGGGTATTTCAGATCACATTCACAGCAATGGTGAAATAGGAAATATAGGAAGATAAAAACTGGAGAGAAGCTTTATGAGAACCTGCTTGGTGATGTGTGCATTCCACTCACGGAGTTGTACCTTTCTTCTCATGAGGCACAGTTTGAACACTGTTCCTATAAAACCGAAAGAGTGATATTCAGAGCACATTGAAGACTATGGCAAAAATGAAATGTCATCAAATAAAAAACAGAAAGAAACACACAAGAAACTATCCTGTGACACGTCCATTCTTTTCACAGAACAAAAGCATACACTGTATTTCCTAGTTTTAAAGTCAGTGTTTTAGGGTTTTGTGAAGTCATAGTAAGTGGCAACCGGAGGTCTGTGTCAAACAAGGCAATGTCTTCCATCTAAAATTGGAGAGAAACTTTCTGCTCAATTCTTTTGTGATATCTGTGTTCATCTCATAGAGATAAATCATTCTTTGTATTGAGCAGTTGGAAATCACTCTTTCCGTGGAATCTGAGACAGGGCATTTGGATACGCTCTTTAGAATATCCTAAAAAAGAAATGACCTCACAGAGAAACCAGAAGGAAGTTTTCTTTGAAAGTGCTCTGTGTCACATGAATTCCACTCACACAGTTAAGCCTCTCTTTTCATTGAGCAGTATCACAACACTGGTTTTGTTTAGGCTGAGAAGGGATTTTCAGCAGTGCTTTGAGGCTGATGATGAGAAAGGAAACCTCTTCAGATAGAAACTGGAGAGAAGCTTTCTGAGGAGCTGCTTTGTGACGTGTGCATTCCACTCACAGAATGAAGTGTGCATTCCACTCACAGAATGACGTGTGCATTCCACTCACCTTTCTTAACCTAGAGGATTCCAGAATCCCTTTTGGAGAAAAAGATAGCAAGAGACATCCGGGAGTGTAGTGATGGCTCTGGTGAAAAAGGAAATATCCTCAGACAAAAACTGGAAAGAAAATTTCTGTGAAACTGCTTTGTGTTAGATATATTTATTCATCTCGCATAGTTAAAACTTTTCTCATATTACACAGTTTGGAAACTCCATCGTGCATGGATCCGCAAAGGGACATTTGGGAGCACATTCAGACCTACGGTGAAAGAGGAGATATCTTCAGATAAAAACTGGATAGAAGCTTTCTGAGAAACTTCTCTGTAATATATGCATTCCACTCAGGGATTTATACCTCTTTTCACACAAGGCAGTGTTTGAACACTGTTCCCGTGAAACCGAAAAAGTGATATTTCAGAGTGCATTGAGGACTATGACGAATAGTGAAATATAATGAAATAAAATCGGGGAAGAAGTGTTCTAAGAATCTGCTCTCTGATATGGGCATTGACTGCAGAGACTTAATGCTTACTCTATGTTGCCCAGTTTTGAAACTATGTCTTCAAAGAATCTGTAAGGGGATTGTTATTGATGCCCGGAGTATTGTGGTGAGTCAGGAAACGTCTTCCGATAAAACCTGCAGAGAAACTTTCTGAGCAACTGCTTTGCAATGTGTGTATTCGTCTCATAGAGGTAAATCATTCTTTGGATTGAGCAGCTTGAAAAAACTGTTTTTGTGGCATGTGAGGAAGGACATTTGGGAACGATCCTGAGAATACGGGGAAAGATATATCCTCAGAGAAAATCCAGAAGGAAGCTTTCTGTGAAACTGCTCTGTGTCATCTTAATTCCTCTCACTCAGTTAAACCTCTCTTTTCATGGAGCAGTTTACTAACCCTGTGTATGTTTAGTGTGTGATGGGATATTCGGGAGCACATTGACGCTTACGGTGAAAAAGGGAATATGTTCCGACCGATACTGACGAGTAGATTTCCGAGGAACTGCTTTGTGATGTGTGCATTTCACTCACAGTGTTATATCTCTCTTCTCATACGGCCTCGGGGAAACCCTTTCGGAGAAACAGGTACTAAGTGATATTCAGGAGCGTGTTGATGCCGATGGTGAAAAGGGAAATAGCCTCAGAGAAAAACTGGAAAGAAGCTTTCAAGGAAACTACTCTATGTTATGTGTAATCATCTCTCATAGATAAAGCTTTCTTTACTTTAGTCAACTTGAAAACTGTCATGGACGGATCCATTAGGGGACCCTCGGGATCACATTCATGACTGTGGTGAAAAAGGAAATCTCTTCAGATAAAAACTGGAAAGAATGTTTCTATGAATCTGCTTTTTGCTATGTTTATTCATCTCACAGAGATGAAGCTTTCTTTACATTATGCAGCTTGGTACTCCCCCTAGGATAGATCCGCAGAGGGATATTTGGGATCATATTAGGGCCTATGGAGAAATAGGAAATATAGTCAGATAAAAACTGGAGAGGAGCTTTCTGAGAAACTGCTTCATGATGTGTGCATTCCACTCAGGAAGTTGTAACTTTGTTCTCATAAGCCACAGTTTGAACACTGTTCCTGGAAAACCAAAAGAGAGATACACAGAGCACATTGAAGACTGTGGCAAAAAGTGAAATGTCGTCCAATAAAAAACAGAAGGAAGCACTGGAAAAAACTGATGTCTTACATGTCCATTCTTTTCACAGGGTTAAAGCTTACTCTACATTTCCCAGTTAGAAAGTCGGTCTTTGACGGTTCTGTGAAGGGATAGTAAGAGGCAACCGGAGGCCTGTGTTGAGCAAGGAAATGTTTTCCATCGAAAATTGGAGAGAAGCTTTCTGCGCAACTCTTTTGAGAAGTTTGGGCTCATTCCAAGGAGCTAAATCATTCTTTGGATTGAGTAGTTTGAAATCACTGTTTCTGTGGAATCTGAGAAAGGACATTTGGAAACAATGTTTAGAATATCCAGAAAAAGAAATAACCTCAGAGAGAAAGCAGAAGGAAGCTTTCTGTGACACTGCTCTGTCACGTGAATTCTTCTCAAACAGCTAAGCTTCTCATTTCATTGATCAGTATCATAACACTGTTTTTGTTCAGTCTGTGAAGGGATATTCAGGAGTGCTTTGTGGCTTATGTTGAGAAAGAAAACATCTTTAGATAGAAACTGGAGAGAAGCTTTCTAAGGAGCTGCGTGGTGACGTGTGCATTCCACTCACAGAATGACGTGTGCATTCCACTCACAGAATAACATGAGCATACCACTCACTTTTATTCTCATAGAGGATTCTGGAATTCCTTTTGAAGAAGCTACCAGGAGACATTCGGGAGTATGGGCATGGCTACGTTGAGAAAAGAAATATCCTCAGACAAAAACTTGTAAGAAGATTTCTGTGAAACTGCTTTGTGTTAGATATATTTATTCATCTCGCATAGTTAAATCTTTTCTTATATTATGCAGTTTGGAAACTCCATCATGCACGGATCCATGAAGAGACATTCGGGAGCACATTCAGGCCTACAATGAAAGAGGAGATATCTTCAGACAAAAACTGCAGAGCTTTCTGAGAAACGACTTTGTGATGTATGCATTCCACTCAGGGAGTTATACCTCTTTTCTCACAAGGCAGCGTTTGAACACTCTTCCTGTGAAACCAAAAACGTGATATTTCATAGCGCATTGAGGACTATGGCGAATAGTGAAATATACTGAAATAAAATCGAGGAAGAAGCATTCCAAGAATCTGCTCTCTGATATGTGCATTCACTTCAGAGTTAATGCTTACTCTATGTTGCCCAGTTTCAAAACTCTGTCTTTGAAGAATCTGTGAAGGGATTTTTAGTGACACCCAGAGGCTTGTGGTGAGCAAGGAAACGTCTTCCGATGAAACCTGCTGAGAAACATTCTGAGCAACGGTTTTGCAATGTGTGTATTTGTCTCATAGAGTTAAACCATTCTTTGGATTGAACAGCTTGAAATTACTGTTTTTGTGAAATCTGAGGAAGGACCTTCGGGAAAGATGCCTAGAATATAGAGAAAGAAGTATCCTCAGGTAAAATTCAAATGGAAGCTTACTGTGAAACTGCTCTGTGTCGACTCAATTCCACTCACTCAGTTAAGCCTTTGCTTTCATTGAGCAGTTTTATAACCCTGGTATGTTTTGAGTGTGATGCGATATTCGGGAGCACTTAGAGACTTACGGTGAAAAAGGAAATATGTTCAGACCGAAACTGGAGAGAAGCTTTCCGAGGAACTACATTGTCTCATGTGCATTCCAGTCAGAGTATTATAGCTCTCTTCTCTTATAGCATTGGGAAAACCCTTTTGGAGGACACACGTACCAAGTGATATTCGGGAGCATGTTTATGTCGATGGTGAAAAGGGAAATAGCCTCAGAGGAAAACTGGACAGAAGCTTTCTAGGAAACTACTCTTTGATACGTGTAATCATCTCACATAGATAAAGATTTCTTTACATTACGCAACTTGGAAGCTGTCATGGACAGATCCAGGAAGGGACCTTCCAGAGCACATTAAGGACTGTGGTGGAAAAGGAAATCTGTTCAGATAAAAACTGGAAAGAAGATTTCTGTGAATTTGCTTTTTGCTGTGTTTATTCATCTCACAGAGATGAAGCCTACTTTACATTATGCAGCTGGCAAACAGCCTCTTGGGTGGATTTCCCAAGGGATATTTGGGATCATATTCACGCCTATGGTGAAATAGGAAATATAGTCAGATAAAAACTGGAGAGAAGCTTTCTGAGAAACTGCTTGATGATGTGTGCATTCCACTCAGGGAGTTGTAACTTCGTTCTCATAAGCCACAGTTTGAACACTGTTCCTGGAAAACTGAAAGAGAGATATTTGAAGTGCATTGAAGACTAGGGCAAAAAGTGAAATGTCATCCAATAAGAAACAGAAAGAAGCACTAGAAAAAAGTGCTCTCAGACATGTCCACTCTTTTCATAGGCTTAAAGCTTACTCTACATTTCCAGTTAGAAAGTCGGTCTTTGAGGGTTCTGAGAAGGGATAGTAAGTGACTACCAGAGGCCTGTGTTGAGCAAGGAATTGTCTTCCATCGACTATTTGAGATAAGCGTTCTGCACAACCCTTTTGTGAAGTTTGTGCTCATCTCATAGAGTTAAATCATTCTTTGGATTCAGTAGTTTGAAACAACTGTTTCTGTGGAATCTGAGAAAGGACATTTGGAAACGCTCTTTAGAATATCATGAAAAACAAATAACCTCAGAGAGAAACCAGAAGGAAGCTTTCTGTGAAACTGCTCTGTCACGTGAATTCTGCTCACAGAGTTACGCTTCTCTTTTCATTGAGCAGTATCATAAGACTGTTTTTGTTTAGTCTGCAAAGGGATATTCAGGAGCGCTTTGAGGCTTGCAGTGAGAAGGGACACCTCTCCAAATAGAAACTGGAGAGAAGATTTCTGAGGAGCTTTTTTGTGATGTGTGCCTTCCACTCACAGAATTCCACTCAGAGAATGATGTGTACATTCCACTCACAGAATGACGTGTGCATTCCACTGACCTTTCTTTTCCTAGAGGATTCCGGAATCCCTTTTGGAGAATAAGCTACCAAGAGACATTCGGGAGTATAGGGATGGCTATGGTGAAAAAGGAAATATCCTCAGACAAATACTGGAAAGAAGATTTCTGTGAAACTGCTTTGTCTTAGATGAACTTATTCATCTTGCAGTGTTAAAACTTGTCTTCTATTACGCTGTTTGGAAACTCTGTCATGCATGGATGCATGAGGGACTTTCGGGAGCACATTCAGGCCTATGGTGAAAGAGGAGATATCTTCAGATAAAAAGTGGAGAGAAGCTCTCTGAGAAAAGACTTTGTGATGTATGCATTCCACTCAGGGAGTCATACCTCTTTTCTCACAAGGCAGTGTTGGAACACCGTTCCTGTGGAACAGAAAAGGAGATATTTTGGAGCGCATTGAGGACTATGGCGAATAGTGAAATATACTGAAATAAAATCGAGTTTCTGTGAAACTGCTCTGTGTCGTCTTAACGTCTCTCATTCAGTTAAGCCCCTTTTTTGATTGAGCAGCTTTCTAACCCTGTGTATGCTTAGCGTGTGATGGGATTATTGGGAGCACTTTGAGGCTTACAGTGAAAAAGGAAATATGTTCAGACCAAAACTGGAGAGAAGATTTCTGAGGAACTGCCTTTTGACGTGTGCATTCCACTCACAGTTTTTACCTCTCTTGTCATGCAGCGTCAGGGAAACCCTTTTACAGAGCAGGTACCGAGTGATAATCGGGAGCATGTTGGTGCCGATGGTGAAAAGGGAAATAGCCTCAGAGTAAAACTGGAAAAACCTTTCTGGGAAACTACTCTGTGATATGTATAATCACCTCACATAGAAAATGCTTTCTTTACATTACGCAGCTTGGAAACTGTCATGGACGGATCCACAAAGGGACCTTCTGTAGCACAGTCAGGACGACGGAGAAAAAGGAAATATCTTCAGATTGAAATGGGAAAGAAACATTCTGTGAATTTGTCTTTTGCTATGTTTATTCATCTCACATAGGTGAATCTTTCTTTACATTACAGAGCTTGGAAACTCCCTCGTGGAAGGATCTGATAATGGATATTTGAGATCACATTTGGGCCTATAGTGAAATAGGAAATATAGTCAAATCCAAACGGGAGGAAAGCTTTCTGAGATACTGCTTGGTGATGTGTGCATTCCACACAGGGGGTTATAACTTTCTTCTCATAAGGCACAATTTGAACACTGTAAAAGCAAAAGAGTGATATTCAGAGCACATTGAAGACTATGACAAAATTGAAATGTCCAATAAAAAACAAAAAGAAGCACTCAAAGAAACTGCTCTCTGACATGGCCATTTTTACAGATTTAAAGCTTGCTCTACATTTCCCAGTTTGAAAGTCGTTCTTTGAGGTTTCTGCGAAGGGATAGTAAGTGGCAACCGGAGGCTTTCTCTCAACCGAATATTTGAGAGAAGCTTTCTGCGCAACTCCTTTGTGAAGTTTGTACTCATCTCATAGAGTTAAATCATTCTTTGATTGAGTAGTTTCAAATCACTCTTTCTGTGGAATCTGAGAAAGTACATTTGGAAACACTCTTTAGAATGTCCTAAAATAGAAATAACCTCAGACAGAAACCAGAAGGAAGCTTTCTGTGAAACTGCTCTGTGTCACGTGAATTCCACTCACACAGTTAGCTTCTCTTTTCATTCAGCTGTATCTTCACACCGTTTTTGTTTAGTCTGTGAAGGTATATACAGGAGCACTTTGAGGCTTATGGTGAGAAAGGAAACGTCTTCAGATGGAAACTGGAGAGAAGCTTTCTGTGGACCTGCTTTGTGACATGTGCATTCCACTCACTGAATTCGACTCACAGAATGACGTATGCATTCCACTCACAGAATGTCGTGTGCATTCCACTCACATTTCTTCTCCTAGAGGTTTCCGGAATCCCTTTTCAACAAAAAGCTATCAACAAGATTCGGGAGTATAGGAATGTCTATGGTGAAAAAGGAAATATTTTCAGACAAAACCTGAAAGAAGATTTCTGTGAAACTGCTTTGTGTTAGATATATTTATTCATTATGCATAGTTAAAACTTTTCTTATATTGTGCAGTTTGGAAACACTGTCATGCATGGTTCCGTGGAGGGACTTTTGGGAGCACATTCATGTCTGCAGGGAAAGAGGAGATATCTTCAGATAAAAAGTGGATAGAAGCTTTCTGAGAAACAACTTTGTGATGTATGCATTCCACTCAGGAAGTTATGCCTCTTTTCTCACAAGGCAGAGTTTTAACACTGTTCCTGGGAAACTGAAAAAGTTATATTTCAGAGCGCATTGAGGACTTCCGATGAAACCTGCAGAGAAATGTCTTCCGATGAAACCTGCACAGAAAGTTTCTGAGCAACTGTTTGCGATGTGTGTATTCGTCTCATAGAGTTAAACTGCTCTTTGGATTGAACAGCTTGAAATCACTGTTTGTGTGGAACCTGAGGAAGGACCTTTAGGAATGATACTTAGAACATGGAGAAAGAAATATTCTCAGGCAAAATCAAGAAGGAAGCTTTCTGTGAAATTGCTCTGTGTCGTCTTAATGGCTCTCATTCAGTTAAGCCCCTCTTTTCTTTTCTTTTTTTTTCAGTCGTTCTCTGGCTTGAGTGTTTATTTTTATTATTATACTTTAAGTTCTAGGGTACATGTGCATAACTTGCAGGTTTGTTAAATATATATACTTGTGTCATGTTGGTGTGCTGCACACATCAACTCGTCAGCACCCATCAATTCGTCATTTTATCAGGTATAACTCCCAATGCAATCCCTCCCCCCTCCCACCTCCCCATGATAGGCCCCGATATGTGATGTTCCCCTTCCCCAATCCAAGTGATGTCATTGTTCAGTTCCAACCTATGAGTGAGAACATGCGGTGTTTGGTTTTCTGTTCTTGTGATAGTTTGCTAAGAATGATGGTTTCCAGCTGCATCCATGTCCCTACAAAGGACGCAAACTCATCCTTTTTTTATGGCCACATAATATTCCATGGTGTATATGTGCCATATTTTTTTAATCCAGTCTGTCAAGATGGACATTTGGGTTGATTCCAACTCTTTGCTATTGTGAATAGTGCTGCAATCAACATACGTGTGCATGTGTCTTTGTAGTAGAATAATTTATAATCCTTTGGGTATATACCCAGTAGTGGGATGGCTGGGTCATATGG
>NW_012118500.1:34968-35344 GCF_000951035.1 Colobus angolensis palliatus
GCTTGGTAGATCTTCTTCCATCCCTTTATTTTGAGCCTATGTATGTCTCTGCATGTGAGATGGGTCTCCTGAATACAGCAGACTGATGGGTCTTGGCTCTTTATCCACTTTGCCAGTCTGTGTCTTTTACTGGAGCATTTATTCCATTTGCATTTAAGGTTAATATTGTTATGTGTGAACTTGATCCTGCCATTATGATATTAACTGGTTATTTTGCTCATTAGTTAATGTAATTTCTTCCTAGCCTCGATGGTCTTTACGTTTTGGCATGTTTTTGCAATGGCTGGTACCAGGTGTTCCTTTCCATGTTTAGGGCTTCTTTCAGGGTCTCTTGTAAGGCAGACCTGGTGGTGACAAAATCTCTAAGCATTTGCTT
>NW_012118500.1:35639-60882 GCF_000951035.1 Colobus angolensis palliatus
TACTAGGTTGGGGAAGTTCTCCTGGATGATATCCTGAAGAGTGTTTTCCAACTTGGTTCCATTTTCCCCCTTACTTTCAGGAAGCCCAATCAGACGTGGATTTGGTCTGTTTACAAAATCCCATACTTCTTGCAGGCTTTGTTCATTTCTTTTTCTTTTTTTTCTTTTGGTTTCTCTTCTCTCTTCAATTCATTCCTTTGATACTCAGTCACTGATACTCTTTCTGGCACTTGATCGAGTCAGTTAATGAAGCTTCTTTATTTGTCACGTATTTCTCGTGTCATGGTTTTCATCTCTGTCATTTCCTTTATCACCTTCTCTGCATTAATTATTCTAGCTATCAATTCTTCCACTCTTTTTTCAAGATTTTTAGTTTCTTTGCGCTGGGTGTGTAATTCCTCCTTTAGCTCTGAGAAGTTTGACGGACTGAATCTTTCTTCTCTCATCTTGTCAAAGTCATTCTCTGACCAGCTTTGATCCGTTGCTGGCGATGAGCTGCACTTATTTCTAGGGTGTGATGCACTCTCATTTTTTGAATTTCCAGCTTTTCTGCCCTGCTTTTTCCCCATCTTTGTGGTTTTATCTGCCCCTGGTCTTTGATGATGGTGACGTACTGATGGAGTTTTGGTATAAATGTTCTCCCTCTTTGGTAGTTTTCTGGCTAAGAGTCAGGACCCTCAGCTGTAGATCTGTTGGAGATTTCTTGAGGTCCACTCCAGACTCTGTTTGCCTGGGTATCACCAACAGAGTTTGCAGAAGATAGAATATTGCTGAACAGCAAGTGTACCTGATTCTTACTTTGGAAATTTCCTCTCAGTGGTGTACTCCTCACTGTGAAGTGTGGGGTGTCAGACTGCCCCTAGTGGGGGATGTTTCCCAGTTAGGCTACTCAGGGGTCAGGGACCCACTTCATGAGGCAGTCTGTCCGTTCTCAGATCTCAACCTCCATGTTGGGAGATCCACTGCTCTCTTCAAAGCTGTCAGACAGAGTCGTTCAGGTCTGCACAGGCCTCTGCTGCTTACCCTGTTGTTTTTTAGCTGTGCCCTGTCCCCAGAGGTGGAGTCTACAGAGACAGGCAGGTTTCCTTGAGCTGCTGTAAGCTCCACCCCATTCGAGCTTCCCAGCGGTTTTGTTTACCTACTTAAGCCTCAGCAATGGCGGGCGCCCCTCCCCCAGTCTGGCTGCTGCCTTGAGGTTAGATTGCAGACTGCTGTGCTGGCAATGAGGAAGGCTCCGTGGCCATGGGACCCTCCCGGCCAGGTGTGGGTATAATCTTCTGGTGTGCCCGTTTGCTTAAAGTGCAGTATTGGGGTGGGAATTACCTGATTTTCCAGGTGTTGTGTGCCTCATTTCCCCTGGTTAGGAAAAGGGATTCCCTTCCCCTTTGCACTTCCCAGGTGAGGCAATGCCTCACCCTGCTTCAGCTCTTGGTGGTCAGGCTGCAGCAGCTGACCAGCACCAATTGTCCGGCACTCCCTAGTGAGATGACCCCAGTACCTCCGTTGAAAATGCAGAAATCACCGGTCTTCTGTGTCGCTTGTGCCGGTAGTTGGAGACTGAAGCTGTTCCTATTTGGTCATCTTGCTCTGACCTCCTAAGCACTTCTTTTCATTGAGTAGTTTTCTAACCCTGTGTATGTTTAGCCTGTGATGGGATATTCGGGAGCACTTTGAGGCTTACAATGGAAAAGGAAATCTGTTCCGACCAAAACTGGAGAGAAGCTTTCCGAGGAAATGCCTTGTGACATGTACATTCCACTCACAGTGTTATAACTCTCTTCTCATACAGCGTCAATGAAACACTTTTGGAGAAACTGGTATCAAGAGATATTCAGGAACATGTTGGTGCCAATGGTGGAAAGGGAATTCGCTTCAGACTAAAACTGGAAAAACCTTTCTAGGAAACTACTCTGTGATATGTGTAATCATCTCACATAGATAATGCTTTCTTTATATTACGCAGCTTAGAACCTGTCATGGACAGAGCCACAAAGGGACTTTCGGGAGCACTTTGAAGACTTTGGTGAAAAATGAAATATCTTTAGAAAAAAAGGAAAAGAAGCTTTCTGTGAATCTGCTTTTTGCTATGTTTATTCATCTCACATAGATGAAGCGTTCTTGACATTACACAGCTTGGAAACTCCCTCGTGGATGGATCCACGAAGGGATATTGAGGATCACATTCGGGCCTATAATGAAATAAGAAATATGGTCAAATCAAAACGGGAGAGATGTTTTTTGAGAAACTGCTTGGTGACGTGTGCATTCCACACAGGGAGTTATTACTTTCTTCTCATAAGGCACAATTTGAACACTGTTCTTGTAAATCCAAAAGAGTGATATTCGGAGCACATTCAAGACTATGGCAAAATTGAAATATCCAATAAAAAACCGAAAGAAACACTCGAAGAAACAGCTCTCTGACATGTAGATTTTTACACAGGGTTAAAGCTTACTCTACATTTCCCAGTTTGAAAGTCAGTGTTTGAGGGATCTGCGAAGGGATAATAAGTGGCAACAGAAGGCCTGTGTCAAGGAAGGAAATGTCTTCCATTGAGTATTTGAGAGAAGCTTTCTGCGCAACGCTTTTGTGAAGTTTCTGCTCATCTCATAGAGTTAAATCATTCATTGGATTGAGTAGTTTAAAATCACTGTTTCTGTGGAATCTGAGAAAGGACATTTGGAAATGCTGTTTAGAATATCCTGAAAAAGAAATAACCTCAGAGAGAAACCAGAAGGAAGGTTTCTTGAAACTGCTCTGTGTCTCGTGAGTTCCTCTCACACAGTTAAGCTTCTCTTTCCATTGAGCAGTATCGTAACACTGTTTTTGTTTAGTTTGCAAAGGGATATTCAGGAGTGCTTTGAGGCTTATGGTGAGAAACGAAACGTCTTCAGATAGAAACTGGAGAGAAGTTTCTGAGGAGTTGCTTTGTGACTTGTGCATTCCCCTCACCTTTATTCTCCTAGAGGATTCCGTAATTCCTTTTGGAGAAGAAGCTACCAAGAGACATTCGGGAGTATAGAGATGGCTATGGTGAAAAAGGAAATATCCTCAGACAAAAACTGAAGGAAGATTTATGTGCAACTGCTTTGTGTTAGATATACTTATTCTTCTCCAATAGTTAAAACTTCTCTTCTATTATGCAGTTTGGAAACTCTGTCATGCACGGATACGTTAAGGGACATTTGGGAAAAAATTCAGGCCTACTCTGAAAGAGGAGATATCTTCACATAAAAAGTGGAGAGAATGTTTCTGAGAAACGACTTTGTGATGTATGCATTCCACTCAGGGAGTATACCTCTTTTCTCACAAGTCAGTGTTTGAACAGTGTTCCTGGGAAACTGAAAAAGTGATTTTTCGGAGTGCTTTGAGGATTATGGCAAATAGTGAAATATACTGAAATAAAATGGAGGAAGAGTCGTTCCAACAATCTGCTCTCTGATATGTGCATTCACTTCACAGAGATAATGCTTCCTATATGTTGCCCAGTTTCAAAACTCTGTCTTTGAAGGATCTGTGAAAGGATATTTAGGGATGCTCACAGGCTTGTGGTGAGCAAGAAAATGTCTTCCAGTGAAACCTGCAGCTAAGTTTTCTGAGCAACTGATTTGCGATGTGTGTATTTGTCTCATAGAATAAAACCGTTCTTTGGATGAAACAGTTTCAAATCACTGTTTTTGTGGAATATGAGGAAGTACATTTGGGAACGATCCTTAGAATATAGAGAAAGAATTATCCACATGTAAAACCCAGAAGGAAGCTTTCTGTGAAACTGCACTGTGTCGTCTTAATGGCTCTCACTCAGTTAAGCCCCGCTTTTCATTGAGCAGTTTTCTAAAAGTCTGTATCCTTAGCCTGTGACGAGATATTCGGGAGCGCTTTGAGACTAACGGTGAAGAAAGAAATATGTTCAGACCAAAACTGGAGAGAATCTTTCCGAGGAATTGCCTTGTGACGTCTGCATTCCACTTACAGTGCTATACCTCTCTTCTCATACAAGGTCGGGTAAACCGTTTTGGAGAAACAGGTACCAAGTGATATTCGGGAGCATGTTGGTGCCGTGGGTTAAAAGGGAAATATCCTCAGACTAAAACTGGAAAAAGGTTTCTAGGAAACTACTCTGTGATATGTGTAATCATCTCACATAGATAATGCTTTCTTTACATTACAAAGCTTGGAAACTGTCATGGACGTATCCACGAAGGGACCTTTGTGATCACTCCGAGGACTATGGCGAAAAACGAAGTATCCTCAGAAAAAAAGGGAAAGAAGCTTTATGTGAATCTGCTTTTTGCTATTTTTATTCATTTCACATAGATGAAGCTTTCTTTACATTATACAGCTTGGAAACTCCCTCATGGATGAATCTGTGAACGGATATTCGGGCTCACATTCGGGCGTATAGTGAAATAGGAAATATAGTCAGATAAAAACGGGAGAGAAGCTTTCTGAGAAACTGTTTGGTTACGTGTGCATTCTACTCAGGGAGTTATAACTTTCTTCTTATAAGACACAATTTGAACACGGTTCCTGTAAAACCAAAAGAGTGATATTCGAAGCACATTGAAGACTATGGCAAAATTGAAATGTCCAATAAAAAACAGAAAGAAACACTCGAACAAACTGCTCTCTGACATGTCCATTTTTACACAGGGTTAAAGCTTACTCCACATTTCCCAGTTTGAGAGTTGGTCTTTGAGGGTTCTGCAAAGGGAGAGTAAGTTGCAACCGGAGGCCTGTGTTGAGCAAGGAAATGTCTTCCATCGAATATTTGAGAGAAGCTTTCTGCGCAACTCTTTTTTGAAGTTTGTGCTCATCTCATAGAGTTAAATCATTCTTTGGATTGAGTAGTTTGAAATCACTGTTTCTGTGGAATCTGAATAAGGACATTGGGAAACGCTCCTTAGAATATCATAAAAAAGAAATAACCTCAGAGAGAAAGCAGAAGGAATTTTCTGTGAAACTGCTCTGTGTTAAGTGAATTTCGCTCACACAGTTAAGCTTCTCTTTTCATTCATCAGTATCATAACACTTTTTTTGTTTAGTCTGCGAAGGGATATCAGGAGTGCTATGAGGCTTAGGGTGAGAAAAGAAACGTCTTCAGATAGAAATGGGACAGAAACTTTCTATGTAGCTGCTTTGTGACGTGTGTATTCCACTCACAGAATTCCACTCACAGAATGACGTGTGCATTCCACTCACAGAATGACGTGTGCATTCCACTCACAGAATGAGGTGTGCATTGCACTCACCTTTTCTCTCCTAGAGGATTCCAGAAACCCTTTTTGAGAAGAAGCTGCCAGAAGACATTCAGGAGTATAAGGATGGCTATGGTGAAAAAGGAAATATCCTCAGAAGAAAACTGAAAGAAAATTTCTGTGAAACTGCTTTGTGTTAGATATATTTATTCTTCTGGAATAGTTAAAACTTCTCTTATATTATGCAGTTTGGAAAATCCGTCATTCACGGATCCGTGAAGGAATATTTGGGAAAAAATTCAGGCCTACGGTGAAAGAGGAGATATCTTCAGATAAAAAGTGGAGAGAAGGTTTTTGAGAAATCACCTTGTGATGTATGCATTCCACTCAGGGAGTTATACCTCTTTTCTCACAAGGCAGTGTTTGAACAGTGTACCTGGGAAACCAAAAAGGTGATTTTTCAGAGCGCATTGAGGACTATGGCGAATAGTGAAATATACTGAAATAAAATCGAGAAAGAATTGCTCCAACAATCTGCTCTCTGATATGTGCATTCACTTCACAGTGTTAATGCTTACTCTATGTTGCCCAGTTTTGAAACTCTGTCTTTGAAGAATCTGTGAAGGGATATTTAGTGACGCCTGGAGGCTTGTGGTGAGCCAGGAAACGTCTTCCAGTGAAACCTGCAGAGAATCTTTCTCAGCAACTGCTTTGTGATGTGTGTATTTGTCTCACAGAGTTAAACCATTCTTTGGATTAAATGGCTTGAAATCACTGTTTTTGTGTAATCTGAGGGAGGAAATTTGGGAACGATCCTTAGAACATGGAGAAAGAAATATCCTCAGGGAAAATCCAGAAGGAAGCTTTCTATGAAACTGCTCTGTGTCATCTTAATGGCTCTCACTCAGTTAAGCCCCTCATTTCATTGAGCAGTTTTCTAACCCTGTGGATGCTTAGCGTGTGATGGGATATTCGGGAGCACTTTGAGGCTTACAGTGAAAAAGAAAATATGTTCCTACCAAAACTGGAGAGAAGATTTCCGAGGAACTGCCTTGTGACATGTGCATTCCACTCAGAGTGTTATAAATCTCTTCTCATACAGCATCAGGGAAACCATTTTGAAGAAACAGGTACCAAGTGATATTCGGGAGCATGTTGATGCCGATGGAGAAAAGGAAAATAGCCTCAGACTAAAACTGGAAAAAGCCTTCTAGGAAACCACTCTGTGATATGTGTAATGATTTCATAGAGAGAATGCTTTCTTTACACTACGCTGCTTGGAAACTGTCATGGACGGATCCACGAAGGGACTTTCGGGAGCACTTTCAGGACTATGGTGAAAAACGAAATATCTTCAGATCAGAACGGGAAATAAGCTTTCTGTGAATCTGTATTCCTATGTTTATTCATCTCATATAGATGAAGCTTTGCTGACATTATACAGCTTGGAAACTCCCTCGTGGATGAATCCACGAAGGGATATTTGGGATCACATTTGGGCCTATAGTGAAATAGGAAATGTAGTCAGATCAAAAGGGGAGAGAAGCATTCTGAGAAACTGCTTGGTGATGTGTGCATTCTACTCAGGGAGTTATAACTTTCTTCTCATAAGGCACTATTTGAACACTTTTCTTTTAAAACCAAAAGAGTTGTATTCGGAGCACATTGAAGACTATGGCAAAATTGAAATGTCCAATATAAAACAGAGAGAAGCACTCAAAGAAACTCCTCTCTGGCATGTCCATTTTTACACAGGGTTAAAGCTTGCTCTACATTTCCCAGTTTGAAAGTCGACCTTTGAGGTTTCTGGGAAGGGATAGTAAGTGGCAACCGGAGGCCTGTGTTGAGCAAGGAAATGTCTTCCATCAAACATTTGAGAGGAGCTTTCTGCACAACTCTTTTGTGAAGTTTGGGTTCACCTCATAGAGTTAAATTATTCTTTGGATGGGGTAGTTTGAAATCACTGTTTCTGTGGAATCTAAGAAAGGACATTTGGAAACTCTCTTTAGAATATCCTGAAAAAGAAATACCCTCAGAGAGAAACCAGAAGGAAGCTTTCTGTGAAACTGCTTTGTGCCACGTGATTTCCACTCACACAGTTAAGCTTCTGTTTTCATTGAGCAGTATCATATCTCTGTTTTTGTTTAGTCTGAGAAGGGATATTCAGGAGCACTTTGAGGCTCATGGTGAGAATAGAAACGTCCTCATATAGAAACTGGAGAGAAGCTTTCTGAGGAGCTGCTTTGTGAAGTGTGCATTCCACTACAGAATTCCACTCACAGAATGATGTTGTGCATTCCACTCACCTTTCTTCTCCTAGAGGATTTCAGAATCCTTTTTGGAGTAGAAGCTACCAGGAGACATTTGGGAGTATAGGGTTTGGCTATGGTGAAAAAGGAAATATCCTCAGAAAAAAACTGGAAATAAGATTTCTGTGAAACTGCTTTGTGTTACATATATTTGTTCATCACACATAGTTAAAACTTTTATTATATTACGCGGTTTGAAACTCCATCATGCATGCATCCGAGAAGGCACAGTTGGGAGCACATTCAGGCCTTTGGTGAAAGAGGAGATATCTTCAGATAAAAAGTGGATAGAAGCTTTCTGAGAAAAGACTTTGGGGTGTATGCATTCCAATCAGGTAGTTATACCGCTTTTCTCACAAGGCAGTGTTTGAACATGGTTCCTGTGAAACCGAAAAAGGGATATTTCAGAATGCATTGAGGACTACGGTAAATACTGAAATATACTGAAATAAAATCGAGGAGGAAGTGTTCCAAGAGTCTGCTCTCTGATATGTGCTTTCACTTCACAGACTTAATGCTTACTCTATGTTACCCAGTTTCGAAACTCTGTCTTTGGAGAATCTGTGAAGGGATATTTAGTGATGCCTGGAGGCTTGTGGTGAGCAAGGAAATGCCTTCTGATGAAACTTGCAGAGAAACATTCTGAGCAACTGCTTTTCGATGTGTGTATTCGTCTCACAGAGTTAAACTGTTCTTTGGATTGAACAGCTTGTAATCACTGTTTTTGTGGAATCTGAGGAAGGACATTTTGGAATGATCCTTAGAACATGGAGAAAGAAATATCTTCAGGTAAAATACAGAAGGAAGCGTTTTGTGAAACTGCTTTGTGTCATCTTAAAGGCTCTCACTCAGTTTAGCCACTCTTTTCATTGACCAGCTTTTTAACACTGTGTATGCTCAGCGTGTGACGGGATATTCAGGAGCACTTCAAGGCTTACAGTGAAAAAGGAAATATGTTCAGACAAAAACTGCAGAGAAGCTTTCCGAGGAACTGCCTTGTGACGTGTGCATTCCACTCACAATTTTATACCTCTCTTCTCATACAGCGTCATGGAATCTCTTTTGGAGAAACAGGTACCAAGTGATATTCGGGAGCATGTTGATGACGATGGTGAAAAGGGAAATAGCCTCAGAATATAGCTGGAAAAACCTTTCTGGGAAACTACTCGGTGATATGTGTAATCATTTCACATAGATAATGGTTTATTTACATTACGCAGGTTGGAAACTGTCATGGACGGATCCACAAAGGGACCTTTGGGAGCACTTTGAGGACTATGGTGAAAAACGAAACATCTTCAGAAAAAAACCGGAAAGAAGTTTTCTCTGAATATCCTTTTTGCTATGTTTATTTATCTCACATAGATGAAGCTTTTCTTACAGTACACTGCTTGTAAACTCCCTCGTGGAAGGGTCCACGAAGGGATGTTTGGGATCACATTTTGTCCTATAGTGAAATAGGAAATATAGTCAGATCAAAACGGGAGAGAAGCATTCTGATAAACTCCTTGGTGACATGTGCATTCCACTCAAGGAGTTATAACTTTCTTATCATAAGGCACAATTTGAACACTCTTCCTGTAAAACCAAAAGAGTGATATTCAGAGCACATTGAAGACTATGACAAAATTGAAATGTCCAATAAAAAACAGAAAGAAGCACTCGAAGATACTGCTCTCTGACATGTCCCTTTTTCCACAGGGTTAAAGCTTACTCTACATTTCCCAGTCTAAAAGTCAGTCTTTGACGGTTCTGCAAAGGATTAGAAAGTGGCAACCAGAGGCCTGTGTAGAGCAAGGAAATGTCTTCCATCGAATATTTGAGAGAAGCTTTCTGCGCAACACTTTGGTGAAGTTTGTGCTGATGTCATAGGGTTAAATCATTGTTTGAATTGTGTAGTTTGAAATCACTGTTTCTGTGCAATCTGAGAAAGGACATTTTGAAATGCTGTTTAGAATATCCTGAAAAAGAAATAACCTCAGAGAGAAATCAGAAGGAAGCCTTTTGTAAACCTGCTCTCCATCACGTGAAATCCACTGACACAGTTATGCTTCTCTTTTCATTGAGCAGTATCATAACACTGTTTTTGTTTAGTCTGCGAAGGGATATTCAGGAGCGCTTTGAGGCTTACGGTGAGAAAGGAAACGTCTTCAGATAGAAACTGGAAAGAAGCTTTCGGAAGAGATGCTTTGTGACGTATGCATTCCACTCACAGAATGACGTGTGCATTCCACTCACCTTTCTTCTCCTAGAGGATTCTGGAATCCCTTTTGGAGAAAAAGCTACCAAGAGAAATTCTTTAGTATAGGGGTGGCTATGGTGAAAAAGGAAATATCCTCAGACAAAAAGTGGAAAGAATGCTTCTGTGAAACTGCTTTGTGTTAGATATATTTATTCATGTCACATAGTTAAAACATTTCTTATATTACGCAGTTTGGAAACTCCTTCATGCACGGATCCGCAAAGGGACATTTGGGAGCACATTGAGGCCTATGGTGAAAGAGGAGATGTCTTCAGACAAAAAGTGGATAAAAGCTTTCTGAGAAACGATTTTGTGATGTATGCATTCGACTCAGGGGATTATACATCGTTTCTCAAAAGGCAATGTTTGAACACTGTTCCTGTGAAACCGAAATTTCGCAGCGCATTGAGGACTATGGCGAATACTGAAATATACTGAAATAAAATCGAGGAAGAATCGTTCCAAGAAGTTGCTCTCTGATATGTGCAATCACTTCACAGAGGTAATGCTTACTGTATGTTGCCCAGTTTCAAAACTCTGTCTTTGAAGGATCTGTGAAGGGATATTTAGTGACACCCAGAGGCTTGTGGTGAGCAAGAAAACGCCTTCTGATGAATCCTGCAGAAAAGCTTTCTATGCAACTGCTTTGTGATGAGTATATTCGTCTCATAGAGTTAAATTGTTCCTTGGATTGAACAGCTAGAAATCACTGTTTTTGTGGAATCTGAGGAAGGAAATTTGGGAACGATCCTTAGAACATGGAGAAAGAAATATCCTCAGGTAAAATCCAGACGGAAGCTTTCTGCGAAACTGCTCTGTGTCATCTTAATGTCTCTCACTCAGTTAAGCCCCTCTTCTCATTGAGCAGTTTTTAAACCTGTGTATGCTTAGCGTGTGGTGGGATATTCGGGAGCAGTTTGAGGCTTACTGTGAAAGAGGAAATATGTTCAGATGAAAAGTGGAGAGAAGCTTTCTGAGGAATTGCCTTCTGACGTGTGCATTCCACTCACAGTGTTATACCTCTCTTCTCATACAGCATCGGGCAAACCCTTTTGGAGAAACAGGTACCACGTGATATTCGGGAGCATGTTGATGCTGATGGTGAAAAGGGAAATAGCCTCAGACTAAAACTGGAAAAAAGATTTCTAGGAAACTACTCTATGATATGTGTAATTATATCAGATAGATAATGCTTTCTTTACATTATGCAGCTTGGAAACTGTCATGGACAGATTGACGAACGTACCTTCAGGAGCACTTTAAGAAGTATTGTGAAAAACGAAATATCTTCATATTAGAATGGGAAAAAAGCTTTCTGTGAATCTGATTTTGCTATGTTTATTCATCTCACATAAATGAAGCTTTCTTTACATTACACAGCTTGGAAACTCCCTCGTGGATGAATTCACGAAGGGATATTTGGGATCACATTAGGGCCTATAATGAAAGAGGAAATATAGTCAGATAAAAATGGGAGAGAAGTTTTCTGAGAAACTGCTTTGTGACGTGTGCATTCCACTCAGGGAGTTATAGCTTTCTTCTCATAAGGCACTATTTGAACACTGTTCTTTTAAAACCAAAAGTGTTGTATTCAGAGCACATTGAAGACTATGGCAAAATTGAAATATCCAATAAAAAACAGAAGGAAGCACTGGAAGAAACTGCTCTCTGACATGTCCATTTTTACACAGGGGTAAAGGTTACTCTACATTTCCCAGTTTGAAAGTCGGTCTTTGAGGGTTCTGCGAAGGGATACTAAGTGGCAACTGGAGGCCTGTGTCGAACAAGGAAATGTCTTCCATCGAATATCTGAGAGAAGTTTTCTGCGAAACTCTTTTGTGAAGTTTGCACCCATCTCATAGATTTAAATCATTCTTTGGATTGAGTAGTTTGAAATCAGTGTTTCTGTGGAATCTGAAAAAGGTCATTTGGAAACACTCTTTAGAATATCCTGCAAAAGAAATAACCTCAGAGAGAAACCAGAAGGAAGCTTTCTGTGAAACTGCTCTCTGTCAAGTTAATTTCGCTCACACAGTTAAGATTCTCTTTTCATTGAGCAGTGTCATAACTCTGTTTTTGTTTAGTCTGAGAAGGGATATTCAGGAGCACTTTGAGGCTTATGTTGAGAAAGGAAACATCTTCAGATAGAAACTGGAGAGAAGCTTTCTGAGGAGTTGTTTTCTGACGTGTGCATTCCACTCACAGAATGACGTGTGTATTCCACTCACAGAATGATGTGTGCATTCCACTCACTTTTCTTCTCCTAGAGGATTCTGGAATCCCTTTTGGAGAAAAAGCTACCAAGAGACATTCAGGAGTATATGTATGGCTATGGTGAAAAAGGAAATATCCTGAGACAAAAACTGGAAAAAATATTTCCGTGAAACTCCTTTGTGTTAGATATATTTATTCATCTTGCAGAGTTAAAACTTTTCTTATATTATGCAGTTTGGAAACTCCATCATGCACGGATCCACAAAGGGACATTCAGGAGCACATTCAGTCCTATGGTGAAAGAGGAGATATCTTCAGTTAAAAAGTAGAGAGAAGCTTTCTTATAAAAGTCTTTGTGATGTCTGCATTCCACTCAGGGAGTTATACCTCTTTTCTCACAAGGCAGTGTTTGAACTCTGTTCCTGTGAAGCCGAAAAAGTGATATTTCTGAGCGCATTGTGGACTATGGCGAATAGTGAAATATACTGAAATAAAATCGAGGAAGAAGCGTTCCAAGAATCCGTTCTCTGATAAGCACATTCACTTCACAGAGGTAATGCTTACTCTATGTTGCCCAGTTTCGAAGCTGTGTCTTTGAAGGATCTGTGAAGGGATATTTAGTGACACCCAAAGGCTTGTGGTGATCAAAGAAAAGTCTTACGATGAAACCTTAAGAGAAACTTCCTGAGCAACTGCTCTGCGATGTGTGTATTCGTCTCATAGAGATAAACTTGTCTTTGGATTGAACAGCTTGAAATCACTGTTTTTGTGGAAACTGTGGAAGGACATTTGGGAACGATCCTTAGAACATGGAGAAAGAAATATCCTCATGTAATATGCAGAAGGAAGCTTTCTGTGAAACTGCTCTGTGTCGTCTTAATGTCTCTCACTCATTTAAGCCCCTCTTTTCATTGAGCAGGTTTTTAACACTGTGTATGCTTAGCGTGTGACGGGATATTTGGGAGCATTTTGGGCTTACAGTCAAAAAGGGAATATGTTCAGACCAAAACTGTAGAGAAACTTTCCGAGGAACTGCCTTGTGACGTGTTCAATCCACTCACAATGTTATACCTCTCTTCTCATACAGCGTCGGGGAATGCCTTTTGGAGAAACAGGTACCAAGTGATATTTGGGAGCATGTTGGTGGCGATGGTGAAAAGGGAAATAGCCTCAGACTAAAACTGGAAAGAAGCTTTCTAGGAAACTACTCTGTGATATGTGTAATCATCTCACATAAATAGTGCATTCATTACATTATGAAGCTTGCAAAGTGTCATGGATGTATCCATGAAGGGACCTTCGGGTTCACTTTGAGGACTATGGTGAAAAACAAAATATCTTCAGAAACAAATGGGAAAGAAGCTCTGTCAATCTACTTTTTACTTTATATTATCCAGCTTGGAAATTGTCATAGACGTATCGATGAAGGGATATTCAGGAGCACTTTGAGGACTATGGTGAAAAACGAAATATCTTCAGAAAAAAAGGGAAAGAAGCTTTCTGTGAATCTGCTTTTTGATATGTTTATTCATCTCACATAGATGAAGCTTTCTTTACATTACACAGCTTGGAAACTCCCTCGTGGATGGAATCACAAAGGGATATTTAGGATCACATTCGGGCCTACAGTGAAATAGGAAATTTAGTCAGATCAATACGGGAGAGAACCTTTCTGAGAAACTGCTTGGTGACGTGTGCATTCCACTCAGGGATTTATAACTTTCTTCTCATAAGGCACAATTTGAACACTGTTCCTGTAAAACCAAAAGAGTGATATTTGGAGTACATTGAAGACATGGCAAAATTGAAATGTTCAATAAAAATCAGAAAGAAGCACTCGAAGGAACTGCTCTCTGAGATGTCCATTTTTACACAGGGTTAAAGCTTACTCTACATTTCCCTATTTGAAAGTCACTGTTTGAGGGTTCTGTGAAGAGATAGTAAGTAGCAACTGGAGGCCTGTGTAGAGCAAGGAAATGTTTTCCATCGAATATTTGAGAGAAGCTTTCCACAGAACTCTTTTCTGAAGTTTGTGTTCATCTCATAGAGTTAAATCATTCTTTGGATTGTGTAGTTTGAAATCACTGTTTCGTGGAATCTGAGAAAGGACATTTGGAAATGCTCTTTAGAATATCCTGAAAAAGATATAACCTCAGAGGGAAACCAGAAAGAATATTTCTGTGAAACTGCTCAGTGTTAGGTGAATTCCGCTCACAAAGCTAAGCTTCCCTTTTCATTGAGCAGTATCATAACACTGTTTTTGTTTAGTCTGCGAAGGGATATTCAGGAGCGCTTTGAGGCTTATGGTGAAAAAGGAAACGTCTTCAGATAGAAACTGGAGAGAAGTTTCTGAGGAGCTACTTTGTGACGTGTGCATTCCACTCACAGAATTCCACTCACAGAGAGACGTGTGCATTACATTAACAGAATGACGTGTGCATTCCACTCACCTTTCTTCTCCTGGAGGATTCCGGAATTCCTTTTTGGAGAAGAAGCTACAAAGAGACATTCGGGAGTATAGGGAGGGCTATGGTGAAAAAGAAAATATCCTCAGAAAAAAACTGGAAAGAATATTTCTGTAAAACTGCTTTGTTTTACATATATTTATTCATCTCATGCAGTTAAAACTTGACTGATATTACGCAGTTTGGAGACTCCTTCATTCAGGGATCCACAAAGGGACATTCAGGACCACATTCACGCCTATGGTGAAAGAGGAAATATCTTCAGATAAAAAGTGGAGAGAAGCTTTCTGAGAAACGACTTTGTGATGCATGCATTCCACTCAGGGAATTAAATCACTTCTCTCACAACACAGTGATTGAACACTGTTCCTGTGAAACCAAAAAAGTGATATTTCGGAGCCCTTTGAAACCTATGGGGAATAGTGAAATATACTGAAATAAAATAGAGGAAGAAGCATTCCAAGAATCTGCTGTCTGTTATGTGCATTCACTTCACAGAGTTAATGCTTACTCTATGTTGCCCAGTTTCAAAACTCTGTCTTTGATGGATATGTGCAGGGATACTTAGTGACGTCCAGATCCTTGTGATGAGCAAGGAAACGTATTCCGATGAAACCTGCAGAGAAACTTTATGAGCAACTTCTTTGTGATGTGTTTATTCGTCTCATAGAGTTAAATCGTTCTTTAGATTGAACAGCTTGAAATCACCGTTTTTGTGGAATCTGAGGAAGGACATTTGGGAACGATCCTTAGAACATGGAGAAAGAAATATCTTCAAACAAAATCCAGAAGGAAGTTTTCTGTGAAACTGCTCTGTGTCATCTTAATGGCTCTCAGTCAGTTAAGCCCCTCTTTTCATTGAGCAGTTTTCTAACCCTGTGTATGCTTAGCATCTGACGGGATATTCAGGAGCACTTTGAGGCTTATGGTGAAAAAGGAAATATGTTCAGACTAAAACTGGACAGAAGCTTTCCGAGGAACTGCCTTGTGATGTGTGCATTCCACTCACAGTGTTATACCTCTCTTATCATACAGCATTGGGGAAACCCTTTTGGAGAAACAGGTACCAAGTGATATTCGGGAGCATGTTGATGCCGATTGCAGAAAGGAAAATAGCCTCAGACTAAAACTGGAAAAAGCTTTCTAGGAAACTACTCTGTGATATGTGTAATCATCTCACATAGATAATGCTGTCTTTACATTGCATAGCTTGGAAACTGCCATGGACAGACCCACGAAAGGGACCTTCAGGAGCACTTTAGGACTAGGGGGAAAACATTATATCTTCAGATTAGAACAGGAAAGAAGTTTTCTCTGAATCTGCTTTTTACTATGTTTATTCATCTCACATAGATGAAGTTTTCTTTACATTACACACCTTGGAAACTCCCTCGTGGATTGATACACGAAGGGATATTTGGGATTACATTCAGGCCTATATTGAAATAGGAAATATAGTCAGATCAAAATGGGAGAGAAAATTTCAGAGGAACTGCTTGGTGACGTGTGCATTCCTCTCAGGGAGTTGTAACATTCTTCTCATAAGGCACAGTTTTAACACTTTTCCTTTAAAACCAAAAGAGTGATATTCGAAGCACATTGGAGACTATGGCAAAATTGAAATATCCAATAAAAAACAGAAATAAGCACTCGAAGGAACTGCTCTCTGATATGTCCATTCTTTTCACAGGGTTAAAGCTTACTCTACATTTCCCAGTTTGAAAATCGGTCTTTGTGCATTCTGCGAAGGGATAGTGAGTGGAAACCGGAGGCCTGTGTCAAGCAAGGAAATGTCTTCCATCGAAAATTGGAGAGAAGCTTTCTACGCAAGTCTTTTCTGAAGTTTGTGCTCATCCCATATAGTTAAATCATTCTTTGGATTGAGTAGTTTGAAATCACTGTTCCTGTGAAATCTGAGAAAGGACATTAGGAAACGCTCTTTAGAATATCCTGAAAAAGAAATAACCTCAGAGAGAAACCAGAAGGAAGCTTTCTGTGAAACTGCTCTGTGTCATGTGAATTCCGCTGACACAGTTAAGCTTTTCTTTTCATTGAGCAGTACCATAACTCTGTTTTTGTTTAGTCTGCTAAGGGATATTCAGGAGCACTTTGAGGCTTACGGTGAGAAAGTAAACATCTTCAGATAGAAACTGGTGAGAAGCTTTCTGAGGAGCTTCTTTGTGACGTGTGCATTCCACCTACAGAATTCCACTCACAGATTGACGTGCACATCCCACTCACAGAATGAGGTGTTCATTCCACTCACCTTTCTTCTCCTAGAAGATTCCGTAATCCCTTTTAGAGAAGAAGCTACCTAGAGACATTCGGGAGTATAGGGATGGCTATGGTGAAAAAGGAAATATCCTCCAACAAAAACTGGAAAGTTGATTTCTGTGCAACTGCTTTGTGTTAGATATATTTATTCATCTCACATAGTTAAAATTTTTCTTATATTACGCAGTTTGGAAACTCCATCATGCACGGATCCATGGAGGGACATTCGGGAGCACATTGAGGCCTACGGTGAAAGAGGAGATACCATCAGGTAAAAAGTGGAGAGAAGCTTTCTGAGAAACGACTTTCTGATGTATGCATTCCACTCTGGGAGTTATACCTCTTTTTCACAAGGTAGTGTTTGAACACTGTTCCTGTGAAGCCGAAAAAGTGATATTTCTGAGCGCATTGAGGACTATGGCGAATAGTGACATATACTGAAATAAAATCGAGGAAGAAACGTTCCAAGAATCTCCTCTTTGATATATTCACTCACTTCACAGAGCTAATGCTTATTCTATGTTGCCCTGTTTCGAAACTCTGTCTTTTTAAGATCTGTAAACGATATTTAGTGATGATCGGAGGCTTCTGGTGAGCAAGGAAACGTCTTCCGATGAAAACTGCAGAGAACCATTCTGAGCAACTGCTTTGTGATGTGTATATTCGTCTCATAGAGTTAAACCGTTCCTTGGAGAGAACAGCTTAAACTCACTGTTTTTGTGGAATCTGAGGAAGGACATTTGGGAACAATCCTTTGATCATGGAGAAAGAATTATCCTCAGTAAAATCCAGAAGGAAGCTTTCTGTGAAACTGCTCTGTGTTGTCTTAATGGCTCTCACTCAATTAAGCCCCTCTTTTCATTTTGCAATTTTCTAACCCTGTGTATGCTTAGCATGTGATGGGATATTCGGGAGCACTTTGAGGCTTAAGGTGAAAAAAGAAATATGTTCAGACCAAAACTGTAGAGAAGCTTTCTGGTGAACTGCATTGTGACTTCTTTATTCCACTCACAGTGTTATATCTCACTTCCCTTGCAGCATTGGGGAACCCCTTTTGTAGAAACAGGTAACAAGTGGTATTCGGGAACATCTTCATGTCGATGGTGAAAAGGTAAATAGCCTCAGACTAAAACTGGAAAAAGCTTTCTAGGAAACTACTCTGTGATATGTGTAATCATCTCACATAGATAATGCTTTCTGTACATTACGCAGCTTGGAAACTCTCATGGACGGATCCACGAAGGGACCCTCGGGAGCACTTTGAGAACTATGGTGAAAAACGAAATATCTTCAGATCAGAACGGGAAAGAAACTTTTTGTGAATATGATTTTTGCTATGTTTATTCATCTCATATAGATGAAGCTTTCTTTATATTACAAATCTTGGAAACTGCCTCATGGATGCATCCACAAAGGGATATTTGGGATCACATTCGGACCTATAGTGAAATAGGAAATACAGTCACATCATAACAGGAGAGAAGCTTTCTGAGAAACTGCTTGGTGACATGTGCAATCCACTCAGGGAGTTATAACTCTCTTCTCATAAAGCACATTTGAACGCTGTTCCTGTAAATCCAAAAGTGTGATATTCGGAGCACATTCAAGACTATGGCAAAATTGAAATTTCCAATAAAAAACAGGAAGAAGCACTCAAAGAAGCTGCTCTCTGACATGTCCATTTTTACACAGGGTTAAAGCTTACTCTACATTTCCCGGTTTGAAAGTGGGTCTTTGAAAATTCTGCGAAGGGATAGTAAGTGGCAACTGGAGCCCTTTGTCGAACAAGGAAATGTCTTCCATTGAATATTTGAGAGATGCTTTCTGTGCAACTCTTTTGTGATTTTTGTGTTCATCTCATAGAGTTAAATGATTTTTTGGATATAGTAGTATGATATCACTGTTTCTCTGGAATCTGAGAAAGGACATTTGGAAACGCTCTTTATAATCTCCTCAAAAAGAAAAAACCTCAGAGAGAAACCAGAAGGAAGCTTAATTCAAACTGCACTGTGTCAGGTGAAATCAGCTCAAACAATTAAACTTCAGTTTACATTGAGCAGTATCATAACACTGTTTTTGTTTAGCCTGCGAAGGGATATTCTGGAGCGCTTTGAGGCTTACGGTGAGAAAGGAAACGACTTCAGATAGAAACTGGAGAGAAGCTTTCTGAGGAGCTGTTTTCTGACGTGTGCATTCCACTCACAGAATGACGTGTGCATTCCACTCACAGAATGACGTGTGCATTCCACTCACCTTTCTTCTCCTAGAGGATTCCGGAATCCCTTTTGGATAAAAAGCTACCAAGAGACATTCGGGAGTATAGGATGGCTATGGTGAAAAAGGAAATATCCTCTGACAAAAACTGGAAAGAAGATTTCTGTGAAACTGCTTTGTGGTAGATATATCTATTCACTTCACATAGTTAAAACTTTTCTTATATTATGCAGTTTGGAAACTCCATCATGCACGGATCCATGAAGGGACATTCGGGAGCACATGAGGTCTATGGGGAAAGAGGAGATATCTTCAGATAAAAAGTAAAGAGAAACTTTCTGAGAAACGACTTTGTGATGTGTGCATTCCACTCAGGGAGTTATACCTCTTTTCTCACAAGACAGTGTTTGAACACTGTTCCTGTGAAACCGAAAAAGTGATATTTCAGAGCACATTGAAGACTATGGAGAATAGTGAAATATACTGAAATAAAATCGAGGAAGAAGCGTTCCAAGAATCTGCTCAATGGTATGTGCATTCACTTCAGAGAATTAATGCTTACTGTATGTTGCCCAGTTTCGAAACTCTGTGTTTGAAGGATCTGTGAAGGGATATTTAGTGACGCCCAGAGCCTTGTGGAGAGCAAGGACCCGTCTTCTGATGAAACCTACAGAGAAACGTTCTGAGCAACAGATTTGCGATGTGTGTATTCGTCTCATGGAATTAAACCGTTCTTTGGATTGAGCAGCTTGAAATTACTGTTTTTGTGGAATCTGAGGAAGGACATTTGGGAACAATCCTTAGAATTGGAGAAAGAAATATCCTTAGTGAAAATCCAGAAGGAACCTTTCTGTGAAATTGTTCTATGTTGCCTTAATGGCTCTCACTCAGTTAATCCCCGCTTTTCATTGAGCAGTTTTCTAACCCTGTGTATGCTTAGCATGCAACGGGATATTCGGGAGCAGTTTGAGGCTTACGGTGAAAAAAGAAATATGTTCAGAGCAAAACTGGACAGAAGCTTTCCAAGGAACTGCCTTGTGACATGTGCATTCCAGTCATAGTGTTATACCTCTCTTCACATACTGTGTCGGGGAAACCTTTTTGGAGAAACAGGTACCAAGTGATATTCGGGAGCATGTTGATGTCAACGGTGAAAAGGGAAATATCCTCAGACAGAAACTGGAAGGAAGCGTTCTAGGAAGCTGCTCTCTGATACATGTAATCATCTGACATAGATCAAGCTTTCTTTACATTACACAGCTTGGAAACTGTCATTCACGGATCCAGGAAGGGACCTTCAGGAGCACATTCAGGGCTATGATGAAATAGGAACTATCTTCAGATAAAAACTGGAAAGAAGCTTTCTGTGAATCTGCTTTTTGCTATATTTCTTCATCTCACATAGTTGAAGCTTTCTTAACATTATGCGGCTTGGAAACTCACTCATGGATGGAGCTGCGAAGGGATATTTGGGATCACATTCGGGCCTAGGGTGAAATAGGAAATATAGTCAAATAAAAACTGGAGAGAAGCTTTATGAGAAACTGCTTGGTGATGCGTGCATTCCAGTCAGGGAGGTATAACTTTCTTCTCATGAGGCACAGTTTGAACACTGTTCCTGGAAAACTAAAAGCGTGATATTCAGAGCACATTGAAGACTATGGCAAAAATTGAAATGTCGTCCAATAAAAAACAGAAAGAAGCACTCAAAGAAACTGCTCTCTGACTTGTCCATTCTTTTCACAGAGTTAAAGCTTACTCTATATTTCCAAGTATGAATGGCAGTCTTTGACAGTTCTGTGAAGGGATAGTAAGTGGCAACCAGAGGCGTGTGTCGAGCAAGGAAATGTCTTCCTTCGAAAATTGGACAGCAACTTTCTGCACAACTCTTTTGTGATGTTTGCATTCATCTCATAGAGTTAAATCATTCTTTGGATTGAGCAGTTTGAAATTACTGTTTCTGTGGAATCTGAGAAAGGACATTTGGAAACACTCTTTAGAATATCCTGAAAAAGGAATAACCTCAAAGAGAACCCAGAAGGAAGCTTTCTGTGATACTGCTCTGTGTCACGTGAATTCCACTCATACAGTTAAGCTTCTCTTTTCATTGAGCAGTATCATAACACTGATTATGTTTAGGCTGTGATGGGATTTTCAGCAGCACTTTGAGGCTGATGATGAGAAAGGAAACATCTTCAGATAGAAACTTGAGAGAAGCTCTCTGACGAGCTGCTTTGTGATGTGTGCATTCCACTCACAGAAGTGTACCTTTCTTCTCAAAGAGAGCTGCGGAAGCCCTTTTGGAGAAAAGGCTACCAAGAGACATTCGGGAGTATAGGGACGGCTATGATGAAAAGGGAAATATCCTCAGAGAAATCTGAAAAGAAGATTTCTGTGAAAATGCTTTGTGTTAGATATATTTACTCATCTAGCATAGTTAAAACTTTACTTATATTACGCACTTTGTAAACTCTGACCTTCATGGAACCACGAAGGGACATTCGGGAGCACATTCAGGCCTATGGTGAAAGAGGAGATACCTTCAGATGAAAACTGGATAGAAGCTTTCTGAGAAATGACTTTGTGATGTATGCATTCCACTCAGGTAATTATTCCTACTTTCTCACAGGGCAATGTTTGAACACTGTTCCTGTGAAAACGAAAATGTGATATTACCGAGCACACTGAGGACTATGGCGAATAGTGAAATATACTGAAATATAATCGAGGAAGAAACTTTCCAAGAATCTACTCTGTGATAGGTGCATTCACTTCACAGAGTTAATGCTTACTCTATGTAACCCAGCTTCGAAACTCTGTCTTTGAAGAATCTGTGAAGGGATATTTAGTGATGCCCAAAGGCTTCTAGTGAGCAAGGAAACATATTCCAATGAAAACTGCAGAGAAACATTCTGAGCAACTGCTTTGTGATGTATGTATTCGTCTCATAGAGTTAAACCATTCTTTGTTTAGAGCAGCTTGAAATCACTGTTTTTGTGGAATCTGAGGAAGGACATCTGGGAATGATCCTTAGAATAGAGAGAAAGAATTATCCTCAGGTAAAATCCAGAAAGAAACTTTCTGTGGAACCGCTCTCAGTCATCTTAATTCCTCTCATGCAGTTTTGTCTCAATTTTCATTGAGCAGTTTTCTAACCCTGTGTATGTTTAGCGTGTGATGGGATATTCGGGAGTATATTGAGGTTAACAGTGAGAAAGGAAATATGTTCAGACCGCAACTGGAGAGAAGATGTCCGAGTAACCGCTTTGTGATGTGTGCATTCCACTGACAGTTTTATACCTCTCTATATCACCAAGTGATATTCAGGAGCGTGTTAATGCTGATGGTGAAAAGGGAAATAGCATCAGACAAAAAATGGAAAGAACCTTTCTAGGAAACCATTCTGTGATATGTGTAATCATCTCACATTGATAAAGCTATCTTTACATTAGGCAGCTTGGAAACTGTCATGGACGGACCAGGAAGGAGTCTTCGGGGGTACATTCAGGGCTACGGTGAAAAATGAAATATCTTCAGAAAAAAACTGGAAAGAAGCTTTCTGTTAATCTGCTTTTGCTATGTTTATTCATCTCACATAGCTGAAGCTTACTTTACCTCACGCAGCTTGGAAACTCCCTCATAGATGGATCCACGAAAGTATATTTGGGATCACTTTTGAGCCTATGTTGAAATAGGAAATGTAGTCAGATAAAAACTGCAGAGAAGCTTTCTGAGAAACTGCTTGGTGATGTGAGAATTCCATGAGGGAGATATAACTTTCTTCTCATAAGGCACATTTTGAACGCTGTTCTTGTAAAACCTAAAGAGTGATATTTGGAGCACATTGAAGACTATGGCAAAAAGTGAAATGTCGTCCAATAAAAAACAGAAAGAAACACTCGAAGAAACTGCTCTCTGACATGTCCACTGTTTTCACAGGGTTAAAGCTTCCTCTACATTTCCCAGGTTGCAAGTCAGTCTTTGAGAGTTCTGCGAAGGGATGGTAAGTGGCAACGGGAGGTCTGTGTCGAGCATGGAAATGTCTTCCATCAAAAATCGGAGATAATCTTTCCATCCAATTCTTTTGTGATGTTTGTATTCATCTCATAGAGTTAAATCATTCTTTGGATTAAGCAGTTTGAAATCACTGTTTCTGTGGAATCTGATAAAGGACATTTGGAAACGTTCTTTAGAATATACTGAAAAATAAAAAAACCTCAGAGAGAAACCAGAAGGAAGCTTTCTCTGAAATTCGGTCCTTGAGGGTTCTGCGAAAGGATAGTAAGTGGCAACCGGTGGCCTGCGTTGAGCAAGGAAATGTCTTCCATCGAATATTTGAGAGAAGCCTTCTGCGCAACTCTTTTTTGAAGTTAGCATTCATCTCATGGAGTTAAATCATTCTTTCAATTGAGTAGTTTGAAATCACTGTTTCTGTGGAATCTGAGAAAGGACATTTGGAAACGCTCTTTAGAATATCCTGAAAAAGAAATAACCTCAGAGTGACACCAGAGGGAAGCATTCTGTCAAACTGCCCTGTGTCATGTGAATCCCGCTCTCGCAGTTAAGCTTCTCTTTTCATTGAGCAGTATCATAACACTGTTTTTGATTAGACTGCAAAGGGATATTCCGGAGCACTTTGTGGTTTACAGTGAGAAAGGAAACGTCTTCACATAGAAACAGGAGAGAAGCTTTCAGAGGAACTGCTTTGTGTCATCTGCATTCCACTCACAGAATTCCACTCACAGAATGGAATCTGTTAAATCTTCCTTTGGCTTGAGCAGTTAAATCTTCCTTTGGCTTGAGCAGTTTGAAATCACTGTTTCTGCGGAATCTGAGAAAGGACATTTGGAAACGCTCTTTAGCATATTCTGAAAAAGAAATAACCTCAGAGAGAAACCAGAAGGAAGCTTTCTGTGAAACTGTTCTCTGTCATGAGAATTCGGCTCACACATTTAAGTTTCTCTTTTCATTGAGCAGTTTCATAACACTCTTTTTGTTTCATCTGCGAAGGGATAATCAAGAGCGCTTTGAAGCTTATGGTGAGAAAGGAAACATCTTCACTAGAAACTGGAAAGAAGCTTTCTGAGGAACTGCTTTGTGACATGTGCATTCCATTCACAGAATTCCACTCACAGAATGACGTGTGCATTCCACTCACAGAGTCACGTGTGCATTCCACTCACTTTTCTTCTCCTAGAGGATTCCAGAATACCTTTCAGAGAAAAAGCTACCAAGAGACATTCGGTATTATGGGGATGACCATGGTGAGAAAGGAAATATCCTCAGACAACAACTGGAAATAAGATTTCTGTGAACTGCTTTGTGTTAGATATATTTATTCATCTCGCATAGTTAAAACTTTTTTTATAATACGAAGTTTGGAAACTCCGTCATGCATGGATACACGAAGAGATATTCAGGAGCACATTCCAGCCTATGATGAAAGAGGAGATATCTTCAGATAAAAAGTAGAGAGAAGCTTTCTGAGAAACGACTCTGGGATGTATGCACTCCACTCAGGGAATTATACCTCTTTTCTCACAAGGCAGTGTTTGAACACTGTTCCTGTGAAACTGAAAAAGTTGTATTTCAGAGCACATTGAGGACTATGGCGCATAGTGAAATATACTGAAATAAAATCGAGGAAGAAGTGTTCCAAGAATCTGCTTTCTGATATGTGCATTCAATTCACAGAGTTAATGCTTACTCTATGTTGCCCAGTTTCGAAACTCTGTCTTTGAGGTATCTGTGAAGGGATATTTAGTGACGCCCAGAGGTTTGTGGTGAGCAAGGAAACGTCTTCCGATGAAACCTCCAGAGAAACTTTCAGACCAACTGCATTGCTATGTGTGTATTCGTCTCATGGAGATAAACTATTCTTTGGATTGCACAGCTTGAAATCACTGTTTTTGTGGATTCTTAGGGAGGATATTTGGGAGTGATCCTTAGAACATGGAGAAAGAAATATCCTCATATAAAATCCAGAAAGAAGCTTTCTGTGAAACTGCTCTCTGTCACCTTAATAGCTCTCAGTTAAGCCCCTCTTTCCATTGAGCAGTTTTCGAACCCTGTATATGCTTAGTGTGTGACAGGATATTCGGGAGCACTTTGAGGCTTACAGTGAAAAAGGAAATATGTTCAGACCAAAACTGAAGAGAAGGTTTCCTAGGAACTGCTTTGACTCATGTGCATTTCTGTCAGAATGTTATACCCCTCTTCTCTTTTTTTTTTTTTTAGGAGAAAAACTGCAAGTTTATTTTTGGTAACCTAAGGTGTGGGGAAGAGGTCTGTCGGCCTCCGGCAAAGAAGGCCGGCAGAGTCCCCCG
>NW_012118500.1:60932-97508 GCF_000951035.1 Colobus angolensis palliatus
GGAGAAAAACTGCAAGTTTATTTTTGGTAACCTAAGGTGTGGGGAAGAGGTCTGTCGGCCTCCGGCAAAGAAGGCCGGCAGAGTCCCCCGGTGGGTCTCTCGGACGGAGTTCCTGCAGTCCCGACATCCCGACAGGAGTGAGGGATTCAGGAAGGCTGTTACCTCTCTTCTCATACAGCGTTGGGGAAACACTTTTGGAGGAACAGGTACCAAGTGATATAGGGGAGCATGTTGATGCCAATGGAGAAAAGGGAAAGAGCCTCAGAGAAAAACTGGACAGAAGATTTCTAAGAAAATACTCTTTGACATGTGTAATCATATCAAATAGATAAAGTTTCTTTACATTATGCAACTTGAAAACTGTCATGGACAGATCCAGGAAGGGACTTTCGGGAGCACATTTAGGACTGTGGTGAAAAAGGAAATTTCTTCAGATAAAAACTGGAAAGAAATTTTCTGTGAATCTGTTTTTTACTATGTTTATTCATCTCACAGAGATAAAGTTTTCTTTATATTAGGCAGCTTGGAAACTCCCTCTTGGATGGATCCACAAAGGGACATTTGGGATCACATACAGTCCTATAGTGAAATAGGAAATATAGTCAGATCAAAACAGGAGAGAAATTTTCAGAGAAACTGCTTGGTGACATGTGAATTCCACTCAGGGATTTATAACTATCTTCTCATAAGGTACAATTTGAACACTGTTCCTGTAAAATCAAAAGAGTGATATTTGGAGCACATTGAAGACTATGGCAAAATTGAAATATTCAATAAAAAAGAGAAAGAAGCACTCGAAGAAACTGCTCTCTGACATGTCCATTTTTACACAGGGTTAAAGCTTACTCTACATTTCCCAGTTTGAATGTCAGTCTTTCAGGCTTCTGGGAAGGGATAGTAAGGGTCAACCGGAGGCCTATGTTGAGCAAGGAAATCTCTTCCATTGAATATTTGAGAGAAGCTTTCTGCATAAAACTTTTGTGAAGTTTGGGCGAATCTCATAGAGTTAAATCATTCTTTGGATTGAGTAGTTTGAACTCACTGTTTCTGTGGAATCTGAGAAAGGACATTTGGAGCCGCTCTTTAGAATATCCTGGAAAAGAAATAACCTCAGAGAGAAACCAGAAGGAAGCTTTCTGTGAAAATGCTCTGTGTCACGTGAATTCCGCTCACACAGTTAAGCTTCTCTTTTCATTGAGCAGTATCATAACACTGTTTTTGTTTAGACTGCAAAGGGATATTCAGGAGCGTTTTGAGGCTTACAGTGAGAAAGGAAACATCTTCAGATAGAAGCTGGAGAGAAGCTCTCTGAGGATCTGCTTTGTGATCCTCAGAATCACAGAATTCCACTCACAGAATTCCACTCACAGAATGACGTGTGCCTTGCACTCACAGAGTGACGTGTGCATTCCACTCACCTTTCTTCTCCTAGAGGATTCCAGAATCCCTTTTGGAGAAAAAGCTACCAAGAGACATTCAGGAGTATAGGGATTGCTATGGTGAAAAGTGAAATATCCTCAGACAAAAACTGAAAACAAAATTTCTGTGTAACTGCTTCATGTTAGATATATTTATTCATCTCACATAGTTAAACTTTTCTTATATTATGCAGTTTGGAAACTCCGTCATGCACGGTTCTGCGAAGTGTCATTCGGGAGCACATTGAGGCCTATGGTGAAAGAGGAGATATCTTCAGATAAAAAGTGGAGAGAAGCTTTCTGAGAAACGACTTTGTGATGTATGCATTCCATTCAGGGAGTTATACCTCCTTTGTCACGAGGCAGTGTTTGAACACTGTTCCTGTGAAACCAAAAAAGTGATATTTCAGAGCGCATTGAGGACTATGGCAAATAATGAAATATACTGAAATAAAATCGAGGAAGATGCGTTCCAAGAATCTGCTCTGTGATATGTGCATTCAGTTCACAGTGTTAATGCTTATTCTATGTTGCCCAGGTTCGAAATTCTGTCTTTAAAAGATCTGTGAAGGGATATTTCGTGATGCCCAGAGGCTTGTGGTGAGCAAGGAAACGTCTTCCGATGAAATCTGCAGAGAAACTCTCTGAGCAACTTATTTGTGATGTGTGTATTCATCTCATAGAGTGAAACCATTCTTTGATTGAACACCTTGAAATCACTGTTTTTGTGGAATCAGAGGAAGAACATTTGGGAACGTTCCTTGGAACATGGAGAAAGAAATACCCTCAGGTAAAATCCAGAAGAAGCTTTCTGTGAAACCGCCCTGTGTCATCTTAATGGCTTTCACTCAAATAAGCCCCTCTTTTCCTTGAGCAGTTTTCTAACCCTTTGTACGCTTAGCATGTGACGGGGATATTCAGGAGCACTTTGAGGCTCACAGTGAAAAAGGATATATGCTCAGACCACAGCTGGAGAGAAGCTTTCCTAGGAACTGCCTTGTGACGTGTGCATTTCACTCACAGTGTTATACCTCTCTTCTCAAACAGCGTCAGGGAAACCCTTTTGGAGAAACAGGTACCAAATGATATTTGGGAGCATGTTGCTGCTGATGGTGAAAAGGGAAATAGCCTCAGATAAAAACTGGAAAGAAGCTTTCTAGGAAACTATTCTGGGATATGTGTAATCATCCCACATAGATAAACCTATCTTTATATTAGGCAGCTTGAAAACTGTCATGGACGGATCCAGGAAGGGACCTATGGGAACACATTGAGGACCATGGTGAAAAACGAAATATCTTCAGATAAAAACTGGAAAGAAGCTTTCTGTGAATCTGCTTGTTGCTATGTTTATTCATCACACATCAATGAAGCTTTCCTTTCATTGCACAGCTTTGAAATTCCCTCATGGGTGGATCCACGAAGGGATATTTGGGATCACACTCAGGCCTATGGTGAAATAGGAAATATATTCAGATGAAAACTGGATAGAAGCTTTCTGTGAAACTGCTTGGTGATGTGTGCATTTCACTCAGGGAGTTATAACTTTCTTCTCATAAGGCACAGTTTGAACACTGTTCCTGTAAAATCAAAAGAGTGATATTCGGAGCACATTGAAGACTATGGCAAAAAGTGAAATGTCGTCCAGTAAAAAACAGAAAGAAGCACCCGAAGAAACTACTCTATGACACGTCCATTATTTTCACAGAATTAAAGTTACTCTACATTTCCCAGTTTGAAAGTCAGTCTTTGAGGGTTCTGTGAAGGGAAAGTAAGTGGCAACGGTGGCCTGTGTGAGGCAACGAAATGTCTTCCATCAAAAATTGGAGAGAAGATTTCTGCACAACTCTTTTGTGATATTTGTGTTCATCTCATGGAGTTAAATCATTCTTTGGATTGAGCAGTTTGAAATCACTTTATCTGTGGAATCTGAGAAAGGACATTTGGAAACGCTCTTTAGAATATCCTGAAAAAGAAATAACCTCAGAAAGAAACCAGAAGGAAGCTTTCGGTGAAACAGCTCTGTGTCATGTGAAATCCACTCACAAATTTAAGCTTCCCTTTTCATTGAGCAGCATTATAGCACTGTTTTTTTTTTGTCTGAGAAAGTATATTCAGGAGTCCTTAGAGACTCACGGTGAGAAAGGAAGCATCTTCAGATAGAAACTGGAGAGAAGCTTTCTGAGAAGCTGCTTTGTGACATGTGCATTCCACTCACAGAAATATACCTTTCTTCTCATAGAGGATTCCAGATCCCTTTTGGAGAAAAAGCTACCAAGAGACACTCTGGAGTTTAGGGATGGCTATGGTGAAAAAGGAAATATCCTCAGACAAAAACTGGAAAGATTTCTGTGAAAGTGCTTTTTTTGACATATTTATTTATCTCGCATAGTTAAAACTTTTCTTATATTACACAGTTTGGAAACTCCGTCATGCACGGATATGCGAAGGGACATTCGGGAGCACATTCAGGCCTATGGTGAAAGAGGAGTTATCTTCAGATAAAAACTGGATAGAAGCTTTCTGAGAAACTTCTCTGTGATATATGCATTCCACTCAGGGATTTATACCTCTTTTCTCACAAGGCAGTGTTTGAACATTGTTCCCGTGAAACTAAGAAAGTGATATTTCAGAGCACATTGAGGACTATGACGAATAGTGATATATACTGAAATAAAATCGAGGAAGAAGCGTTCCAAGAATCTGCTCTCTGATATGGGCATTGACTTCGGAGAGTTAATTCTTATTCTCTGTTGCCTAGTTTTGAAACTCTGTCTTTGAAGAATCTGTGAGGGGATTTTTAGTGATGCCTGGAGGCTTGTGGTGAGCCAGGAACCGTGCTACGATGAAACCTGCAGAGAAAATTTCTTAGCAAGTGCTTTGGAATGTGTGTATTCATCTCATAGAGGTAAATCATTCTTTGGATTGAGCAGCTTGAAATCACTGTTTTTGTAGAATCTGAGGAAGGACATTTGGGAATGATCCTTAGAATACGGGGAAAGATATATCCTCAGGGAAAATCCAGAAGGAAGCTTTCTGGGAAACTGCTCTGTGTCGTCTTAATTCCTCTCACTCAGTTAAACCTCTCTTTTCATGGAGCAGTTTACTAACCTTGTGTATGTTTAGCGTGTAATGTGATATTCGGGAGCACATTGACGCTTATGGTGAAAAAGGAAATATCTTCTGACCGATACTCAGGAGAAGATTTCCGAGGAACTGCTTTGTGACGTGTGCATTTCACTCACAGTGTTATACCTCCTTCTCATACGGCCTCGGGGAAATCCTTTTGGGGAAACAGGTACCAAGTGATATACGGGAGTGTGTTGATGCCAATGGTGAAAAGTGAAATAGCCTCAGACAGAACTTGGAGGGAAGCATTCTAGGAGACTACTCTGTGATATGTGTAATCATCTCACATAGACAAAGCTTTCTTTACATTACGTTGGGTGGAAACGGTCATGGACGGATGCAAGAAGGGACATTCAGGAGCAGATTCAGGACTATGGTGAAAAAGAAAATATCTTCAGATAAAAACTGGAAAGAAGGTTTCTGTGAATCTGCTTTTTGCTATGTTTATTCATCTACTAATGATGAAGCTTTCTTTATATTAAGCAGCTTGGAAACTCCTTCATGGATGGATCTGCGAAGGGATATTTGGGATCACATATGGGCATATGGTGAAATAGGAAGTATAGTCTGAAAAAATCTGGAGAGAAGCTTTCTGAGAATCTGGTTGGTGTTGTGTGCATTACACTCAGAGAGGTGTAACTTTCTTCTCATAAGGCACAGTTTGAACTCACTTCCTGTAAAATTAAAGAGTGATATTCGGAGCACATTGAAGACTATGGTAAAAAGTGATATGTCGTCCAATAAAAAAAGAGAAAGAAGCACTCGAAGAAACTGCTCTCTGACAAGTCCATTCTTTTCACATGGTTAAATCTTACTCTACATTTCCCAGTTTGAAAGTCTTCCTGTGAGGGTTCTGCGAAGCGATTGTAAGTGGCAATCCATGGTCTGTGCCGAACAAGGAAATGTCTTCTTTCCAAAATTGGAGAGAAGGTTTCTGCGCAACCCTTTTGTGATGTTTGTATTCATGTCATAGAGTTAAATCATTCTTTGGATTGAGCAGTTTGAAATCAGTGTTTCTGTGGAATCTGAGAAAGGACATTTGGAAAGGCTCTTTAGAATATCCTGAAAAAGAAATAACCTCAGAGAGAAACCAGAAGAAAGCCTTCTGTGAAACTGCTCTGTGTCACGTGAAATCTCCACACAAATCTAAGCTTCCCTTTTCATTGAGCAGCATCATAGCACTGTTTTTGTTTAGTCTGAGAAGGTATATTCAGGAGTGCTTTCAGACTCATGGTGAGAAAGGAAACATCTTCAGACAGAAACTGGAGAGAAGCTTTCTGAGGAGCTGCTTTGTGACGTGTGCATTCCACTCACAGAAATACACCTTTCTTCTCCTAGAGGATTCCAGATCCCTTTTAGAGAAAAAGCTACCAAGAGACACTCGAGAGCATAGGGACAGCTATGGTGAAAAAGTAAATATCCTCAAACAAAAACTGGAAAGAAGTTTTCTGTGAAACTGCTTCGTTTTAGACATATTTATTAATCTCACATAGTTAAAACTTATATTATGCAGTTTGGAAACTCAGTCATGCACGGATCCGTGAAGGGATATTCGGGAGCACATTCAGGCCTACGATGAAAGAGGAAATATCTTCAGAAAAAAACTAGATAGAAGCTTTCTCAGAAACTTCTTTGTGATGTATGCATTCCACTCAGGGATTTATACCTGTTTTCTCAAAAGGCACTGTTTGAACACTGTTCCTGTGAAACCAAAAAAGTCATATTTCAGAGTGCATTGAGGACTATGCCGAATATTGAAATATACTGAAATAAAATCGAGGAAGAAGCATTCCAAGAATCTGCTCTCTGATATGGGCATTCACTTCAGAAAGTTAATGCTTACTCTATGTTGCCCAGTTTCAAAACTCTGTATTCCAAGAATCTGTGAGGGGTTTTTTAGTGACGCCCGGAAGCTTGTGGTGAGCCAGGAAATGTCTTCTGATGAAACCTGCAGAGAAACTTTCTTAGCAACTGTTTTGCAATGTGTGTATTCATCTCATAGAGGCAAATCATTCTTTGGATTGAGCACCTTGAAATAATTGTTTTTGTGGAATCTGAGGAAGGACATTGTGAAGGATCCTTAGAATACGGGGGAAGAAATACCCTCAGGGAAATTCCAGAAGGAATGGCTCTCACTCAGTTAAACCAACCTTTTCATGGAGCAGTTTACTAACCCTGTGTATGTTTAGTGTGTGATGGGATATTCGGGAGCACATTGATGCTTACGGTGAAACAGGAAATATGTTCCGACCGATACTGGGAGAAGATTTCGAGGAACTGCATTGTAATGTGTGCATTACACTCACAGTGTTATACCTCTCTTCTCATACAGCCTCGGGGAAACCCTTTTGGAGAAACAGGTACCAAGTTTTATTCGGCAGCATGTTGATGCCGATGGGGAAAAGGAAAATAGCCTCAGACAAAAACTGGAAAGAAGCTTTCTAGGAAACGACTCTGTGATATGTGTAATCATCTCACTTAGACAAAGCTTTCGTTACATTATGCAGGTTGGAAATGGTCATGGACGTATCCACGAAGGGACATTCAGGAGCAGATTAGGAATATGGTGAAAAAGGAAATATCTTCAGATAGAAACTGGAAAGAAGCTTTCTGTGAATCTGCTTTTGGCTATGTTTATTCATCTCATATAGATGAAGCTTTCTTTACATTACACAGCTTGGAAACTCCCTCGGGGATGGATCTGCAAAGGAATATTTGGGATGACATACGGGCCTATGGTGGAATAGGAAACAGAGTCAGATAACAACTGGAGAGAAGCTTACTGAGAAACTGATTGGTGTTGTGTGCATTACACTCAGAGACTTATAACTTTCTTCTCATAAGGCACAGTTTGAACACTGTTCCTGTAAAATTAAAGAGTGATATTCGGAGCACATTGAAGACTATGGAAAAAAGTGAAATGTCACAAAATAAATAACAGAAAGAAGAACTCAAAGAAATTGCTCTCTGACAAGTCCATTCTTTTCACATGGTCAAGTCTTACTCTACATATCCCAGTTTGAAAGTCTGTCCCTGAGGGACATGCGAAGGGATAGTAAGTGGCAACCAGAGGTCTGTGTCGAACAAGGAAATGTCTTCCTTCTAAAATTGGAGAGAAGGTTTCTGCGCAACTCTTTTGTGATGTTTGTATTCATCTCATAGAGTTAAGTCATAAAATCACTGTTTCTGTGGAATCTGAGAAAGGACATTTGGAAACGCTTTTTAGAATATCCTGAAAAAGAAATAACCTCTGAGAAAAACCAGAAGGAAGCTTTCTGTGAGACTGCTCTATGTCACGTGAATTCCACTCACACATTTAAGCTTCTCTTTTCATTGAGCAGTATCATAACACTGTTTTTCTTTAGTCTGCGAAGGGATATTCTGGAGCACTTTGAGGCTTATGGTGAGAAAGGAAATGTCTTCCAATAGAAACTGGAGAGAACCTTTCTGAGGAGCTGCTCTGTGACATGTGCATGTGACTCACAGAAATATACCTTTCTTCTCCTAGAGGATTCTGGAATCCCTTTTGGAGAAAGAGCTACCAGGAGACATTCGTGTGTATATGGAGGGTTATGGTAAAAACGTAAATATCCTCAGCCAAAAACTGAAAAGAAGATATCTGTGAAAAGAAGATATCTGTGAAATTTGTGTTAGATATATTTATTCATCTCCCATAGTTAAAACTTTTATTATATTACGCAATTTGGAAATTCTGTCATGCACGGATCCACGAAGGGACATTCCAGAGCACATTCAGGCCTATGGTGAAAGAGGAGGTATCCTCAGATATAAACTTGATAGAAGCTTTCTGAGAAATTCCTTTGTGATGTATGCATTCCACTCAGGGAGTTATACCTCGTTTCTCACAAGGTAGCACTTGAACACTATCCCTGTGAAATGGAAAAAGTAATATTTCAGAGTGGAATGTGGACTATGGAGAATAGGGAAATATACTGAAATAAAATCGAGGAATAGGTGTTCCAAGAACCTGCTCTCTGATATGTCCATTCAGTTCACAGAGTTAGTGCTTACTCTATGTTGCCCAGTTTCAAAACTCTCTCTTTGAAGAATCTTTGTAGGGATATTTAGTGACATCCAGAGGGCTCTGGTGAACAAGGAAACGTCTTCTGATGAAACCTGCAGAGAAACATTCTGAGCAACTGCTTTGCAATGTGTGTATTCGTCTTATAGAGTTAAACCTTTCTTTGGATAGAGCAGCTTGAAATCACTGTTTTTGTGAAATCTGAGGAAGGACATTTGGGTACGATACTTAGAATATGGAGAAAGATGTATCCTCACGTAAAATCCAGAAGGAAGCTTTCTGTGAAACTGCTCTGTGTCATCGTAATTCCTCTCACTCAGGTAAGCCTCTCTTTTCATTGAGCAGTTTTCTCACCCTGTGTATGTTTAGTGTGTGATGGGATATTTGGGAGCACTTTGAGGCTTATGGTGAAAAAGGAAATATGCTCAGAATGAAACTCTAGAGAAGCTTTCCGAGGAACTGCATTGTGACGTGTGCATTCCACTCACAATGTTATACCCCTCACCTCATGCAGCGTCGGGGAAACCCTTTTGGAGAAACAGGTAGCAAGTGATATTGAGGAGCATGTTATTGCTGATGGTGAGAAGGGAAACAGCTTCAACAAAACCTGGAAAGAAGATTTCTAGGTAACTACTCTATGATATGTGTAATCATCTCATATAGATAAAGCTTTCTTTATATTACACAGCTTGGAAACTTTCATGGATGGATCCACAAAGGGACCTTCAGGAGCACAGTCAGGACGACAGAGAAAAAGGAAATATCTTCAGATAGAAGCTGGATAGAAGCTTTCTGTGAATCTGCTTCTTTCTATGTTTATTCATCTCACATAGTTGAAGCTTTCTCTACATTACGCAGCTTGGAAAATCTCTCATGGATGGATCCACGAAGGGATATTTGGGATCACATTCAGGCCTATAGTGAAATAGGAAATATAGTCAGATAAAAACTGGAGAGAAGCTTTCTGAGATACTACTTGGTGATGTGTGCATTCCACTCAGGGAGGTATAACTTTCTTCTCATAAGGCACAGTTTGAACACTCTTCCTGCAAAACCAGAAGAGTGATATTCTGAGCACATTAAAGACTATAGCAAAAAGTGAAATGTCATCCAATAAAAAACAGAAAGAAGCACTCAAAGAAAGAGCTCTCTCTCATGTTCATTCTTTTCACAGGGTTAACGATTACTCTCCATTTCCCAGTTTGAAAGTCGGTCTTTGAGGGTTCTGCAAAGGGATAGTAAGTGGCGATCCGAGGCCTGTGTCGATCAAGGAAATGTCTTCCGTTGAAAATTGGAGAGAAATTTTCTGCACAACTCTTTTGTGATATTTGTATTCATCTCATAGAGTTAAATCATTCTTTAGATTGAACAGTTTGAAATCACTGTTTCTGTGGAACCTAAGGACATTTTGAAACGCTCTTTAGAATATCCAGAAAAAGAAATAACATCAGAAAGAAACCAGAAGGAAGCTTTCTGTGAAACTGCTCTGTGTCATGTGAATTCCGCTCACACAGTGAAGCGTCTCTTTTACTTGAGGAGTATCATAACACAGTTTTCATTTACTCTGAGAGGGGATATTCATGAGGGCTTTGAGACTCATGGTAAGAAGGGAAACGTCTTCAGATACAAACTGGAAAGAAGCTTTCTGAGGAGCTGCGTTATGATGTGTGTGTTCCACTCACAGAAATATACCTTTCTTTTCCTAGAGAATTCCGGAATTTCCTTTGGAGAAAAAGCTACCAAGAGACATTCAGGAGTATATGTACGGCTCTGGTGAAAAAGGAAATATCCTCAGAGAAAAACTGGAACGAATATTTCTGTGAACCTGCTTTGTGTTAGATATGTTTATTCATCTCGCCTGGTTAAACTTTTCTTACATTACGCACTTTGGAAACTCCATCATGCATGGATCCTCGAAGGGACATTCGGGAGTACATTCAGGCCTATGGTGAAAGAGGAGTTATCTTCAGATAAAAACTGCATAGAAGCTCTCTGAGAAAGTACTTTGTGACATATGCATTCCACTCCGGAATTATACCTCTTTTCTCACAAGGCAGTGTTTGAACACTGTTCCTGTGAAACCGAAAAAGTGATATTTCGGAGCACATTGAGGACTATGGCGAATAGGGAAATATAGTGAAATCAAATCGAGGAACAAGCGTTCCAAGAATCTGCTCTCTGATGTGTGCTTTCACTTCAAAGAGTTAATACTTACTCTATGTTGCCCAGTTTCGATACTCTGTCCTTGAAGGATCTGTGAAGCGATATTTAGTGACTCCCAGAGGCTTGTGGTGAGCAGGAAAAGGTCTTCCAATGAAACCTGCAGAGAAACTTTGTGAGCAACTGTTTTGTGATGTGTGTATTCGCTTCCTAGAGTTAAACCATTCTTTGTATTGAGAAGCTTGAAATCACTGTTTTTGTGGCAGCTGAGGAAGGACATTTGGGAACGATCCTTAGAATATGGAAAAAGTAATAGGCTCAAGAAACATCCGGTAGGAAGCTTTCTGGGAAAATGCTCTCTGTCGTCTTAATTCCTGTCGCTCAGTTAAGCTTCTCTTTCCATTGAGCAATTTTCTATCCCTGTGTATGTTTAGCGTGTGATAGTATATTCGGTAGCACTCTGAAGCTTATGTTGAAAATGGGAATATGTTCAGACCGAAACTGCAGAGAAGCTTTCCCAGGAAGTGCTTTCTGACGTGTGCATTCCATTCACAGTCTTATACCTCTCTTCTCATACAGCATCGGGGAAACCTTTTTGGAGGAAAGGTGCCTAGTGATATTCGGGAGCATGTTGATGCCAGTGGTGAAAAGGGAAATAGCCTCAGACAAAAACAGGAAAGAAGCTTTCTAGGAAACTACTCTGTGATATCTGTAATCATGTCACATAGATAAAGCTTTCTTTACATTACACAGCTTGGAAACTGTCATGGATGGATCCACGAAGGGACCTTTGGGAGAACATTCAGGACTATGGAGAAAAACGAAATACCTACAGCTAAAAACTGGAAAGAAGATTTCTGTGTATCTGCTTCCTGCTATATTTGTTCATCTCACATCATTGAAGCTTGTTTACATTACACAGCTTGGAAACTGGATGGATCTGCGAAGGGATATTTGGGATCACATTCGGGCCTAAGGTGAAATAGTAACTATAGTCAGTTAAAAACTGGAGAGAAGCTTTCTGAGAAACTGCTTTCTGATGTGTGCATTCCACGCAGGAAGTTATAACTGTCTTCTCATAAGACACAGTTTGAACACTGTTCCAATAAAACCAAAAAAGTGATATTCAGAGCACATTGAAGACTATGGCAAAAAAGTGACATGTCGTCCAATAAAAAACAGAAAGAAGCACTCGAAGAAACTTCTCTCTGACATTTCTATTCTTTTCACAGGGTTAAAGCTTACTCTACATTTCCAAGTATGAAAGTCGGTTTTTGAGGGTTCTGTGAAGGGATTGTAAGTCGCAACCGGAGGCCTGTGTCGAGCAAGGAATTGTCTTCCATCGAAAATTGGAGAGAAGTTTTGTGTGTAACTCTTTTGTGATGCTTGTATTCATCTCATAGAGTTAAATCATTCCTTGGATTGAGTATTTTTAATTCACTGTTTCTGTGGAATTTGAGAAAGGACATTTGAAAACGCTCTTTAGAATATTCTGAAAAAAGATAACCTCAGAGAGAATCCAGAAGGAAGCTTTGTTTGAAACTGCTCTGTGTCTCGTGAATTCCACTCACACAGTTAAGCTTCTCTTTTCATTGAGCAGTATCATAACACTCTTTTTCTTTAGTCGGTGAAGGGATATTCAGGAGCGCCCTGAGGCTTATGATGAGAAAGGACACTTCTTCAGATAGGAACTAGAGAGAAGCTTTCTGAGGAGCTGCTTTGTGACGTGTGCATTCCACTCACAGAAATATACCCTTCTTCTTCTAGAGGATCCCGGACTCCATTTTCGAGAAAAAGCTACCAAGAGACATTCGGGCGTATAGGGACCACTATGGTGAAAAAGGAATTATTCTCACACAAAAACTGGAAAGATTTCCGTGAAACTCCTTTTTGTTAGATATGTTCATTCATCGCACATAGTTAAAACTTTTCTTATATTACACAGTTTGAAAACTCCATCATGCACGGAACCACGGAGGGATATTCGGGAGCACATTCAGTCCTACGTAAACAGGAGATATCTTCAGATAAAAACTGGATAGAAGCTTTCTGAGAAACTACTTTGTGATGTATGCATTCCACTCAAGGAGTTTTACCTCTTTTCTCACAAGGCAGTGTTTGAACACTGTTCCTGTGAAACCGAAAAAGTGATAGTTAGGAACGCATTGAGGACTATGGCGAATAGTGAAATATACTGAAATGTAATCCAGGAAGAAGCATTCCCAGAATCTGCTCTCTGATATGTGCATTCACTTCACAGAGTTAATGCTTACTCTATGTTGCCCAGCTTCAAAACTCTGTCTTTGAAGAATCTGTGAAGGGATATTTAGTGACGCGCAGAGGCTTGTGGTGAGTGAGGAAACGTCTTCCGATGAAACCTGTAGAGAAACGTTCTGAGCAACTGCTTTGCAATGTGTGTATTCATCTCCTAGATTTAAACCATTCTTTCACTTGAGCAGCTTGAAATCACTTTTTTGTGAAATCTGAGAAAGGACATTTGGCAACGATCCATAGAATATGGAGAAAGAAATATCCTCAGGCAAAATCCAGAAGGAAGCTTTCTGTGAAACTGCTCTGTATCATCTTAATTCCTCTGGCTCAGTTAAGGCACTCTTTTCATTGAGCAGTTTTCTAACCCTGTGTATGTTTGGCCTATGATGGGGTATTTGAGAACACTTTGAGGCTAATGGTGTAAAAGGAAATATGTTCAGACAGAAAGTGGAGAGAAGCTTTCCAGAGAACTGCTTTGTGACGTTTGCATTCCACTCACAGTGTTTTACCTCTCTCCTCATACAGCGTCAGGGAAACCCTTTTAAAGAAACAGTTACCAAGTGATATTTGGGAGCATGTTGATGCCGATGGTGAAAAGGGAAATAGCCACAGATAAAACTGGAAAGAAGGTTTCTAGGAAACTACTCTGTGAAATGTGTAATCATATCACATAGATAAAGCTTTCTTTATATTACGCAGCTTGGGAACTGTCATGGACGGATCCACGATGGGACGTTCAGGAGCACATTCAGGACTATGGAGAAAAAGAAAATATCTTCAGATAAAAACTGGAAGGAAGCTGCCTGTGAATCTGCGTTTTGCTATATTTGTTCATCTCACATAGTTGAAGCTTCCTTAACATTACAAGGTTTGGAAACTCACTCATGGATGGATCTCCGAAGGGATATTTGGGATCTCATTCGGGCCTGTGGTGAAATAGGAAATATAGTCAGATAAAAACTGGAGAGAAGCTTTCTGAGAAACTTCTTGGTGATGTGTGCATTCCAGTCAGGGAGGTATAACTTTCTTCTCATAAGGCACAGTTTGAACACTGTTCCTGTAAAACGAAAAGAATGGTATTTGAAGCAGATTGAAGATTATGGCAAAAAGTGAAATGTCGTCCAATAAACAACAGAAAGAAGCACTCGAAGAAACTGCTCTCTGACATGTCCATTCTTTTCACAGGTTAAAGCTTACTCTAGATTTCACAGTTTGAAATTCGGTGTTTGAACATTCTGCGGTGGTATAGTAAGTGGCAACTGGAGACCTGTGTCAAGCAAGGAAACGTCTTCCATCGAAAAATGGAGAGAAGCTTTCTGCGCAACTGTTTTGTGATATTTGCATTCATCTCATAGAGTTAAATCATTCTTCGGATTGAGCAGTTTGAAATCACTGTTTCTGTGGAATCTGAGAAAGGACATTTGGAAACACTCTTTAGAATTTCCTGAAAAAGAAATAACCTCAAACAGAAACCAGAAGGAAGCTTTCAGTGAAACAGCTCTATGTCACGTGAATTCCACTCATGTAGTTAAGCTTCTCTTTTCATTGAGCAGTATCATAACACTGTTTTTGTTTAGTCTGCGAGAGGATATTCAGGAGCACTTTGAGGCTGATGGTCAGAAATGAAACGTCTTCAGAGAGAAACTGAAGAGAGGCTTTCTGGGGAGCTGATTTGTGATGTGTGCATTCCACTCACAAAATATACCTTTCTTCTCTTTGAGGATTCCGGAATCCCTTTTGGAAAAGGAGCTACCAAGAGACATTTAGGAGTATAAGTAGGGCTTTGGTGAAAAAGGAAATACCCTCAGACAAAAACTGGAAAGAAGACTTCTGTGAAACTGCTTTGTGTTAGATATATTTAATCATCTTGCATAGTTAAAACTTTTCTGATATTACACAGTTTGGAAACTCCATCATGCTCAGATCCATGAAGGGACATTCAGGAGCACATTCAGGCCTGCAGTGAAAGAGGAGATATCTTCAGATAAAAACTGGATAGAAGCTTTCTGAGAAACTACTTTGTGATGTATGCATTCCACTTAGGGAGTTATACCTGTTTTCTCACAAGACTGTGTTTGAGCACTATTTCTGTGAAACCGAAAAGGTGATCTTTCAGAGTGCATTGACGACTATGGCGAATAGTGAAATATACCGAATTTAAATGGAGGAAGAAACCTTCCAAGAATCTGCTCTCTGATATGTGCATTCACTTCACACAGTTAATGCTTACTCTATGTTGTCCAGTTTCAAAACCCTGTGTTTGAAGAATCTGTGAAGGGATACTTATGACGCCCGGAGACTTGTGTTGAGCAAGGAAACATCTTCCGATGAAACCTGCAGAGAAACTTTCTGAGCATCTGCTTTGTGAGGTGTGTATTGGTCTCCTAGAGTTAAACCATTCCATGGATTCAGCAGCTTGAAATCACTGTTTTGGTGGCATCTGAGGAAGGATATTTGGGAACGATCCTTAGAATATGGAGAAAGAAATATCGTCAGGTAAAATCCAGAAGGAAGCTTTCCATGAAAGTGCTCTGTGTTGCCTTAATTCCTCCCACTCAGTTAAACGTCTCTTTCCATTGAGAAGTTTTTTAACTCTGTGTATATTTAGCATGTGATGGGATATTCGGGAGCACTTTGAGGCTTACAGTGAAAAACAAATATGTTCCAAACGAAACTGGAGAGAAAATTTCCGAGGAAGTTGCTTGTGACGTGTGTGTTGAGCAAGGAAACATCTTCCGATGAAACCGGCAGAGAAACTTTCTGAGCAACTGCTTTGTGATGTGTGTATTCGTCTCCTAGATTTAAACCATTCTTTTGATTGAGCAGGTTGAAATCACTGTTTTTGTGGCATCTGAGGAAGGACATGTGGGAACGAATCTTAGAATATGGAGAAAGAAATATCCTCAGGTAAAATCCAGAAGGAAGCTTTCTGTGGAACTGCTCTGTGTCATCTTAATTCCTCTCACTTAGTTAAGCCTCTCTCTTCATTGAGCAGTTTTCTAAACCTGTGTACATTTACCGTGTGATGGGATATTCGGGCGCATGTTGAGGCTTACTGTGAAAAAGGAAATATGTTTATACTGAAGCTGGAGAGAGGCTTTCTGAGGAACTGCTTTGTGTCATGTGCATTCCATTCACAGTGTTATACCTCTCTTCTCATACAGTGTCGGGGAAACCCATTTGAAGTAATGGTACCAAGTGATATTTGGGAGCATGTTGATGCCAATGGTGAAAAGGGAAATAGCCTGAGACAAAAACTGGAAAGAAGTTTCTCGGAAACTACTCTGTGATATGTGTAATCATGTGACATAGGTTAAGCTTTCTTTACATTATGCTGATAGGAAACTGTCATGGACGGATCCAGGAAGGGACCTTCGTGAGCACATACAGGACTATGTTGAGAAAGGAAATGTCTTCAGATAAAAACTGGAAAGAAGGTTTCTGTGAATCTGATTTTTGCTATGTTTAGTTATCTCACATAGATGAAGCTTTCTTTACATCACGTGGCTGGGAAACTCACTCATGCATGGATCCGTGAAGGGATATTTGGGATCACATTTGGCTCTATGGTGAAATAGGAAATATACACAGAAAAAAACTGGAGAGAAGCTATCTGAGAAACTGCTTGATTATGTGTGTATTCCACTCAGGAAGTTATAACTTTCTTCTCATAAGACACAGTTGGAACACTGTTCTTGTAAAACCAAAAGAATGATATTCAGAGCACATTGAAGACTATGGCAAGAAGTGAAATGTCGTCCAATAAAAAAACAGAAAGAAACACTTGAAGAAACTCCTCTCTGACATGTCCATGCTTTTCACAGCGTTAAAGCTTACTCTATATTTCCAATTATGAAAGTCGGTCTTTGAGGGTTCTGTGAAGGTATAGTAAGTGGCAACCGGAGGATGGTGTCAAGCAAGGAAATGTCTTCCATCGAAAATTGGAGAGAAGCTTTCTGCGCAACTCTTTTGTGATGTTTGTATTCAACTCATAGAGTTAAATCTTTCTTGGGATTGAGCAGTTTGAAATGACTGTTTCTCTGGAATCTGAGAAAGGACAATTGAAAACGCTATTTAGAATATCCTGAAAAGGAAATAACCTCAGAGAGAAACCAGAAGGAATATTTCTGTGAAACTGCTCTGTGTCACATGAATTCCACTCACACAGTTAAGCTTCTCTTTTCATTGAGGAGTATCATAACACTGTTTTTGCTTAGTCTGAGAGGGGATAGTCAGGGGCTCTCTGAGACTCATGGTAAGAAAGGAAAGGTCTTCAGACAGAAACTGGAGAAAAGCTTTCTGAGGAGCTGCTTTGTCATGTGTGCATTCCACTCACAGAAATATTTCTTTCTTCTCCTAGGGGATTCCGGAATTTCTTTTGTAGGAAAAGCTGCCAAGAGACATTCGGGAGTATAGGTATTACTCTAGTGAAAAAGGAAATATCCTCAGAAAAAAACTGGAACGAATATTTCTATGAACCTGCTTTGTGTTAGATATATTTATTCATCTCGCCTGGTTAAAACTTTTCTTGTACTATGCAGTTTGGAAGCTCTGTCATGCGCGGATCCACAAAGGGACATTCGGGAGCACATTCAGGCCTACGGTGAAAGAGGAGATATCTTCAGATAAAAACTGGATAGAAACTCTCTGAGAAAGTACTTTGTGATGCATGCATCCCACTCAGGATTTATACCTCTTTTCTCACAAGGCAGTGTGTGAACACTGTTCCTGTGAAACCGAAAAACTGATATTTTGGAGTGCATTGAGGACAATGGCGAATAGGAAAATGTACTGAAATAAAATTGAGGAACAAGCATTCCAAGAATCTGCTTGTATATTCGGGATCGCATTCGGGCCTATGTTGAAATAGGAAATGTAATCAGATAAAAACTGCAGAGAAGCTTTCTGATAAATTGGTGATGTGAGCATTCCAGTCAGGGAGATACAACTTTCTTCTCATAAGGCACATTGTGAACACTGTTCTTCTAAAACCTAAAGAGTGATATTTGGAGCACATTGAAGACTATGGCAAAAAGTTTAATGTTATCCAATAAAAAACAGAAAGAAGCACTCGAAGAAACTGTTCTCTGAAATGTCCATTGTTTTCACAGAGGTAAATCTTCTTCTACATTTCCCAGGTTGCAAGTCAGTCTTTGAGGTTTCTGTGAAGGGATAGGAATTGGCAACGGGAGGACTGTGTCGAGCAAGGAAATGTCTTCCATCGAAAATTGGAGAGAATCTTTCCGTGTAATTCTTTTGTGATGTTTGTATTCATCTCATAGAGTTAAATCATTCTTTGGATTAAGCAGTTTGAAATCACTGTTTCTGTGGAATCTAAGAAAGGACATTTGGAAACGTTCTTTAGAATATACTGAAAAAGAAAAAGCCTCAGACACAAACCAGAAGGAAGCTTTCTGTGAAATTTTGACTTTGAGGGTTCTGTGAAAGGATAGTAAGTGGCAACCAGAGGCCTGCATCGAGCAAGGAAATATCTTCCATCGAATATTTGAGAGAAGCCTTCTGCACAACTTTTTGTGAAGTTAGCATTCATCTCATGGAGTTAAATCATACTTTGGATTGAGTAGATTGAAATCGCTGTTTCTGTGGAATCTGAGAAAGGACATTTGGAAACGTTCTTTAGAATATCCTGAAAAAGAAATAACCTCAGAGTGAAACCAGAGGGAAGCTTTCTGTGAAACTGCTCTGTGTCACGTGAATTCTGCTCTCGCAGTTAAGCTTCTCTTTTCATTGAGCAGTATCATAACACTGTTTTTGTTTAGTCTGTGAAGGGATATCCAGGAGCACTTTGTGGCTTACAGTGAGAAAGGAAACGTCTTCACATAGAAACAGGAGAGAAGTTTCGGAGGAGCTGCTTTGTGGCATCTGCATTCCCCTCACAGAATTCCACTCACAGAATGATGTGTGCATTCCACTCACCTTTCTTCTCCTAGAGGATTCCAGAATCCCTTTTGGAGAAGAAGCTACCAAGAGACATTCGGGAGTATAGGGATGGCTATGATGAAAAAGGAAATATCTGCAGACAAATGTAGAAAGAAGATTTCTGGGAAACTGCTTTGTGTTAGATATATTTATTCATCTCACATAGTTAAAACGTCTCTGATATTACACAGTTTGGAAACTCCTTCCTGGAGGGATACGCAAGGGGACATTCGGGAGCACATTCAGGCCTACGGTGAAAGAGGAGACATTATCAGATAAAAAGTGGAGAGAAGCTTTCTGAGAGACGAATTTGTGATGCATGCATACCACTCAGGGAGTTAAACCACTTTTCTCACAAGGCAGTGTTTGAACACTGTTCCTGTGAAACCGAAAAAGTGATATTTTGTAGCGCATTGAGGACTATGGCGAAAAGTGAAATATACTCAAATAAAATCGAGAAAAGAGCCTTCCAAGAATCTACTCTCTGATAAGTGCATCCACTTCACAGAGTTAATGCTTACTCTATGTTGCCCCGTTTTGAAACTCTGTCGTTGTAGGATCTGCAAAGGGATATTTTGTGACGCCCAGAGGCTTGTGGTGAGCAAGGAAACGTCTTCCGATGAAACCTGCAGAGAAACTTTCTGAGCAACTGCTTTGCAATGTGTGTATTTGCCTTATAGAGTTAAACTGTTGTTTGGATCAAACAGCTTGAAATCACTGTCTTTGGGAAATCTGACGAAGGATATTTGGGAACGATACTTAGAACATGGAGAAAGAAATATCTTCAGGGAAAATCCAGAAGGAAGCTTTCTGTGAAACTACTTTTTGTCGCCTTAATGACTCTCACTCAGTTAAGCCCCTCTTTTCATTAAGCAGTTTTGTAACCCTGTGTATGCTTAGTGTATGACGGGATATTCAGGAGCATTTTGAGGCTTACAGCAAAAGAGGAAATATGTTCAGACCAAAACTGGAGAGAAGCTTTCTGAGGAACTGCCTTGTGACCTGTGCATTCCACTCACAGTGTTATACTTCTCTTCTCTTACAACGTCGGGGAAACCCTTTTGGAGAAACAGGTACCAAGTGATATTCGGGAGCATGTTGGTACCGATGGTGAAAAGGAAAATAGCCTCAGACTAAAACTGGATAAAGCTTTCTAGGAAACTACTCTGTGATACGTGTAATCATCTCAAATAGATAATGCTTTCTTTACATTACGCAGCTTGGAAACTCTCATGGAAGGATCCACAGAGGGATCTTCGGGAGCACATTCAGGACTATGTTGAAAAAGGAACTAGTTTCAGATAAAAACTGGAAAGAAGCTTTCTGTGAATCTGCTTATTGCTCTGTTTATTCATCTCACATAGATGAAGCTTTATTTACATTGAACAGATTGGAAACTCCCTCATGGATGGATCCACGAAGGATATTTGGGATCACATTCGGGCCTATAGTCAAATAGGAAATATAGTCAGATCAAAACGGGAAAGAAGCTTTCTGTGAAACTGCTTGGTGACCAGTGCATTCCTCTCAGGGAGTTATAACTTTCTTCTCATAATGCAGAATTTGAACACTGTTCCTATAAACCAAAAGAGTGATATTCAGAGCACTTTGAAGTCTATGGCAAAATGGAAATGCCCAATAAAAAACAGAAAGAAGCACTCGAAGAAACTGCTCCCTGACATGTCCATTTTTACACAGGGTTAAATCTTACTCTACATTTTCCAGTTTGAAAGTCGGTCTTTGAGGGTTCTGCAAAGGGATAGTAAGTGGCAACCGGGGGCCTGTGTCGAGCAAGGAAATGTCTTCCATCGAAAATTGGAGAGAAGCTTTCTACGCAAGTCTTTTCTGAAGTTTGTGCTCATCTCATAGAGTTAAATCATTCTTTGGATTGAGTAGTTTGAAATCACTATTTCTGTGGAATCACAGAAAGGACATTTGGAAACACTCTTTAGAATATCCTGAAAAAGAAATAACCTCAGAGAGAAACCAGAAGGAAGCTTTCTGTGAAACTGCTCTGTGTCACGTGAATTCTGCTCACACAGTTAAGCTTCTCTTTTCATTGAGCAGTATCATAACATTGTTTTTATTTAGTCTGTGAAGGGATATACAGAAAGGCTTTGAGGCTTATGGTGAGAAAGTAAACGTCTTCAGATGGAAACTGGAGAGAAGCTTTCTGAGGAGCTGCTTTTTGACGTGTGTATTCCACTCACAAAATTCTACTCACAGAATGACCTGTGCATTCCACTCACAGAATGACGTGTCCATTCCACTCACCTTTCTTCTCCTAGAAAATTCTGGAATCCCCATTGGAGAAAAAGCAATGACGCCACTTTCAGGAATATAGGGATGTCTATGGTGAAAAATGAAATATCCTCAGACAAAAACTGGAAAGAAGATTTCTGTGAAACTAGTTTGTGTTAGACATATTTAATAGTCTTGCATACGTAAAGCTTTTCTTATATTATGCAGTTTCGAATCCCCGTCATGCACCTTTTCTCAAAGGGACATTCGGTAGCACATTCAAGCCTATGGTGAAAAAGGGGATATCTTCAGATAAAAAGTGGATAGAAGCTTTCTGAGAAACGATTTTGGGATGCACGCATTCCACTCAGGGAGTTGTACCTTTTTCTCACAAGGCAGGGTTTGAACACTGTTCCTGTGAAACCAAAAAGGTGATATTTCGGAGCACATTGAGGACTATGGTGTAGAGTGAAATATACTGAAATAAAATTGAGGAAGAAGCGTTCCAAGAATCTGCTCTCTGATATGTGCATTCATTTCACAGAGTTAATGCTTACTCTATGTTGCCCAGTTTCGAAACTCTGTCTTTGAAGAATCTGTGAAGAGATATTTAGTGATACCCAGAGGCTTGACGTGAGAAAGGAAATGTCTTCTGATGAAACCTGCAGAGAACCTTTATGAGCAACGGCTTTGCAATGTGTGTATTCCTCTCTTAGAGTTAAACGTTTCTTTGGATTGAACAGCTTGAAATAACTGTTTTTGTGGAATCTGAGGTAGGACATTTGGGAACGATCCTAAGAACATGGAGAAAGAAATATCCTCAGGTAAATTACAGAAGAAAGCTTTCTGTGAAAATGCTCTGTTTCATCTTAATGGCTCTCAATCAGTTAAGCCCCTCTTTTCAATGAGCATTTTTCTAATCCTGTGTATGTTTAGCATGTGATGGGATATTCGGGAGCACTTTGAGGCTTATGGTGAAAAAGAAAATATGTTCAGACCAAAACTGGAGAGAAGCTTTCCGAGGAACTGCCTTGTGACGCATGCATTCCACTCACTGTGTTATACCTCTCTTCTCATAGAGCATCGGGGAAACACTTTTGGAGAAACACTACCAATTGATATTCGAGAGCATGTTGATGCTGAAGATGAAAAGGAAAATAGCCTCAGACTAAAACTGGAAAACGCTTTCTAGGAAACTTCTCTATGATATGTGTAATCATCTCACATAGATAATGCTTTCTTTACATTATGCAGCTTGGAAACTGTCATGGACGGATCCACGAAGGGACCATCGGGAGCACCTTGAGGACTATGGTGAAAAACAAAATATCTTCAGATCAGAATGGGAAAGAAGCTTTCTGTGAATCTGCTTTTTGCTATGTTTATTCATCTCACATAGATGAAGCTTTCTTTACATTGCACAGCTTGGAAACTGCCTCATGGATGAATCCGCGAAGAGATATTTGGGATCACCTTTGGGACTACAGTGAAATAGGAAACATAGTCAGATCAAAACGGGAGAGAAGCTTTCTGAGAAACTGCTTGGTGACGTGTGCATTCCACTCAGGGAGTTATAACTTTCTTCTCGTAAGGCACAATTTGAACACTGTTCCCATAAAACCAAAAGAGTGATATTTGGAGCACATTGAAGACTATGGCAAAATTGAAATGTCCAATAAAAAACAGAAAGAAGCACTCGAAGAAACTGCTCTCTGACATGTTCATTGTTACACCAGATTAAAGCTTACTATACATTTCCCAGTTTGAAAGTCGGTCTTGGAGGCTTCTGCGAAAGGATAGTAATTGGCAACCAGAGGTCTGTGTCGAGCAAGGAAATGTCTTCCATTGAATATTTGAGATAAGCTTTCTGCGCAACTCTTTTGTGAAGAGTGACTTCATCTCATAGAGTTAAATCATTCTTTGGATTGAGAAGTTTGAAATCACTGTTTCTGTGGAATCTGTGAAAGTACATTTGGAAACGCACTTTAGAATATCCTGAAAAATGAATAACCTCAGAAAGAAACCTGAAGGAAGCTTTCTGTGAAATTGCTCTGTATCATGTGAATTCTGCTCACACAGTGAAGCTTCTCTTTTCATTGAGCAGTATCATAGCACTGTTTTTGTTTAGTCTGCAAAGGGATATTCAGGAGTGCTTTGAGGCTTACGTGAGAAAGGAAACGTCTTCAGATAGAAAATGGAGAGAATCTCTCTGAGGAGCAGCTTTGTGATGTGTGCATTCCATTCAGAGAATTACACTCACAGAATGACGTGTGCATTCCACTCACAGAATGACGTGTGCATTCCACTCACCTTTCTTCTCCTAGAGGATTCCTGACACGCTTTTGGATAAAAAGCTACCAAGTGTCATTCAGAAGTATAGTGATGGCTATGGTGAAAAACAAAATATCCTGAGACAAAAACTGGAAAGAAGATTTCTGTGAAACTGCTTTGTGTTAGATGTATTCATTCATCTCACATTGTTGAAACTTTTCTTATATTACGCAGTTTGGAAGCTCTGTCTTGCACGGATCTGCAAAGGGACATTCAGGAGCACATTCAGGCCTACAGTGAAAGAGGAGATATCTTCAGATAAAAACTGGATAGAAGCTTTCTGAAAAACGACTTTGTGATATATGCATTCCACTCAGGTAGTTATACCTCTTTTCTCACAAGGCAGTGTTTGGACACTGTCCCTGTGAAACTGAAAAAGTGCTATTTCGGAGCGCATTGAGCACTATGGCAAATAGTGAAATATACTGAAATAACATTGAGGAAGAAGCGTTCCTAGAATCTGCTCTCAGATATGTGCATTCACTTCACAGAGTTAATGCTTACTCTATGTTGCCCAGTTTCGAAAGTCTGTCTTTGAAAAATCTGTGAAGGGATATTTAGTGACACCCGGAGGCTTGTGTGCAAGGAAACATCTTCCAATGAAACCTGCAGAGAAACTTTCTGAGCAACTGCTTTGCAATGTGTGTATTCGTCTCATAGAGTTAAACTGTTCTTTGGATTGAACAGCTTGAAATCACTGTTTTTGTGGAATCTGAGGAGGGACACTTGGGAATGATCCTCAGAACATGGAGAAAGAAGTATGCTCGGGTAAAACCCAAAAGGAAGCTTTCTGTGAAACTGCTCAGTGTCGTCTTAATTCCTCTCACTCAGTTAAGCCTCTCTTTTAACTGAGCACTTTTATATCCTTGTGTATGTTTAGCGTGTGATGCAATATTTGGGAGTACTTTGAGGCTTACGGTGAAAAAAGAAATATGTTCATATCGAAATCGGAGAGAAGCTTTCCAAGGCAATGCTTTGTTTCATGTGCATTCCAGCAGGTGTGTTATACCTCTCTTCTCATACAGTGTCAGGGAAACCCTTTTGGAGGAACAGGTACCAAGTGATATTCGGGAGCATGTTGATGCCGATGGTGAAAAGGGAAATAGCCTCAGAGAAAAACTTGAAAGAAGTTTTCTAGGAAACCACTCTTTGATATGCATAATCATCTTGCATAGATAAAGCTTTCATTACGTTACATAACTTGGAAACTGTCATGGACGGATCCAGGAAGGGACCTTCGCGAGCACATTCAGAACTCTGGTGAAAAAGGAAATCTCTTCAGATAAAAACTGGAAAGAAGGTTTCTGTGAATCTACTTTATGCTGTTTATACATCTCACAGAGATGAAGCTTCGTTTACATTATGCCGCTTGGAAACTCCCTATTGGAAGGATCTACAAAGGGATATTTGGGATCATACTCGGGCCTATGGTGAAATAGGAAATATAGCCAGATAAAAACAGGAGAGAAGCTTTCTGAGAAAATGCTTGGTGATGTTTTCATTGCACTCAGGGAGTTGTAACTTAATTCTCATAAGCCACAGATTGAACACTGTTCCTGGAAAAGCAAAAGAGTGATATTCGGAGCACATTGAAAACTATGGCAAAAAGTGAAAGGTCGTCCAATAAAAAACAAAAAGGAGCACAGGAAGAAACGTTCTCTGACATGGTCATTCTTTTCACAGGGTTAATGGTTACTCTACATTTCCCAGTTTGAAAGTCGGTCTTTGAGCTTCTGCGAAGGGATAGTAAGTGTGAACCGGAGGCCTGTGTTGAGTCAGGAAATGTCTTCCATCGAAAATTGGAGAGAAGCTTTCTGCACTACTAGTTTGTGATGTTTGTATTCATCCCATAGAGTTAAATCATTCTTTGGCTTGAGCAGTTTGAAATCACTGTTTCTGCGGGATATGATAAAGGACATTTGGAAACGCTCTTGAGAATATCCTGAAAAAGAAATGATCTCAGAAAGAAACCAGAAGGAAGGTGTCTGTGAAACTGCTCTGTGTCACGTGAACTCCCCTGACACAGTTACACTTCTCTTTTCATTGAGCAGTATCATAACACTGTTTTTGTTTAGTGTGCGAAGGGATATTCGGGAGTGCTTTGAGACTTATGGTGAGAAAGGAAACGTCTTCTGACGGAAACTGGAGAGAAGCTTTCTAAGGAGCTGCTTTGTGATGTGTGCATTCCACTCACAGAATTCCACTCACAGAATGACGTGTGCCTTGCACTCACAGAATGGTTTGTGCATTCCACTCACCATTCTTCTCCTAGAGGATTCCAGAATCCCTTTGGGATGAAAAAGCTACCAAGAGATGTTTGGGAGTATAGGGATGGCTATGGTTAAAAGGGAAATATCCTCAGACAAAAACTGAAAATAAGATTTCTGTGAAACTGCTTTGTGTTAGATATATTTATTCATCTCACATAGTTAAAACTTTTCTTATATTACGCAGTTTGGAAACTCCGTCATGCACAGATCTGTGAAGGGACATTCGGGAGCACATTCAGGCCTATGGTGAAAGAGGAGATATTTTCAGATAAAAACTGGATAGAAGCTTTCTGAGAAACGAATTTGTGATGTATGCATTCCACTCAGGGAGTTACACTGCTTTTCTCACAAGGCAGTGTTTGAACTCTGTTCCTGTGAAACCGAAAAGGTGACATTTCAGAGCGCATTGAGGACTATGGCAAACAGTGAATATACTGAAATAAAATGGAGGAAAACGCGTTCCAAGAATCTGCTCTCTAATATGTGAATTCACTTCACAGAGCTAATGCTTACTGTATTTTGCCCAGCTTTGAAAATCTCTCTTTGGAGAATCTGTGAAGGGATATTTAGTGATGCCCAGAGGCTTCTGGTGAGCAAAGAAATGTCTTCCAATGAAACCTGCAGAGAAACTTTCTGAGCAACTGCTTTATGATGTGCATATTCGTCTCATAGAGTTAAACCATTCTTTGGATTGAACAGTTTGAAATCACTCTTTTTGTGGGATCTAAGGAAGGAGATTTGGAAACGATCATTAGAACATGGAGAAAGAAATATTCTGAGGTAAAACCCAGAAAGAAATGTTCTGTGAAACTGCTCTGTGTCGTCTAAATGGCTCTCACTCAGTTAAGACCCTCTTTTCATTGAGCAGTTTTCTAAATCTGTGTATGCTTAGCGTGTGATGGGATATTCCGGAGCACTTTGATGATTACGGTGAAAAAAGAAATATGTTCAGACCAAAACTGGAGAGAAGCTTTCTGAGGAACTCCCTTGTGACGTGTGCATTCCACTCACACTGTTATACATATCTTCTCATACAGCGTCGTGGAAACCGTTTCGGAGAAACAGTTACCAAGTGATATTCGGGAGCATTTTGATGCTGATGTTGAAAAGGAAAAGAGCCTCAGAATAAATCTGGAAAACACTTTCTAGGAAACTACTCTGTGATATGTGTAATCATCTCACAGAGATAATGCTTTCTTTATATTACGCAGCTTGGAAAGTGTCATGGACAGATCCACAAAGGGACCTTTGGGAGCACATTCAAGACTAGGGTGAAAAACGAAATATCTTCAGATAAAAGTGGGAAAGAAGCTTTCTATGAATCTGCTTTTTGCTATGTTTATTCGTCTCACATAGATGAAGCTTTATTTACAATATGCAGCTTGGAAACTGCCTTGTGGTCGGATCCATGAAGGGATATTTGGGATCACATTCAGGCCTATAGTAAAAGAGGAAACATAGTCAGATCAAAACGGGGGAGAAGCTTTCTGAGAAACTGCTTGGTGACATGTGCATTCCACTCAGGGAGTAACAACTTTCTTTTCATAAGGCACAATTTGAACACTGTTCTTGTAAAACCAAAAGGCTGATATTCTGAGCACATTGAAGACTGGAAAAATTGAAATGTCCAATAAAAAACAGAAAGAAGCACTCGTAGAAATAGTTCTTGGACATGTCCATTTTGACACAGGGTTAAAGTTACTCTACATTTCCCAGTTTGAAAGTTGGTCTTTCGGGGTTCTGTGAAGTGATAGTAAGTGGCAACCAGAGGCCTTTGTGGAGCAAGAAATGTCTTCCATTGAATATTTGAGAGAAGCATTCCGTGCAACACTTTTGTGAAGTTTGTGCTCATCTCATAGAGTTATATCATTCTTTGGACTGAGTAGTTTGAAATTACTGTTTCTGTGGAATCTGAGAAAGGACATTTGGAAATGCTCTTTAGAATATCCTGAAAAAAAAATAACCTCAGGAGGAAACCAGAAGGAAGCTTTCTGTGAAATTGCTCTGTGTCACGTTAATTCGCCTCACACAGTTTAGCTTCTCTTTTCATTGAGCAGTATCATAACACTGTTTTTGTTTAGTCTGCGAAGGGATATTCAGGAGCACTTTGATGCTTACAGTGAGAAAGGAAACGTCTTCTGACAGAAACTGGAGAGAAGCATTCTGAGGAGCTGCTTTGTGACGTGTGCATTCCACTCACACAATTCCACTCACAGAATGAGGTGTGCATTGCATTCACAGAATGACGTGTGCATTCCACTCACCATACTTCTCCTACAGGATTCCAGAATCCCTTTGGGATGAAAAAGCAACCAAGAGACATTCAGGAGTATAGGGATGGCTATGGTGAAAGGGGAAATATCCTTAGACAAAAACTGGAAAGAAGATTTCTGTGAAACTGCTTTGTGTTAGATATATTTATTCATCTCAGTTAATACTTTTCTTATATTATGCAGTTTGGAAACTCCGTCATACACGGGTCCAGGAAGGGACATTCGGGAGCATATTCAGGCCTACAGTGAAAGAGGAGGTATCTTCAGATAAAAACTGGATAGAAGCTTTCTGAGAAACGACTTTGTAATGTATGCATTACACTCAGGGAGTTATTCCTCTTTTCTCATAAGGCAGTGTTTGAACACCTTTCCTGTGAAACCAAAAAAGTGATATTTGGGAGCGCATTCAGGACTAAGGCGAATAGTGAAATATACTGAAATGAAATTGAAAAAGAAGCGTTCTGCTCTGTGATATGTGCATTCACTTCACAGAGTTAAAGCTTACTCTATGTTACCCAGTTTCAAAACTCTCTCTTTGTAGAATCTGTGAAGGGATATGTAGTGACGGCCGGAGGCTTGTGGTGAGTAAGGATATGTCTTCTGATGAAACCTGCAGAGAATCTTTCTGAGCAACTGCTTTGTGATGTGTGCATTCATCTCATAGAGTTAAACCGTTCTTTGGATTGAACAGCTTGAAATCACTCTTTTTGTGGAATCTGAGTTAGGACATTGGGGAACGATCCTTAGAACATGGAGAAAGAAATATCCTCAGGTAAAATCCACAAGGAAGCTTTCTGTGAAACTACTCTGTGTCATCTTAATGTCTCTCACTCAGTTAAGACCCTCTTTTCATTGAGCAGTTTTCTAACTCTGTGTATGCTTAGCATGTGATGGGATACTCGGGAGCACTTTTAGGATTATAATGAAAAAAGAAATATGTTCAGACAAAAACTGGAGAGAAGCTTTCCGAGGAACTGCCTTGTGACCTGTGCATTCCACTCACAGTGTTATACCTATCTTCTCATACAGCATCGAGGAAACCCTTTCAGAACAACAGGTACCAAGTGATATTCGGGAGCATTTTGATGCCGATGGGGAAAAGGGAAATAGCCTCAGAATAAAACTGGAAAAAGCTTTCTAGGAAACTACTCTGTGATATGTGTAATCATCTCACAGAGGTAATGCTTTCTTTACATTACGCAGCTTGGAAAGTATCATGGACGGATTCACGAAGGGACCTTCGGGAGCACAATCAGGACTATGGTGAAAAACGAAATATCTTCAGATAAAAGTGGGAAAGAACCTTTCTGTGAATCTGCTTTTCGCTATATTAATTTGCCTCATATAGATGAAGCTTTCTTTACATTGCTCAACTTGGAAACTCCCTCGTGGATGGATCCACGATGGGATATTTGGAATCTTATTCGGGCCTATAGTGAAATAGGAAACATAGTCAGATCAAAACGGGAGAGAAGCTTTCTGAGAAACTGCTTGGTGATGTGTGCATTCTACTCAAGGAGTTACAACTTTCTTCTCATAAGGCACAATTTGAACACTGTTCCTGTAAAATCAAAAGAGTGATATTCGGAGCACATTGAAGACTATGGCAAAATTGAATTGTCCAATAAAAAACAGAAGGAACACTCGAAGAAATTGTTCTCAGACATGTCCATTGTGACACAGGGTTAAAGCTTACTCTACATTTCCCAGTTTGAAAGTCAGTCTTTGAGTGTTCTGTGAAGGGACAGTAAGTGGCAACGGTGGCCTGTGTGAGGCAACAAAACGTCTTCCATCGAAAATTGGAGAGAAGATATCTGCGCTACACTTTTGTGATGTTTGTGTTCATCTCATGGTGTTAAATCATTCTTTGGATTTAGCAGTTTGAAATCACTGCTTCTGTGGAATGTGAGAAAGGACATTTGGAAACCCTCTTTAGAATATCCTGAAAAAGAAATAACCACAGAAAGAAAGCAGAAGGAAGCTTTTGGTGAAACTGCTCTGTGTCATGTGTAATCTGCTCACAAATTTAAGCTTCTCTTTTCATTGAGCAGCATCATAGCACAGTTTTTTTTATTCCGAGAAGAAGGTATATTCAGGAGTGCATTGAGACTTACGCTGAGAAAGGAAACATCTTCAGATAGAAACTGGAGAGAAGCTTTCTGAGGAGCTGCTTTGTGACGTATGCATTCCACTCACAGAAATATACCGTTCTTCTCCTAGAGGATTCCTGATCCATTTTGGAGAAAAAGCTACCAAGAGACATTCGGCAGTTTAGGGATGGCGATTGTGATAAAGGAAATATCCTCAGACAAAAACTGGAAAGAATATTTCTGTGAAACTACTTTATTTTAGACGTATTTATTTATCTCACATAGTTAAAACTTTTCTTATATTATGCAGTTTGGAAACTCCGTCATGCACAGATCTGCGAAGGGACATTCGGGAGCACATTCAGACCTACGGTGAAAGAGGAGATATCTTCAGATAAAAACTGGATAGAAGCTTTCTGAGAAACCTCTCTGTAATATATGCATTCCACACAGGGATTTATACCTCTTTTCTCACAAGGCAGTGTTTGAACACTGTTCCCATGAAACCGAAAAAGTGATATTTTAGAGTGCATCGAGGACTATGATGAATAGTGAAATACACTGAAATAAAATCGAGGAAGAAGTGTTGCAAGAATCTGCTCTCTGATATGAGCATTGACTTCAGAGAGTTAATGCTTACTCCCTGTTGCCCAGTTTTGAAAGTCTGTCTTTGAAGAAGCTGTGAGGCAATTTTTAGTGACACCCAGAGGCTTGTGGTGAGCCAGGAAACGTGTTCCAATGAAACCTGCAGAGAAACTTTCTTAGCAACTGCTTTGCAATGTGTGTATTCGTCTCATAGATGTAAATCATTCTTTAGATTGAGCAGCTTGAAATCACTGTTTTTGTAGAATCTGAGGAAGGACATTTGGGAACGATCCTTAGAATACGGGGAAAGAAATATCCTCAGGGAAAATCCAAAAGGAAGCTTTCTGTGAAACTGCTCTGTGTCGTCTTAATTCCTCTCACTCAGTTAAACCTCTCTTTTCATTTAGTAGTTTACTAACCTTGTGTATGTTTAGCATGTGATGGGATATTCGGGAGCACATTGACGCTTACGGTGAAAAAGGAAATATCTTTTGACTGATACTGGGGAGAAGATTTCCGAGGAACTGTTTGTGACGTGAGCATTTCACTAACAGTGTTATACCTCTCTTCTCTTACAGCGTCAGGGAAACCCTTTTGAAGAAACAGGTACTAAGTTATATTCGGGAGTGTGTTGATGCCAATGGTGAAAAGGGAAATAGCCTCAGACAAAACATGAAAGGAAGCTTTCTAGGAAACTACTCTGTGATATGTGTGATTATCTCACGTAGACAAAGTTTTCTTTACATTACACAGGGTGGAAACCGTCATGGATGGATGCACGAAGGGACATTCAGGAGCAGATTCAGGACTACGGTGAAAAAGAAAATATCTTCAGATAAAAACTGGAAAGCAGCTTTCTGTGAATCTTCTTTTTGCTATGTTTATTCACCTCATATTGATGAAGCTTTCTTTACATTACGCAGCTTGGAAACTCACTTGTGGATGAATCCACGAAGGGATATTTGGGATCACATTCAGGCCTATGGTGAAATAGGAAATATAGTCTGATAAAAACTGGAGAGAAGCTTTCTGAGAAACTTGTTGGTGTTGTTTGCATTACATTCAGAGAGGTTTAATGTTCTTCTCATAAGGCACAGTTTGAACACAGTTCCTGTAAAACGAAAAAGTGATATTTGGAGCACATTGAAGACTATGGTAAAAAGTGAAATGTCGTCCAATAAAAAAGAGAAAGAATCACTCGAAGAAACTGCTCTCTGACAAGTCCATTCTTTTCACATGGTTAAATCTTACTCTACATTTCACAGTTTGAAAGTCTGTCTCTGAGGGTTCTGCAAAGGGATTGTAAGTGGCAACTGGAGGACTCTGTCAAAAAAGGAAATGTCTTCCTTCTAAAATTGGAGAGAAGCTTTCTGTGCAACTCTTTTGTGATGTTTGTATTCATCTCATAGAGTTAAATCATTCTTTGGATTGAACAGTTTGAAATCACTGTTTCTGTGGAAACTGAGAGAGGACATTTGGAAACATTTTTTAGAATAACCTGAAAAATAAATAACATCAGAGAGAAACCAGAAGAAAGCCTTCTGTGAAACTGCTCTGTGTCACATGCACTCTCCTCACAAATCTAAGCTTCTCTTTTCATGGAGCAGCATCACAGCACTGTTTTTGTTTACTCTGAGAAGGTAAATTCAGGAGTGCTTTGAGACTCATGGTGAGAAAGGAAACATCTACAGACAGAAACTGGAGAGAAGTTTTCTGAGGAGCTGCTTTGTGACATGTGCATTCCACTCACAGAAATATACCTTTCTTCTCCTAGAGGACTCTGGACCCCTTTTGGAGGAAAAGCTACCAAGAGACATTCAGGAGCATAGGGACGGCTATGGTGAAAAAGGAAATATCCTCAGACAAAAACTGGAAAGAAAATTTCTGTGAAACTGCTTTATTATAGACATATTTATTTATCTTGCATAGTTAAAACTTTTCTTATATTATGCAGTTTGGAAACTACGCCATGCATGGATCCGCGAAGGGACATTCGGGAGCATATTCAGGCCTACGGTGAAAGAGCAGATATCTTCAGATAAAAACAGGATAGAAGCTTTCTGAGAAACGATTTTGTGATGTATGCATTCCACTCAGGGAGTTATACCTCTTTTATCACAAGGCACTGTTTGAACACTGTTCCTGTGAAACCAAAAATGTGATATTTCAGAGTGCTTTGTGGACTATGGTGAATAGTGAAATATATTGAAATAAAATCGAGGAAGAAGCCTTCCAAGAATCTGCTCTCTGATATGTGCATACACTTCACAGAGTTACTGCATACTCTGCATTGCCCAGTTTCGAAACTCTGTCTTTGAACGATCTGTGAAGGGATATTTAGTGATGCCCGGAAGCTTGTGGTAAGCCAGGAAACGCCTTCTGATGAAACCTACAGAGAAATGTTCTGAGCAACTGTTTTGCGATGTGTGTATTCATCTCATGGAGTTAAACCATTCTTTGGAATGAGCAGCTTGAAATCATTGTTTTTGTGGAATCTGTGGAAGGACATTTGGGAACGATCCATAGAACATTGAGAAAGAAATATCCTCAGTGAAAATCCAGAAGGAAGCTTTCTGTGAAACTGTTCTGTGTCGTCTTAATGGCTCTCACTCAGTTAAACCAATCTTTTCATGAAGCAGTTTACTAACCCTGCGTATGTTTAGCGTGTGATGGGATATTCGGGAGCACATTGATGCTTACGGTGAAAAAGGAAATATGTTCCGACCGATACTGGGAGAAGATTTGTGAGGAACTGCTTTGTGACATATGCATTTCACTCACAGTGTTATACCTCTCTTCTCACACAGCCTTGGGGTAACCCTTTTGGAGAAACAGGCACCAAGTGATATTCGGCAGCATGTTGATGCCGATGGTGAAAAGGCAAATAGCCTCGGATGAAACCTGGAAATAAGCTTTTTAGGAAACTATTCTGTGATATGTGTAATCATCTCATGTAGACAAAGCTTTCGTTACATTACACAGATTGGAAACGGTCATGGATGGATCCACGAAAGGACATTCAGGAGTAGATTCAGGACTATGGTGAAAAAGGAAATATCTTCAGATAAAAACTGGAAAGAAGCATTCTGTGAATCTGCTTTTTGCTATGTTTACTCATCTCATATAGATGAAGCTTTCTTTACATTACGCAGCTTGGAAACTCCCTCGTGGATGGATCCACGAAGGGATATTTGGGATGACATACGGGCCTATATTGGAATAGGAAACATAGTCAGATAAAAACTAGAAGCTTTCTGAGAAACTGGTTGGTGTTGTGTGTATTTCACGCAGAGAGGTATAACTTTCTTCTCATAAGGCACAGTTTGAACACTGTTCCTGTAAAATTAAAGAGTGATCTTTGGAGCACATTGAAGGCTATGGAAAAAAGTGAAATGCCGCCCAATACAAAACAGAAAAAAGGACTCAAAGAAACTGCTCTCTGACAAGTCCATTCTTTTCAAATGGTTAAATCTTACTCTACATTTCCCAGTTTGAAAGTCTCTCCCTCAGGGCTCTGTGAAGGGATAGTAAGTGGCAACCAGAGGTCTGTGTCGAACAAGGGAATGTCTTCCTTCTAAAATTGGAGAGAAGATTTCTGCACAACTCTTGTGATGTTTGTATTCATGTCATAGAGGTAAGTCATTCTTTGGATTGTGCAGTTTAAAATCACTGTTTCTGTGGAATCTGAGAAAGGACATTTGGAAACGCTCTTTAGAATATCCTAAAAAAAAATAACCTCTGAGAAAAACCAGAAGGAAGCTTTCTGTGAGACTGCTCTGTGTCACGTGAATTCCACTCACACAGTTAAGCTTCTCTTTTCGTTGAGCAGTATCGTAACACTGTTTTTCTTTACTCTGCGAAGGGATATTCTGGGGCACTTTGAGGCTTACGGTGAGAAAGGAAACGTCTTCCAATAGAAACTGCAGAGAAGCTTTCTGAGGAGCTGCTTTGTGATGTGTGCATGTGACTCACAGAAATATACCTTTCTTCTCCTAGAGGATTCTGGAATCCTTTTGGGAGAAAGAGCCACCATGAGACATTTGTTTGTATGTGGAGGGCTATGGAAAAAATGTAAATATTCTCAGCCAAAAACTGAAAAGAAGATATCTGTGAAACTGCTTTGTGTTACATATATTTATTCATCTCACATAGTTAAAACTTTTCTTATAGTATGCAATTTGGAAATTCCGTCATGCACGGATCCACGAAGGGACATTCAGGAGCACATTCAGGCCTACAGAGAAAGAGGAGATATCCTCAGATAAAAACTGGATAGAAACGTTCTGAGAAACACCTTTGCAATGCATGCATTCCACTCAGGGATTTATACATCGCTTCTCACAAGGTAGCGCTTGAACACTATTCCTGTGAAATGGAAAAAGTGATATTTCGGAGTGGAATGTGGACTGTGGCGTATAGGGAAATACACTGAAATAAAATCGAGAAATAAGTGTTCCAAGAACCTGCTCTCTGATATGTGTATTCACTTCACAGAGTTAATGCTTACTCTATGTTGCTCAGTTTCAAAACTCACTCTTTGGAGAATCTGTGAAGGGATATTTAGTGACATCCGGAGGTTTCTGGTGAACAAGGAAAAGTCTTCCGATGAAACCTGCAGAGAAACATTCTGAGCAACTGGTTGGCAATGTGTATATTCGTCTTATACAGTTAAACCCTTCGTTGGGTTGAGCAGCTTGAAATCACTGTTTTTGTGTAATCTGAGGAAGGACATTTGGGTACAATACTTAGAATATGGAGAAAGATATATCCTCGGGTAAAATCCAGAAGGAAGCTTTCTGTGAAAATGCTCTCTGTTGTCTTAATTCCTGTCGCTCAATTAAGCCTCTCTTTGCATGGAGCAGTTTTCTAACCCTGTGTATGTTTAGCATGTGAGGGGATATTCGGTAACACTCTGAGGCTTACGGTGTAAAAAGGAATATGTTCAGACCGAAACTGCAGAGAAGCTTTCCAAGAAACTGCTTTCTGACGTGTGCATTCCATTCACAGTCTTATACTTCTCTTCTCATACAGCACCAGGGAAATCTTTTCGGAGGAAAGGTGGCTAGTGATATTTGGGAGCATGTTGATGCCGATGGTGAAAAGGGAAATAGTCTCAGACAAAAACAGGAAAGAAGCTTTCTAGGAAACTACTCTGTGATATGTGTAATCATGTCACAGAGATAAAGCTTTCTTGACATTACGCAGCTTGGAAACTGTCATGGACGGTTCCACAATGGGACCTTTGGGAGAACATTCAGGACTATGGAGAAAAACGAAATACCTTCAGCTAAAAACTGGAAAGAATATTTCTGTGTATCTGCTTTTTGCTCTGTTTGTTCATCTCACATCAATGAAGCTTGTTTACACTACACAGCTTGGAAACTCCCTCGTGGATGGATCTGCGTAGGGATATTTGGGATCACATTCGGGCCTAAGGTGAAATAGGAAATATAGCCAGTTAAAAACTGGAGAGAAACTTTCTGAGAAACTGATTTCTGATGTGTCATTCCACGCAGGAAGTTATAACTGTCTTCTCATAAGACACAGTTTGAACACTGTTCCAATAAAACCAAAAAAGTGATATTCAGAGCACATTGAAGACTATGTCAAAAAATTGCTTGTGTTAGCTATATTTATTCACCTCGCATAGTTAAAACTTTTCTTATATTACGCAGTTTTGAAACTCCATAATGCACGGAACCTTGAGGAGACATTCGGGAGCACATTCAGGCCTATGGTGAAGGAAGAGATATCTTCAGATAAAAAATGGAGAGAATATTTCTGAGAAACGACTTTGTGATGTATGCATTCCACTCAGGGAGTTAT
>NW_012118500.1:97558-101805 GCF_000951035.1 Colobus angolensis palliatus
CTCTCTTCTCATACAGTGTCGGTGAAACCTTTTTGGAGGAAAGGTGCCTAGTGATATTTGGGAGCATGTTGATGCTGATAGTGAAAAGGGAAATAGCCTCAGACAAAAACAGGAAAGAAGATTTCCAGGAAACTACTCTGTGATATGTGTAATCATGTCACAGAGATAAAGCTTTCTTTACATTACACAGCTTGGAAACTGTCATGGTCGGATCCACGAAGGGACCTTCGGGAGAACATTCAGGAATATGGAGAAAAGCGAAATACCTTCAGCTAAAAATTGGAAAGAAGATTTCTGTGCATCTGCTTTTGGCTATATTTGTTCATCTCACCTCATTGAAGCTTGTTTACAATACGCAGCTTGGAAATTCCCTTGTGGATATATCTGCGAAGGAATATTTGGGATAGGAAATATAGCCAGTTAAAAACTGGAGAGAAGCTTTCTGAGATTCTGTTTTCTGATGTGTGCATTCCACCCAGGAAGTTATAACTTTCTTCTCATAAGACACAGTTTGAACACTGTTCCAATAAAACCAAAAAAGTGATATTCAGAGCACATTGAAGACTATGGCAAAAAATTGCTTGTGTTAGCTATATTTATTCACCTAGCATAGTTAAAACTTTTCTTATATTGCACATTTTTGAAACTCCATCATGCACGGATCCTCGAAGGGACATTCGGGAGCACATTCAGGCCTACGGTGAAGGAAGAGATATCTTCAGATAAAAAATGGAGAGAATATTTCTGAGAAACGACTTTGTGATGTATGCATTCCACTCAGGGAGTTATACCTCTTTTCTCACAAGGCAGTGTTTGAACACTGTTCCTGTGAAACCGAAAAAGTGATATTTCGCAGCACATTGAAGACTATGTAGAATAGTGAAATATACAGAAATAAAATCGAGAAAGAATCGTTCCAAGAATCTATTCTCTGATATGTACATTCACTTCACAGAGTTAATGCTTAATCTATGTTGCCCAGTTTCGAAACTCTGTCTTTGAAGGATCTGTGAAGGGATATTTAGTGACGCCCGGAGGGTTGTGGTGAGCAAGGAAACGTCTTTTGATGAAACCTGCAGAGAAACTTTCTGAGCAACTGCTTTGTGATGCCTCTATTCGTCTCATAGGGTTAAACCATTCTTTGGATTGAACAGCTTGACATCACTGTTTTCATGGAATTTGAGGAAGGACATTTGGGAACGATCCTTAGAACATGGAGAAAGATATATCCTCAGGTAAAATCCAGAAGGAAGCTTTCTGTGAAACTACTCTGTGTCATCTCAATGGCTCTCACTCAGTTAAGTGCCTCTTTTCATTGTGCCGTTTTTAACCCTGTGTATCCTTAGCATATGATGGGATATTTGGGAGCACTTTGAGGCTTACAGTGAAAAAGGAAATGTGTTCAGACCAAAAGTGTAGAGAAACTTTCCGAAGAACTGCTTTGTGACGTGTGCATTCCAGTCACAGTGTTATACCTCTCTTCCCATACAGCTTCGGGGAAACCATTTTGGAGAAACAGGTACTAAGTGATATTCGGGAACATGTTACTGACGATGGTGAAAAGGGAAATAGCATCAGATTAAAACAGGAAAAAGCTTTCTAGGAAACTGCCCTTTGATATGTGTAATCATCACAAAGAGATAATGCTTTCTTTATATTATGCAGCTTGGAAACTGTCATGGATGGATCCATGAAGGGACCTTCGGGAACACTTTGAGGACTACGGTGAAAAACGAAATATCTTCAGATGAGAACGGGAAAGAAGCTTTCTGTGAATCTGCCTTTTTCTATATTTATTCATCTCACATAGAAGAAGCTTCCTTTACATTACACAGCTTGGAAACTCCTTCGTGGATGGATCTGGGAAGGGATATTTGGGATCACATTCGAGCCTCTAAAAATAGGAAATATAGTCAGATCAAAACGGGAGACAAGCTTTCTGAGAACCTGCTTATTGACGTGTGCATTCCACTCAGGGAGTTATAATTTTCTTCTCATAAGGCACAATTTGAACGCTGTTCCTGTAAAACCAAAAGAGTGATATTCGGAGCACATTGAAGACTATGGCAAAATTGAAATGTCCAATAAAAAAACAGAAAGAAGCACTCGAAAAAACTGATCTCTGACATGTCAATTTTTACACAGTGTTAAAGCTTAGTCTACAATTACCAGTTTGAATGTCGGTCTTTGAGGGTCCTGCAAAGGGAGAGTAAGTGTCATCAGGAGGCCTGCGTCGAGCAAGGAAATGTCTTCCATCTAATATTTGGGAGAAGTTTCTGTGCAACACTTTTGTGAAGTTTGTTCTCAAATCGTAGAGTTAAATCATTCTTTGGATAGAGGAGTTTGAAATCACTGTTTGTGTCGAATCTGCAAAAAGACATTTGGAAACGCTCTTTAGAATATACTGAAAAAGGAATAACCTCAGAGAGAAACCAGAGGGAATCTTTACGTGAAACAGCTCTGTGTTACATGAATCCCGCTCACACAGTTAAGCTTCTCTTTTCATTGAGCAGGATCATAACCCTGTTTTTCTTTAGTCTGCGAAGGGATATTCAGGAACGCTTTGAGACTGACAATGAGAAAGGAAATGTCTTCATATAGAAACTGGAGAGGGGGCGGAGCAAGATGGCCGAATAGGAACAGCTCATCTCCAACTGCCGGCGCCAGCAACACATAAGACTGGTGATTTCTGCATTTTCAACTGAGGTACTGGGGTCATCTCACGTGGGAGTGCCGGACAATCAGTGCTGGTCAGCTGCTGCAGCCCGACCAGCGAGAGCTGAAACAGGGAGAGGCATTTCCTCACCTGGGAAGTGCAAGGCGAAAGGGAAATCCTTTTCCTAGCCAGGCAAACTGAGACACACAACATCTGTAAAATCGGGTAATTTTCACCCCAATACTGCGCTTAAAGCAAACCAGCACACCAGGAGACTATACCACACCTGGCCAGGAGGGTCCCACGGCCACGGAGCCTCCCTCAGTGATAGCACAGCAGTCTGCGATCTAACCACAAGGCAGCAGCGAGGCTGGGAGAGGGGCGCCTGCCATTGCTGTAGCTTAAGTAGGTAAACAAAGCTGCTGGGAAGCTCGAACTGGGTGGAGCTCACAGCAGCTCAAGGAAACCTGCTTGTCTCTGTAGACTCCACATCTGGGGACAGGGCAGAACTGAAAAACAACAGGGGAAGCAGCGGAGGCCTGTGCAGACCCGAACGACTCTGTCTGACAGCTTTGAAGAGAGCACTGGATCTCCCAACACGGAGGTTGAGATGTGAGAACGGACAGACTGCCTGCTCAAGTGGGTCACTGACCCCTGAGTAGCCTAACTGGGAGACATCCCCCACTAGGGGCAGTCTGACACCCCACACCTCACAGGGTGGAGTACACCCCTGAGAGGAAGCTTCCAAAGTAAGAATCAGACAGGTACACTCACTGTTCAGCAATATTCTATCTCCTGCAACCTCTGCTGCTGATACCCAGGCAAACAGGGTCTGGAGTGGACCTCAAGCAATCTCCAACAGACCTACAGCTGAGGGTCCTGACAATTAGAAGAAAAACTATCAAACAGGAAGAACACCTATACCAAAACCCCATCAGTACGTCACCATCATAAAAGACGAGAAGCAGATAAAACCACAAAGATGGGGAAGAAGCAGGGCAGAAAAACTGGAAATTCAAAAAATAAGAGTGCATCTTCCCCTGCAAAGGAGTGCAGTCCATCACCAGCAACGAATCAAAGCTGGTCAGTGAATGACATTGACGAGGTGAGAGAGGAAGGCTTCAGTCCATCAAACTACTCACAGCTAAAGGAGGAATTACGTACCCAGTGCAAAGAAACTAAAAATCTTGAGAAAAGAGTGGAAGAATTGATAACTAGAATAATTAATGCAGAGAATGTCATAAATGAAATGACAGAGATGAAAACCATGACACGAGAAATACGTGACAAATCCACAACCTTCAGTAACCGACTCAATCAAATGGAAGAAAGAGTATCAGCGATTGAGGATCAAATAAATGAAATGAAGTGAGAAGAGAAACCTAAAGAAAAAAGAAGAGAAAGAAATGAAAAAAGCCTGCAAGAAGTATGGGATTATGTAGAAAGACCATACCTACGTCTGATTGGGGTGCCTGAAAGTGAGGGGGAAAATGGATTCAAGTTGGAAAACACTCTTCAGGATATCATCCAGGAGAACTTCCCCAACCTAGTAGGGCAGGCCAACATTCAAATTCAGGAAATACAGAGAACG
>NW_012118500.1:105974-107200 GCF_000951035.1 Colobus angolensis palliatus
TACTGGGTATATACCCAAAGGATTATAAATCATGCTGCTATAAAGACACATGCACAGGTATGTTTATCGTGGCACTCTTCACAATAGCAAAGACTTGGAATCAACCCAAATGTCCATCTGTGACAGACTGGATTAAGAAAACGTGGCAAAGATACACCATGGAATATTTTGCAGCCACAAAAAGGATGAGTTTGCATCCCTTGTAGGGACATGGATGCAGCTGGAAACCATCATTCTTAGCAAACTATCACAAGAAGAGAAAACCAAGCACCGCATGTTCTCACTCATAGGTGGGAACTGAACAATGACATCACTTGGACTCGGGAAGGGGAACATCACACATTGGGGCCTATCATGGGGTGGGAGTTGGGAGGGATTGCATTGGGAGTTATACCTGATATAAATGACGAATTGATGGGTGCTGACGAGGTGATGGGTGCAGCACGCCAACATGGCACAAGTATACATATGTAACAAACCTGCACGTTATGCACATGTACCCTGGAACTTTAAGTATAATAATAAAATAAAATAATAAAAAGATAAAAAAATTTAAAAAAAGAAACTGGAGAGAAGCGTTCTGAGGAGGTGCTTTGTGATGTGCGCATTCCACTCACAGAATTCCACTCACAGAATGATGTGTGCATTCCACTCACAGAATGACGTGTCCATTCTACTCACTGTTCTTCTCCTAGGGGATTCCTGAATATCTTTTGGAGAAAACGTCACCAGGAGATATTCGGGAGTATAGGGATGACTATGGTGAATAAGGAAATATCCTTAGACAAACGGTGGAAGGAGATTTCTGTGAAACTGCCTTGTGTTAGGTATATTTATTCATCTGGCATAGTTAAAACTTTTCTTTTTTCTTTTTTTTTTTTTACCAAAGTTTCAAAAACCATTTAATAATTAAGAAAAACATGTGCTGTATTATGTATTTATACAAAAATCATATGGAATTTTTTAATGTTTAGTCCTAATTCATATAGATTCCCATTGCATTTTAATTAATTTTACCTTACCTAAAGTGTAAGAATTAAATTCCCAATAGTACATAAATGAAATGAAAATTTATTTATTTATTTATTTATTCTTTATTTTTATTATTCTTTAATTCTAGGGTACATGTGCATAACGTGCAGGTTTGTTACATATGTATACTTGTGCCATGTTGGTGTGCTGCACCCATCACCTCATCAGCACCCATCAATTCATCATTTATATCA
>NW_012118500.1:108201-122136 GCF_000951035.1 Colobus angolensis palliatus
AAAGGATCCAGTTTCAGCTTTCTACTTATGGCTAGCCAATTTTCCCAGCACCATTTATTAAATAGGGAATCCTTTCCCCATTTCTTCTTTCTCTCTGGTTTTTATATTACGCAGTTTGTAAACTCTGTCATGCATGGATCCGCAAGGATACATTCGGGAGCACATTCAGACCTATGGTGAAGGAGGAGGTATCTTCAGATAAAAACTGGATAGAAGCTTTCTGAAAAACGGCTTCATGATGTATTCATTTGGCTTAGGGAGTTATACCTCTTTTCTCAAAAGGCAGTGCTTAAACACAGTTCATGTGAACCTGAAAAGGTGATGTTTCAGAGCGCCTTGAGGACTATGGTGAATGGTGAAATATACTGAAATGAAATCGAGGAAGAAGCGTTCCAAGAATCGCTCTCTGATATGTGCATCCACTTCAGAGAGTTTATGCTTACTCTCTGTTGCCCAGTTTTGAAACTCTGTCTTTGAGGAATCTGTGAAGGGATATTTAGTGACACCCAGAGGCTTGTGAGCAAAGAAACATCTTCTGATGAAAGCTGCAGACAAACTTTATGAGCAACTGCTTTGTGATGTGTGCATTTCCCGGTTTGAAAGTCGGTCTTTGAGGGTCCTGCAAAGGGATAGTAAGTGGCAAATGGAGGCTTGTGTCAAGCAAGGAAATGTCTTCCTTTGAATACTTGAGAGAAGCTTTCTATGGAACTCTTTTGTGAAGTTTGTGCTCATCTCATAGAGTTAAATCAGTATTTGGATAGAGTAGTTTGAAATCACTGTTTCTGTAGAATCTGAGAAAAAACATTTGGAAACGCTCCTTAGAATATCCTGAAAATGGAATAACCTCAGAAACAAACCAGAAGGAAGCTTTCTGTGAAACTGCTCTGTGTCACGTGAATTCCGCTCACACATATAAGCTTCTCTTTTCATTGAGCAGTATCATAACACTGTTTTTGTTTATTCTGTGAAGGGATATTCAGGAGTGCTTTGAGGCTTATGGTGAGACAGGAAATATCTTCAGATAGCAACTGGAGAGAAGATTTCTTAGGAGCTGCTTTGTGATGTGTGCATTCCACTCACAGAATTCCACTCACAGAAAGATGTGTGCATTCCACTCACCTTTATTCTCTTAGAGGTTTCTGGAATCCCTTTTGGAGAAAAAGCTACCAAGAGACATTCAAATTATAGGGATGTTTATGATGAAAAAGGAAATATCCTCAGACAAAAACTGGAAAGAAGATTTCGGTGAAACTGCTTTATGTTAGAAATATTTATTCATCTCTCATAGTTAAAACTTTTCTTATATTACACAGTTTGGAGACTCCATCATGTTTGGATCCACGAAGGGACATTCGATAGCATATTCAGGACCACGGTGAAGGAGGAGATATCTTCAGATAAAAACTGGATAGAAGCTTTCTGAGAAACAAATATGTGATGTATGCATTCCACTCAGGGAGTTATATCTTTTTTCCCACAACGCAGTATTTGAACAATGTTCCTGTGAAACCGAAAAAGTGATTTTTCGGATTGCACTCTGGACTATGGCGAATAGTGACATATACTGAAATAAAATCGATGAAGAAGCGTTCCAAGAATCTTCTCTCTGATATGTGCATTCACTTCACAGGGTTAATGCTTATTCTATGTTGCCCACCTTTGAAACTGTGTCTTTGAAGAATCTGTGAAGAGCTATATAGTGATGCATGGAGGCTTGTCATGAGCAAGGAAACGTCTTCCGATGAAACCTGCAGAGAAACTTTCTGAGCAACTGCTTTGTGATGTGTGTGTTCGTCTCATAGAGTTAAACTGTTCTTCGGATTGAACAGCTAGAAATCTCTGTTTTTTTGGAATCTGAGGAAGGACATTTGGGAACGATCCTTAGAACATGGAGAAAGAAATATCCTCAGGTATATTTAATTCATCTTAATTATAAGATGACATGAAAATGTCATCTTAATTATAAGATGACATGAAAATGTCATCTTAATTCCTCTTGCTCAGTTAAGCTTCTCTTTCCACTGAGAAGTTGTCTAATCCTGTGTATGTTTACCATGTGATGGACCACTTTGAGGCTTAGGGTGGAAAAGGAAATATGTTTACAGTGAAGCTGGAGAGAGGTTTTCCGAGGAACTGCTTTGTGACGTGTGTATTCCATTCACAGTGTTATACATCTCTTCTCATACAGAGTCGGGTAAACCCCTTTGGAGAAATGATACCAAGTGATATTTGGGAGCATGTTAATGCCGATGGTGAAAAGGGAAATAGCCTGAGACAAAAACTGGAAAGAAGTTTCTAGGAAACTACTCTGAGATATATGTAATCATCTCACATAGATAAAGCTTTCTTTACATTATGCAGCTTGGAAACTGTCATGGACGGATCCAGGAAGGGACCTTTGGGAGAACATACAGGACTATCATGGAAAAGGAAATATCTTCATTAAAAACTGGAAAGAAGTTTTCTGTGAATCTGCTTGGTGCTATGTTTATTCACCTGAAATACATGAAGCTTTCTTTACATTATGCAGCTTGGAAACTACCTCATGCTTGGATCCATGAAGGGATATTTGGGATCACATTCATGCCTATGGTGAAATAGGAAATTTAGTCAGATAAGAACAGGAGAGAACCTTCCTGAGAAAATGCTTGGTGACGTGTTCATTCCACTCAGGAAATTATAACTTTCTTCTCATAAGGCACAGTTTGAACACTGTTCCTGTAAAACCAAAAGAGTGATATTCGGAGCACACTGCAGATAATGCCAAGAAGTGAAACATCGTCCAGTAAAAAGCAGAAAGAAGGACTCAAAGAAACTGCTCTCTGACCTGTCCATTATTCACAGGGTTAAAGCTTACTCTACATTTCTCAGTTTGAAAGTCTGTCTTTGAGGGTTCTGCGAAGTGATAGTAGGTGGCAACCGCAGGACTGTGTCGAGCAAGGAAATGTCTTCCATCGAAAATTGGAGAGAAATTTTATGCACAACTCTTTTGAGTTGTTTGTATTCATCTCATAGAGTTAAGTCATTCTTTGGATTCAGCAGTTTGAAATCACTGTTTCTGTGGAATCTGACAAAAGACATATGGAAACGCTCTTTGGAATATCCTGTAAAAGAAATATCCTCAGAGAGAAACCAGAAGGACGCTTTCTGTGAATCTGCTCTATATCACGTAAATTCTGCTCACACAGTTAAGCTTCTCTTTTCATTCAGCAGTATCATAACACTGTTATTGTTTAGTCTCTGAAGGGATATTCTGGAGTCCTTTGAGGCTTACAGAGAGAAAGGAAACATCTTCAGATAGAAACTGGAGAGAAGCTTTCTGAGGAGCTGCTTTGTGACATGTGCATTCCACTCACAGAACTATACATTTCTTCTCAGAGAGGATTCCAAAATCCCTCATGGAGAAAAAGCTACCAAGAGACATTCGGGAGTACAGGGACGGCTGTGGTGAAAAGGGATATTCTGAGACAAAAACTGGAAAGAAGATTTCTGTGAAACTGCTTTAGTTAGATAAATTTATTAATCTCGCATAGTTAAAAGTTTTCTCATATTACACAGCTTGGATACTCCGTCATGCACGGATCCGCGAAGGGACATTCGGGAGCACATTCAGACTTATGGTGAAAGAGGAGATAGCTTCGGATAAAAATGGATAGAAGCTTTTTGAGAACCTACTTTGTGATGTGTGTGTTCCACTCAGGGAGTTATACCTCTTTTCTCACAAGGAAGCGTTTGAACACTGTTCCTGTGAAACCGAAAATTGATATATTGGAGTGCATTGAGGACTATGCCAAAGAGTGAAAGATAAATAAACTGAAATAAAATAGAGGAAGAAGCATTCCAAAATCTGCTCTGTGTTATGTGCATACACTTCACAGAGTTAATGCTTACTCTATGTTGCCCAGTTTCAAAACTGTGTCTTTTAAGAATCTGTGAATGGATATTTAGTGACGCTCATAGGCTTGTGATGAGCAAGGAAACGTGTACTGATGAAAACTGCAAAGAAACGTTCTGAGCAACTGCCTTGTGATGTGTGTATTCGTCTCGTAGAGTTAAACCATTTTTTGTTTTGAGCAGCTTGAAATCACTGCTTTTGTGGCATCTGAAGAAGGATATTTGGGAACGACCCTTTGAATATATCCTCAGGTAAAATCCAGAGGGAAGCTTTCTGTGAAACTGGTTCTGTGTCCTCTTAATTCCTCTCACTCAGTTAAGCCTTTCTTTTCATTGAGCAGTCTTCTAACCTTGTGTATGTTTACCTTGTGATGCGATATTCAGGAGCACTTTGAGGCTTACGGTGAAAAAGAAAATATGTTCAGACCAAAACTGGAGAGAAGATTTCCGAGGAGCTGCTTTGTCTCATGTGCATTCCCGTCATAGTGTTATACCTCTCTTCTCATAGAGCATCGGGGAAACACTTTTGGAGAAACAGGTACCAAGTGATATTTGGGAGCATGTTGATGCTGATGGTGAAAAGGGAAATAGCCTCAGACAAAAACTGGAAAGAAGCTTTCTAGGAAACTACTCTGTGATATGTGTAATCATCTCACATAGATCAGGCTTTCTTTACATTAAGCACCTTGGAAACTGTCATGGACGGATCCAGGAGGAAACCTTCAGGAGCACATTCAGGACTATGGTGAAAAAGGAAATATCTTCAGATAAAAACTGGAAAGAAGCTTTCTGTGAATCTGCTTGGTGGTATGTTTATTCATCTCACATAGATGAAGCTTTCTTTACATTGTGCAGCTTGGAAACTCCCTCGTGGATGGACTGTGAAGGGGTATTTGGGATCACATTCACAGCAATGGTGAAATAGGAAATATAGGAAGATAAAAACTGGAGAGAAGCTTTATGAGAACCCACTTGGTGATGTGTGCATTCCACTCACGGAGTTGTAACTTTCTTCTCATGAGGCACAGTTTGAACACTGTCCCTGTAAAATCAAAAGAGTGATATTTGTAGCACTTTGAAGACTATGGCAAAAAGTGAAATGTCGTCGAATCAAAACAGAAAGAAACACACGAAGAAGCTACCCTCTGTCACGTCCATTCTTTTCACAGAATAAAAGCTTACACTGTATGTCCTAGTTTGAAAGTCGGTTTTTTAGGGTTCTGCGAAGTCATAGTAAGTGGCAACCGGAGGTCTCTGTCAAACAATGAAATGTCTTCCATCTAAAATTGGAGAGAAACTTTCTGGGCAACTCTTTTGTGATATCTGTGTTCATCTCATAGAGTTAAATCATTCTTTGTATTGAGCAGTTTGAAATCACTCTTTCCGTGGAATCTGAGACAGGGCATTTGGATAAGCTCTTTAGAATATCCTAAAAAAGAAATGACCTCACAGAGAAACCAGAAGGAAGTTTTCTGTGAAAGTGCTCAGTGTCATGTGAATTCCGCTCACACAGTTAAGCTTCTCTTTTCATTGAGCAGTATCATAACACTGTTTTTGTTTAGGCTGTGAAGGGATTTTCAGCAGCACTTTGAGGCTGAAGATGAGAAAGGAAACCTCTTCAGATAGAAACTGGAGAGAAGCTTTCTGAGGAGCTGCTTTGTGATATGTGCATTCCACTCACAGAATTCCACTCAAAGAATGAAGTGTGCATTCCACTCACAGAATCACGTGTGCATTCCACTCACCTTTCTTAACCTAGAGGATTCCAGAATCCCTTTTGGAGAAAAAGATACCAAGAGACATTCGGGAGTGTAGTGATGGCTCTGGTGAAAAAGGAAATATCCTGAGACAAAAACTGGAAAGAAAATTTCTGTGAAACTGCTATGTGTTAGATATATTTATTCACCTCACATAGTTAAAACTTTTCTTATATTACACAGTTTGGAAACTTCATCGTGCATGGATCCGCGAAGGTACATTCAGGAGCACATTGAGTCCTATGGTGAAAGAGGAGATATCTTCAGATAAAAACTGGATAGAAGCTTTTTGAGAAACTTCTCTGTGATATATGCATTCCACTCAGGGATGTATACCTCTTTTCTCACAAGGCAGTGTTTGAACACTGTTCCCGTGGAAGCAAAAAAGTGGTATTTCAGAGCACATTGAGGATTATGACGAATAGTGAAATACAGTGAAATAAAATCGAGGAAGAATCAGCTCTCTGATATGGGTATTGACTTCAGAGAGTTAATGCTTACTCTATGTTGCCCAGTTTTGAAACTATGTCTTTGAAGAATCTGAAAGGGGATTGTTAGTGACGCCCAGAGCATTGTGGTGAGCAAAGAAACATCTTCTGATGAAACCTGCAGAGAAACTTTCTGAGCAACTGCTTTTCAATATATGTATTCGTCTCATAGAGGTAAATCATTCTTTGGATTGAGTAGCTTGAAAAAACTGTTTTTGTGAAATCTGAGGAAGGACATTTGGGAACGATACTTAGAATATGGGGAAACAAATATCCTCAGGGAAAATCCAGAAGGAAGCTTTCTGTGAAACTCCTCTGTGTCGTCTTAATTCCTCTCACTCAGTTAAGCCTCTCTTTTCATGGAGCAGTTTACTAATCTTGTGTATGTTTAGCATGTGATGGGATATTCGGGAGCACATTGACGCTTATGGTGAAAAAGGAAATATGTTCCAACCGATACTGATGAGCAGATTTCCGAGGAACTGCTTTGTGACGTGTGCATTTCACTCACCGTGTTATACCTCTCCTCTCATATGGCCTCAGGGAAACGCTTTTGGAAAAGCAGATACTAAGTGATATTCAGGAGCGTGTTGATGCAGATGGTGAAAAGAGAAATAGCTTCAGAGAAAAACTGTAAAGAAGATTTCTAAGAAACTACGCTTTGTTATGTGTAATCGTCTCACATAGATAAAGCTTTATTTACATTATGCAACTTGAAAACTGTCATGGATAGATCCAGGAGGGGACCTTCTGGATCACATTCAGGTCTGTGGTGAAAGAGAAAATCTCTTCAGATAAAAACTGGAAAGAATGTTTCTATGAATCTGCTTTTTGCTATGTTTATTCATCTCACAGAGATGAAGCTTTCTTTACATTATGCAACTTGGATACTCCCCCTAGGATGGATCAGCAAAGGGATATTTGGCATCATATTAGGGCCTATGGAGAAATAGGAAATATAGTCAGATAAAAACTGGAGAGTAGCTTTCTGAGAAACTGCTTGGCGATGTCTGCATTCCACTCAGGGCATTGTAACCTCATTCTCATAAGCCACAGTTGGAACACTGTTCCTGGAAAATCAAAAGAGAGATATTCAGAGCACATTGAAGATTATGGCAAACAGTGAAATGTCGTGCAATAAAAAACAGAAAGAAGCACTCGAAGAAACTGCTCTCTGACATGTCCATTTTTTTCAAAGGCTTAAAGCTTGCTCTACATTTCCCAGTTTGAAAGTCAGTCTTTGAGGGTTCTGTGAAGGGACAGTAATTGGCAACCGGAGGCCTGTGTCGAGCAAGAAAAGGTCTTCCATCGAAAATTGGAGAGAAGCTTTCTGCACAACCCTTTTGTGAAGTTTGGGCTCATCCCATAGAGTGAAATCATTCTTTGGATTGAGTAGTTTGAAATCACTTTTTCTGTGGAATCTGAGAAAAGACATTTGGAAACAATCTTTAAAATATCCTGAAAAATAAATAACTTCAGAGAGAAACCAGAAGGAAACTTTCTGTGAAACTGCTCTGTCACATAAATTCTGCTCACACAGTTACGCTTCTCTTTTCATTGAGCTGTATCATAACACCGTTTTTGTTTAGTCTGTGAAGGGATATTCAGGAGTGCTTTGAGGCTTACGGTGAGAAAGGAAACGTCTTTAGATAGAAACTGGAGAGAAGCTTTCTAAGGAGCTGCATGGTGACGTGTGCATTCCACTCACAGAATTCCACTCACAGAATGACGTGTGCATTCCACTCACTTTTCTTCTCATAGGGAATTCCGAAATTCCTTTTGAAGAGGAAGCTACCAAGAGACATTTGGGAGTATGGGGATGGCTATGGTGAAAAAAGAAATATCCTCAGACAAAAACTTGTAAGAAGATTTCTGTGAAATTGCTTTGTGTTAGATATATTTATTCATCTCGCATAGTTAAAACTTTTTTTATATTACGCAGTTTAGAAACTCTGTCATGCATGGATCTGTGAAGGGACATTCGGGAGCACATTCAGGCCTACAGTGAAAGAAGAGATATCTTCAGACAAAAACTGGAGAGCTTTCTGAGAAATGACTTTGTGATGTATGCATTCCATTCAGGTAATTATACCTCTTTTCTCACAAGGCAGTGTTTGAACACTTTTCCTGTGAAACCGAAAACGTGATATTTTGGAGCGCATTGAGGACAATGGCAAATAGTGAAATATACTGAAATAAAATCGAGGAAGAAGGGTTCCAAGAATCTGCTCTCTGATATGTGCATTCACTTCACAGAGTTAATGCTTACTCTATGTTGCCCAGTTTCAAAACTCTCTTTGAAGAATCTGTGAAGGGATTTTTAGTGACACCCGGAGGCCTGTGCTGAGCAAGGAAACGTCTTCTTATGAAACCTGCAGACAAACGTTCTGAGCAACGGCTTTGTGATGTGTGTATTCGTCTCATAGAGTTAAACCATTCTCTGTATTGAACAGCTTGAAATCCCTGTTTTTGTGAAATCTGAGGAAGAACCTTTAGGAATGATGCCTAGAATATGGAGAATGAAGTATCCTCAGGTAAAATCCAAAAGGTAGATTTCTGTGAAACTGCTCTGTGTCATCTTAATTCTTCTCACTCAGTTAAGCCCCTGTTTTCATTCATCAGTTTAATAACCCTGGTATGTTTTGTGTGTGATGCAATATTCGGGAGCACTTTGAGACTTACGGTGAAAAAGGAAATATGTTCAGACCGAAACTGAAGAGAAGCTTCCCAAGGAACTACTTTGTCTCATGTGCATTCCAGTCAGAGTGTCATACCTCTATTCTCTTACAACGTTGGGGAAACCCTTTTGGAGGAACAGGTACCAAGTGTTATTGGGGAACATGTTGATGCCGATGGTGAAAAGGGAAATAGCCTCAGAGAAAAACAGGAAAGAAACTTTCCAAGAAACTACTCTTTGATACGTGTAATCTCTCACATAGATAAACTTTCTTTACATTATGCAACTTGGAAACTGTCACGGACGGATTCAGGAAGGGACCTTCCGGAGCACATTCAGGACTGTGGTGGGAAAGGAAATCTGTTCAGATAAAAACTGGAAAGAAGATTTCTGTGAATTTGCTTTTTGCTATGTTTATTCATCTCACAGAGATGAAGCTTTCTTTACATTATGCAGCTAGGAAACTCCCTCTTGGATGGATCTGCCAAGGGATATTTGGGATCATATTCAGGCCTATGAAGAAAAAGGAAATATAGTCAGATAAAAATTGGAGAGAAGCTTTCTGATAAACTGCTTGGTGATGTGTGCATTCCACTCAGGGAGTTGCAACTTCGTTCTCATAAGCCACAGTTTGAACACTGTTCCTGGAAAACTGAAAGAGAGATATTCAAAGCACATTGAAGACTAGGCCAAAAAGTGAAATGTCGTCCAATAAAAAACAGAAAGATGCACTAGAAGAAAGTGCTCTCAGACATGTCCATTCTTTTCACAGGATTAAAGCTTACTCTACATTTCCCAGTTTGAAAGTCGGTCTTTGAGGTTTCTGCGAAGGAATAGGAAGTGACTACCAGAGGTCTGTGTCAAGCAAGGAAATGTCTTCCATCGAATATTTGAGAGAAGCTTTCTGCACAACAGCACAACACTTCTGTGAAGTTTGTGCTCATCTCATAGAGTTAAATCATTCTTTGGATTGAGTAGTTTGAAATCACTGTTTCTGTGGCATCTGAGAAAGGACATTTGGAAATGCTCTTTAGAATATCGTGAAAAAGAAATAACCTCAGAGAGAAAGCAGGAGGAAGCTTTCTGTGAAACTGCTCTGTCACGTGAATTCGGCTCACAGAGTTACGCTTCTCTTTTCATTGAGCAGTATCATAACACTGTTTTTGTTTAGTCTGCGAAGGGATATTCAGGAGCACTTTGAGGCTTATGGTGAGAAAGGACACGTCTCCCGATAGAAACTGGAGAAAAGATTTCTGAGGAGCTGCTTTGTGACATGTGTGTTCCACTCACAGAATTCCACTCAGAGAATGATGTGTAAATTCCACTCACAGAATGACGTGTGCATTCCACTCACCTTTCTTTTCCTAGAGGATTCCGGAATCCCTTTTGGAGAATAAGCTACCAAGAGACATTCGGGAGTATATGGATGGCTATGGTGAAAAAGGAAATATCCTCAGACAAAAACTGGAAAGAAGATTTCTGTGAAACTGCTTTGTCTTAGATAAAATTATTCATCTTGCAGTGTTAAAACTTTTCTTCTATTACGCAGTTTAGAAACTCAGTCATGCATGGATGCATGAGGGATTTTCGGGAGCACATTCAGGCCTACAGTGAAAGAGGAGATATCTTCAGATAAAAGGTGGAGAGAAGCTCTCTGAGAAAAGACTTTGTGATATATGCATTCCACTCAGGGAGTCATACCTCTTTTCTGACAAGGCAGTGTCAGAACACTGTTCCTGTGAAACCAAAAAGGTGATATATCAGAGCGCATTGAGGACAATGGCTAACAGTGAAATATACTGAAATAAAAACGAGGAAGAAGCATTCCAAGAATCTTCTCTCTGATATGTGCATTCACATCACAGAGTTAATGCTTACTCTATGTTGCCCAGTTTTGAGACTCTATCTTTGGAGAAACTGTGAAGGGATATTTAGTGTTGCCTGGAGGCTTGTGGTGAGCAAGGAAACGTATTCCGATGAAACCTGCAGAGAAACTTTCTGAACAACTGCTTTGCAATGTGTGTATTCGTTTCATAGAGTTAAACCATTCTTTGGATTGAACAGCTTGAAATCACTGTTTTTGTGGAATCTGAGCAAGAACATCTGGGAACGATCCTTAGAACATGGAGAAAGAAATATCCTCAGGTAAAATACAGAAGGAAGCTTTCTGTGAAACTGCTCTGTGTCGTCTTAATGTCTCTCACTCAGTTAAGCCCCTCTTTTCATTGAGAAGTTTTCTAACCCTGTGTATGCTTAGCGTGTGACGGTATATTCGGGAGCGCTTTGAGGCTTATGGTGAAAAAGGAAATATGTTCAGATCAAAACTGGAGAGATTTCCGAGGAACTGCCTTGTGATGTGTGCATTCCACTCACAGTTTTTACCTCTATTCTCATGCAGCATCAGGGGAACCCTTTTACAGAAGCACATACCTAGTGATATTCGTGAGCATGTTGGTGCCAATGGTGAAAAGGTAAATAGCCTCAGACTAAAGCTGGAAAAAGCTTTCTGGGAAACTAGTCTGCGATATGTGTAATCATCTCACATAGATAATGCTTTCTTTACATTACACAGCTTGGAAACTGTCATGGACGGATCCTCGAAGGGACCTTCGAGAGCACTTTGAGGACTATGGTGAAAAACGAAATATCTTCAGATTACAATGGGAAAGAAGCATTTTGTGAATTAGTCTTTTGCTGTGTTTATTCATCTCACATAGATGAAGCTTTCTTTACATTACACAGCTTGGAAAATCCCTCATGGAAGGATCTGGGAAGGGATATTTGACATCACATTCGAGCCTATAGTGAAATAGGAAATATAGTCAAATCAAAACGGGAGGGAAGCTTTCTGAGATACTGCTTGGTGACATGTGCATTCCACTCAGGGAGTTATAACTTTCTTCTCATAAGGCACAATTTGAACACTGTAAAAGCAAAAGAGTGATATTCAGAGCACATTGAAGACTATGACAAAATTGAAATGTCCAATAAAAAACAGAAAGAAGCACTCGAAGAAACTGCTCTCTGACATGTCCATTTTTACAGAGTTAAAGCTTACTCTACATTTCCCAGTTTGAAAGTCGGTCTTTGAGGTTTCCGTGAAGGGATAGTTAGTGGCAACCAGAGTCCTTCTCTCAACCGAATATTTGAGAGAAGATTTCTGCGCACTCTTTTGTGAAGTTTGTACTCATCTCAGAGAGTTAAATCATTCTTTGGATTGAGTAGTTTGAAATCACTGTTTCTGTGGAATCTGAGAAAGTACATTTGGAAACGATCTTTAAAATGTGCTGAAATAGAAATAACCTCAGACAGAAACCAGAAGGAAGCTTTCTGTGAAACTGCTCTGTGTCACATGAATTCCACTCACACAGTTAAGCTTCTCTTTTCATTGAGCAGTATCTTCACACCGTTTTTGTTTAGTCTGTGAAGGGATATACAGTGTTTTGAGACTTACGGTGAGAAAGGAATCATTTTCAGATAGGAACTGGAGAGAAGCTTTTTGTGGATCTGCTTTGTGACGTGTGCATTCCACTCACAGAATGTCGTGTGCATTCCACTCACCTTTCTTCTCCTAGAGGATTTCGGAATCCCTTTTTGACAAAAAGCTATCAACAAAGATTCGGGAGTATAGGGATATCTATGGTGAAAAAGGAAATATTTTCAGACAAAAACTGAAAGAAGATTTCTGTGAAACTGCTTTGTGTTAGACATATTTATTCATTATGCATAGTTAAAATTTTTCTTATATTATGCAGTTTGGAAACTCTGTCATGCACGGATGCAAGGACGTTCGGGAGCACTTTCAGGCCTATGGGGAAAGAAGAGATATCTTCAGATAAAAAGTGGATAGAAGCTTTCTGAGAAACAACTTTGTGATGTGTGCATTCCACTCAGGGAGTTATACCTCTTTTCTCACAAGACAGTGTTTGAACACTGTTTCTGTGGAACCGAAAATGTGATATTTTGGAGTGCATTGAGGACTATGGTGAATAGTGAAATATACTGAAATAAAATCGAGGAAGAACGTTTCAAGAATCTGCTCTCTGATATGTGCATTCACTTCACAGAATTAATGCTTACTCTATATTGCCCAGTTTCGAAACTCTGTCTTTGAAAGATCTGTGGAGGGATATTTAGTGACAACCGGAGGCTTGTCGTGATCAAGGAAACGTCTTCCGATGAAACCTGCAGAGAAAGTTTCTGAGCAACCGCTTTGCGATGTTTGTATTCGTCTCATAGAGTTAAACTGTTCTTTTGATTGAACAGCTTGAAGTCAGTGTTTGTGTGGAATCTGAGGAAGGACCCTTGAGAACGATCCTTAGAATAAGGAGAAAGAAATATCCTCAGGGAAAATTCAGAAGGCGGCTTTCTGTGAAACTGCTCTGTGTCCTCTTAATGGCTCTCAGTTAAACCCCTGTTTTCTTTTCTTTTTATTTTTCTGTTTTTCTTTTTGGTTTTTTTCTCAGTCGTTCTCCGGCTTGAGTGTTTTTTTTTTATTATACTTTAAGTTCTAGGGTACATGTGCATAGCGTGCAGGTTTCTTACATATGTATACTTGTGTCGTGCTGATGTGCTGCACCGATCAACTCGTCAGCACCCATCAATTCATCATTTATATCAGGTATAACTCCCAATGCAATCACTCCCCCCTCCCTTCACCCCATGATAGGCCCCGATATGTGATGTTCCCCTTCCCGAGTCCAAGTGATGTCATTGTTCAGTTCCCACCTATGAGTGAGAACATGCAGTGTTTGGTTTTCTGTTCTTGTGATAGTTTGCTAAGAATGATGGTTTCCAGTTGCATCCATGTCCCTACAAAGGACGCAAATTCATCTTTTTCTATGGCTGCAAAATATTCCATGTTGCATATGTGCCACATTTTCTTACTCCAGTCTGTCACAGATGGACATTTGGGTTGATTCCAAGTCTTTGCTATTGTGAAGAGTACTGCAATAAACATACGTGTGCATGTGTCTTTACAGTAGCATGATTTATAATCCTTTGCGTATATACCCAGTAGTGTAATGGCTGGGTCATATGGTACATCTAGATCTAGATCCTTGAGGAATCGCCATGCTGTTTTCCATAATGGTTGAACTAGTTTACAATCCCACCAACA
>NW_012118500.1:126211-127349 GCF_000951035.1 Colobus angolensis palliatus
CCTCTGGTATTTGATGAAGGGACGTACTGATGGGGTTTTGGTATAGGTGTTCTTCCTGTTTGGTAGTTTTCTGTCTAATAGTCAGGACCCTCAGCTGTAGGTCTGTTGGAGATTGCTTGAGGTCCACTCCAGACCCTGTTTGCCTGGGTATCAGCAGCAGAGTTTGCAGACGATAGAATATTGCTGAACAGCGAGTATACCTATCTGATTCTTACTTTGGAAGCTTCCTCTCGGGCTGTACTCCACCCTGTGAGGTGTGGGGTGTCAGACTGCCCCTAGTGGGGGATGTCTCCCAGTTAGGCTAATCAGGGGTCAGAGACCCACTTGAGCAGGCAGTCTGTCCGTTCTAAGATCTCAACCTCCATGTTGGGAGAGCCACTGCTCTCTTCAAAGTTGTCAGACAGAGTTGTTCGGGTCTGCACAGGCCTCTGCTGCTTACCCTGTTGTTTTTTAGCTGTACCCTGTCCCCAGAGGTGGAGTCTACAGAGACAGGCAGGTTTGCTTGAGCTACTGTGAGCTCCACCCCGTTCAAGCATCCCAGCGTCTTTGTTTACCTACCTAAGCCTCAGCAATGGCAGGCATCCCTCCCACAGCCTGGCTGCTGCCTTCCGGTTAGATTGCAGACTGCTGTGCTAGCAATGAGGAAGGCTTTGTGGCCGTGGGACCCTCCTGGACAGGTGTGTGTATAATCTCCTGGTGTGCCTGTTTGCTTAAAGTGCAGTATTGGGCTGGGAATTACCCGATTTTCCAGGTGTTGTGTGTCTCAGTTCCCCTGGCTAGGAAAAGGGATTCCCTTCACCCTTGCACTTCCCAGGTGAGGTAATGTCTCGCCCTGCTTCAGGTCTCGCTGGTCGGGTTGCAACAGCTGACCAGCAACAATTGTCTGGCACTCCCGAGTGATATGACCCCAGTACCTCCGTTGAAAATGCAGAAATCTCCACTCTTCTGTGTCTCTCGCACCAGAAGTTGGACACTGCAGCTGTTCCTATTCGGCCATCTTGCTCCGCCCTCCTGAGCCCTTCTTTTCTTTTTTTTTTATTTTTTTAAATTTTTTTTATTATACTTTAAGTTCTAGGGTACATGTGCATAACGTGCAGGTTTGTTACATATGTATACTTGTGCCATGTTGGTGTGCTGC
>NW_012118500.1:129484-133061 GCF_000951035.1 Colobus angolensis palliatus
AATGAACTTCCATTCACAATTGCTTCAAAGAGAATAAAATACCTAGGAATCCAACTTACAAGGGATGTAAAGGACCTCTTCAAGGAGAACTATGAGCCCTTCTTTTCATTGAGTACTTTTCTATCCCTGTGTATGCTTAGCCAGTGACGGGATATTTGGGAGCAGTTTGAGACTTACAGTGGAAAAGGAAATCAGTTCCAACCAAAACTGGAGAGAAGCTTTCCGAGGACCTGCCTTGTGACGTGTGCATTCCACTGACAATGTTATAACTCTCTTCTCCTACACCGTCAGTGAAACACTTTTGGAGAAACTGGTACCAAGAGATATTCAGGAGCATGTTGGTGCTGATGGTGAAAAGGGAAATAGCCTCAGACTAAAACTGGAAAAAGCTTTCTAGGAAACTAATCTGTGGTATGTGTAATCATCTACATAGATAATGCTTTCTTTAGATTATGCAGCTCGGAAACTGTCATAAACGGTTCCATCAAGGTACTTTCGGGATCACTTTGAGGACTTCCGTGAAAAAAGAAATATCTTCAGAAAAAAACGGGAAAGAAGCTTTCTGTGAATCTGCTTTTTGCTATCCTTATTCATCTCTCATAGATGAAGCTTTCTTTACATTACAGATTGCAGACTCCCTAGTGGATGGATCCGCGAGACGATATTTGGGTTCACATTTGGGCCTATAGTGAAATAGGAAATATAGTCAGATCAAAAAGGGAGAGAAGCTTTCTGAGAAGCTGCTTGTTGACGTGTGCATTCCACACAGGGAGTTATAACTTTCTTTTCATAAGGCACATTTTGAAAACTGTTCTTTTAAAACCAAAAGAGTGATATTCGGAGCACATTGAAGACTATGGCAAAATTGAAATGTCCAACAAAAAATTGAAAGAAGCACTCGAAGAAACTGCTCTCTGACATGTCCATTTTTAAACAGGGTTAAAGCTTACTCTACATATCTCAGTTTGAAATTCGGTCTTTGAGAGTTCGGCGAAGGGATAGTAAGTGGCAATGGGAGGCCTGTGTGGAGCAAGGAAATGTCTTCTTTCGAATATTTGAGAGAAGCTTTCTGCACAACCCCTTTTTTGAAGTTTGTGCTCATCTCATAGAGGTAAATCATTCTTTGGATTGAGTAGGCTGATATAACTGTTTCTGTGGATTCTGAGAAGGGACATTTGGAAACGCTCTTTGGAATGTCCTGAAAAAGAAATAACCCCAGAGACAAACCATAAGGAAGCTCTCTGTGAAACTGCTCTGTGTCATGTTAATTCCACTCACACAGTTAAGCTTCTCTTTTAATTGAGCAGTATCATAACACTTTTTTTTTAGACTGTGAAGGGATATTCTGATGTGCTTTGAGGCTTACAGTGGGAAAGGAAATGTCTTCACATAAAAACTGGAGAGAAGCTTTCTGAGTAGCTGCTTTGTGACGTGTGCATTCTACTCACAAAATTCCACTCACAGAATGACGTGTGCATTCCACTCACAAAATGACGTGTGCATTTCACTCACCTTTCTTCTCCTAGAAGGTTCCGGAATCCCTTTTGGAGAAAAAGATATCAAGAGACATGCGGGAGTATGGGGATGGCTATGGTGAAAATGGAAATATTCTCAGACAAATGCTGTAAACAAGATTTCTGTGAAACTGCTTTGTGTTAGATATATTTATTCATCTCGCATTGTTAAAACTTTTCTTATATTATGCAATTTGGAAACTCCATCATGCACGGAAGTGCGAAGAGACATTCGGGAGCACATTCAGGCCTACGTTGAAAGAGGAGATATCTTCAGATAAAAAGTGGAGAGAAGCTTTCTGAAAAACGACTTTGTGATGTATGCATTCCACTCAGGGAGTTATACCTCTTTTCTCACAAGGCAGTGTTTGAACACCATTCCTGTGAAACTGAATAAGTGATATTTCAGATCGCATAACAGACTATGGTGAATAGTGAAATATACTGAAATAAAATAGAGGAAGAAGCATTCGAAGAATCTGCTCTCTGATATGTGCATTCACTTCACATAGTTAATGCTTACTCTATGTTGCCCAGTTTGGAAACTCTGTCTTTGAAGGATCTGTGAAGGGATATTTAGTGACGCCCAGAGGATTGTGGTGAGCAAGGAAACGTCTTCCGATGAAACCTGCAGAGAAACTTTCTGAGCAACTGCTTTACAATCTGTGTATTCGTCTCATAAAGTTAAACTGTTCTTTGGATTGAACAGCTTGAAATCACTGTTTTTGTGGAATCTGAGGAAGGACATTTGGGAACGATCATTAGAACATGGAGATAGAAACATCCTCAGGGAAAATCCAGAAGGAAGCTTTCTGTGACACTGCTCTGTGTCATCTTAATGGCTCTCACTCAGTTAAGCCCCTCTTTTCCTTGAGCAGTTTTTAACCCTTTGTATGCTTGGCATGTCACGGGATATTTGGGAGCACTTTGAGGCTTATGGTGAAAAAGGAAATGTGTTGAGACCTAAACTGGAGAGAAGCTTTCCGAGGAACTGCCTTGTCAAGTGTGTATTCCACACACAGTGTTATACCTCTCTTCTCATACAGCATCAGGGAAACCGTTTTGGAGAAACAGGTTCCAGGTGATATTCCGGAGCATGTTGCTGCCAATGGTGAAAAGGGAAATAGCCTCAGACTAAAACTGGAAAAAGCTTTCTAGGAAACTGCTCTGTGTTTGAACACCATCTCACATAGATAACGCTTTCTTTACATTACACAGCTTGGAAGCTGTCATGGACGGATCAAGTAAGGGACCTTCATGAGCAGTTTGAGGACTTTGGTGAGAAAAGAAATATCTTCAGAAAAAAATGGAAAGAAACTTTCTGTGAATCTGCTTTTTCCAGTATTTATTCATCTCACATAGATGAAGCTTTCTTTACATTACACAGCTTGGAAACTCCCTCGTGGATGGATCCACAAAGGGATATTTGGGATCACATTTGGGCCTATAGTGAAAAAGGAAATTTGGTCAGATCAAAACGGGAGAGAAGCTTTCTGAGAAACTGCTTGGTGACGTGTACTTTCCACTCAGGGAGTTATAACTTTCTTTTCATAAGGCACAATTTGAACACTGTTCCCATAAAACCAAAAGAGTGATATTCAGAGCACATTGAAGACTATGGCAAAGTTCAAATGTTCAATAAAAAATGGAAAGAAACACTCGAAGAAACTACTCTCTCACATGTCCATTTTTACACAGGGTTAAAGCTTACTCTACATTTCCCAGTTTGAAAGTCAGTCTTTGAGGGTTCTGCAAAGGGATAGTAAGTGACAACCGGAGGCCTGTGTCGAACAAGCAAATGTCTTCCATCGAATATTTTAGAGAAGCTTTGTGCACAACTCTTTTGTGAATTTTGTGCTCGTCTCATAGGGTTAAATCTTTTTTTTATTATTATACTTTAAGTTCTAGGGTACATGTGCATAACGTGCAGGATTGTTACATATGTATACTAGTGCCATATTGGTGTGCTGCACCCATCAACTTATCAGCACCCATCAATTCATCATTTATATCAGGTATAACTCCCCAATGCAATCCCTCCCCCCTCCCCCTCCCCATGATAG
>NW_012118500.1:134615-137179 GCF_000951035.1 Colobus angolensis palliatus
CTAGAAGAAAATCTAGGTAGTACCATTCAGGCCATAGGCATGGGCAAGGACTTCATATCTAAAACACCAAAAGCAACGGCAGCAAAAGCCAAAATCGACAAATGGGATCTAATTAAATTAAAGAGCTTCTGCACAGCAAAAGAAACTACCATCAAGGTTAAATCATTCTTTGGATTGAGTAATTTGAAATCACTGTTTCTGTGGAATCTGAGAAAGGACATTTGGAAATGCTCTTTAGAATATCCTGAAAAAGAAATAACCTCAGAGAGAAACCAGAAGGAAGATTTCTGTGAAACTGCTCTGTGTCACATGAATTCCGCTCACACAGTTAAGCTTCTCTTTTCTTTTTTATTCTTTTCTCTTTTATTTTGTTTTCTTTTTTGTTTTTGTTTTTTTTGAAATGGAATCTCGTTTTTTTGCCCAAACTGGAGTGCAGTGGCAGGATCTCCGCTCACTGTGAGCTACTCTTTTCAGGTTCAATGAATTCTCTCACTTCAGCCTCCCAAAGAGCTGTGACTCTAGGCACTCACCACCTCTCCCAGCTAATTTTTGTATTTTTTAGGAGAGATGGGTTTTCACCGGGTGAGACAGGATGGTCTCGATCTCCTGAACTTGTGATGTGCCCATCTCAGCCTCTCAAAGTGCTGGGATTACAGGCTTCAGCCACTGTGCCTGGCCATGCTTCTCTTTTCATTGAGCAGTATCATAACACTGTTTTTGTTTAGTCTGCGATGGGATATTAAGGAGTGCTTTGAGGCTTACAGTGAGAAAGGAAACGTCTTCACATAGAAACTGGATAGAAGCTTTCTGAGGACCTGCTTTGTGACGTGTGCATTCCACTCACAGAAATATACCTTTCTTCTCCTGGAGGATTCTGGAATCCCTTTTGGAGAAGGAGCTACCAAGAGACATTCGGGAGTATAAGTAGGGCTTTGATGAAAAAGGAAATATCCTCAGACAAAAATTGCTTTGTGCTGTGTGAATTCAACTCACTGAGATACACCGGAATTTCATGGAGCCATTGGCCAGCCATATTTTTGTGGAATCTGAGAACTGATATTACAGATCCCAGTGAAGGCTATAGGGCCAAAGGAAATATCCTCCAATAAAAATGGGAAAGAAGCTTCTGTGAAACTGCTTTGTGTTAGATATATTTTTTCATCTCACATAGTTAAAACTTTTCTGATATTATGCTGTTTGGAAACTCCATCGTGCTCGGATCTGTGAAGGGACATTCGGGAGCAATTCAGGCCTAGGGTGAAAGAGGAGATATCTTCAGATAAAAACTTGGTAGAAGCTTTCTGAGAAACAAATCTGTGACGTATGCATTCCACTCAGGGAGTTATACCTCTTTTCTCACAAAGCAGTGTTTGAACACTGTTCCTGTGAAAACGAAAATGTGAAATTTTGGAGCGCATTGAGGACTGCGGTGAATACTGAAATATACTGAAATAAAATCGAGGAAGAAGCGTTCCCAGAAGCTGCTCTCTGATGTTTGCATTCACTTCACAGTGTTAATACTTACTCTATGTTGCCCAGTTTTGAAACGCTGTCTCTGAAAAATCTGTGAAGGGATATTAAGTGACCTGCGGATCCTTGTGGTGAGTGAGGAAACGTCTTCTGATGAAACCTGCAGAGGAAGTTTCTGAGCAATGGCTTTGCGATGTGTGTATTCGTCTCATACATTTAAACCATTCTTTGGATTGAGCAGCTTGAAATCACTGTTTTTGTTGCATCTGAGGAAGGACATTTCGGAACAATCCCTAGAATATGGAGAAAGAAATATCCTCAGGTAAAATCCAGAAGGAAGCTTTCTGTGAAACTGCTCTGTGTCGTCTTAAATCCTCTGGCTCACTTAAGCCTCTTTTTTCATTGAGCAGTTTTCTAATCCTGTGTATGTTTAGCATGCACTGGGATGTTTGGGAACACTTTGAGGCTAACGGTGAAAAAGGAAATATTTTCAGACTGAAAATGGAAAGAAGCTTTCTGAGGAACTGCTTTGTGAAGTGTGCATTCCACAGGAACTGTTATACCTCTCTTCACATACAGCTTCTGGGAAACCCTTTTGGAGAAACAGGTACAAAGTGATATTCACGAGCATGTTGACGCCGATGGTGAAAAGGGAAATAGCCTCAGACAAAAACTGAAAAGAAACTTTATAGGAAACTACTCTATCATTTGTGTAATCATTTCACATAGATAAAGCTTTCTTTACAGTACGCAGCTTTGAAACTGTCATGGACGGATCCAGGAGGGGACCTTTGGGAGCACATTCAGGGCTATGGTGAAATAGGAAATATCTTCAGATAAAAACGGGAAAGAAGCTTTCTGTGATTCTGCTTTTCGCTGCGTTTATTCATCTCACATAGATGAAGCTTTCTTTACATTACGCATCTTGGAAACTCCCTCGTGGATGGATCTGCGAAGGGATATTTGGGATCACATTTGGGCCAATGGTGAAATAGGAAATATAGTCAGATAAAAACTGGAGAGAAGCTTTCTGAGAAACTGCTTGGTGATGTGTGGGTTCCACGCAGGGAGTTATAACTTTCTTCTCATAAGGT
>NW_012118500.1:137229-138387 GCF_000951035.1 Colobus angolensis palliatus
TCAGATAAAAACTGGAGAGAAGCTTTCTGAGAAACTGCTTGGTGATGTGTGGGTTCCACGCAGGGAGTTATAACTTTCTTCTCATAAGGTACAGTTTGAACACTGTTGCTGTAAAATGAAAACAGTGATATTTGAAGCACATTGAAGACTATGGCAAAAAGTGAAATGTTGTACAATAAAAAACAGAAAGAAGCACTCAAAGAAACTGCTCTCTGACATGTCCATTGTTTTCATATGGTAAAAGCTTACTATGCATTTCCCATTTTGAAATTCGGTGTTTGAGGGTTCTGCGACGGAATTGTAAGTGGCAACTGGAGGCCTGTGTCGAGCAAGGAAACGTCTTCCATCGCAAAATGGAGAGAAAATTTCTGCACAACTGTTTTGTGATGTTTGCATTCATCTCATAAAGTTAAATAATTCTTTGGATTGAGCAGTTTGAAATCACTGTTTCTGTGGAATCTGAGAAAGGACAATTAGAAACGCTCTTTAGAATATCCTGAAAAAGAAATAACCTCAGAGAGAAATCAGAAGGAAGCTTTCTGTGAAACTGCTCTGTATCATGTAAATTCCACTCACACAGTTAAGCTTCTCTTTTCATTGAGCAGTATCATAACATTGTTTTTGTTTAGTCTGTGAGGGGATATTCAGGAACGCTTTGAGGCTGACGGTGAGAAACGAAACTTCTTCAGATAGAAACTGAAGAGAAGCTTTCTGGGGAGCTACTTTGTGATGCGTGCATTCCACTCACAGAAATATACCTTTCTCCTCTTAGAGATTTATGGAATCCTTTTTGGAGAAGGAGCTGCGAAGAGACATTCAGGAGTATAAGTACAGATTTGGTGAAAAAGGAAATATCCTCAGACAAAAACTGGAAAGAAGATTTCTGTGACGCTGCTTTGTGTTAGATATATTTAATCATCTCACATAGTTAAAACATTTCTGATATTACGCGGTTTGGAAACTCTGTCATGCTCGGATCCGTGAAGGGACATTCGAGAGAACATTCAAGCCTGTGGTTAAAGAGGAGATATCTTCAGATAAAATCTGTATAGAGAGAAAAACAAAGGCGAATGGGGGAGCAAGATGGCCGAATAGGAACAGCTGCAGTCTCCAACTCCCAGCGCAAAGGACACAGAAGACCGGTGATTTCTGCATTTT
>NW_012118500.1:144824-150080 GCF_000951035.1 Colobus angolensis palliatus
ATACCTGATATAAATGATGAATTGATGGGTGCTGACGAGTTGATGGGTGCAGCACACCGACATTGCACAAGTATACATATGTAGCAAACCTGCACGTTATGCACATGTACCCTAGAACTTAAAGTATAATAAAAAATTAAATAAATAAAATAAAAAAAAAAATCTGTATAGAAACGTCTTAAGAAACTATTTTGCAATGTATGCATTCCACTCAGGGAGTTATACCTCTTTTCTCAAAAGGTAGTGTTTGAGCACTATTCCTGTGAAATCGAAAAAGTGATATTTCGGAGCGCATTGACAACTATGGTGAATATTGAAATATACTGAAATAAAATCAAGGAAGAAGCATTCCAAGAATCTGCTCTCTGATATGTGCATTCAGTTAACAGAGTAATGCTTACTCTATGTTGCCCAGTTTCGAAATGCTGTCTTTGAAGAATCTGTGAAGGGATATTAAGTGACACCTGGAGGATTGTGGTGAGTGAGGAAACCTCTTCCGATGAAACATGCGTAGAAACTTTCTGAGCAACTGCTTTGCAATGTGTGTATTTGTCTCATAGAGTTAAACCGTTCTTTGCATTGACCAGCTTGAAATCACTGTTTTTGTGGGATCTGAGGAAGGACATTTGGGAACGATCCTTAGAATATGGAAAAGGAAATATCCTCAGGAAAAATCCAGTAGGAAGCTTTCTGTGAAACTACTCTGTGTCATCTTAATTCTTCTCGCTGAGTTAAGCTCATCTTTTCATTGAGCAGCTTTCTAACCCTGTGTGTGTTTTACTTGTGATGGGATATTCGGTAGCAATTTGAGGCTTACGATGAAAAAGGAAATATATTCAGACTGAAACTGGAGAGAAACTTTGCGAGGAACTGCTTTTTGACGTGTGCATTTCACTCACAGTGTTATACCTCTCTTCTCATACAGTGGCGGGAAACCCTTTTGGAGAAACAGGTACCAAGTGATATACGGGAGAATGCTGAGGCCGATGGTGAAAAGGGAAATATCTCCAGAGGAAAACTGGAAAGAAGCTTTCTAAGAAACTACTCTGTGATATGTGTAATCATCTGACATAGATAAAGCTTTCTTTATATTATGCAGCTTGGAAACTGTCACAGACGGATGCAGGAAGGGACCTTAGGGAGCACATTCAGGACTATGGTGAAAAAGGAAATATTTTCACATAAAAACTGGAAAGAAGCTTTCTGTGAATCTGCTTGTTGCTATGCTTATTCAAGTCACACAGATGAAGCTTTCTTTACATTAGGCAGTTTGGAAACTCCCACATGGATGGATCCGCGAAGGGATATTTGGGATCACATTCGGGCCTATGATGAAATAGGAATACAATCAGATAAAAACTGGAGAGAAGTTTTCTGAGAAATTGCTTGGTGATGTGTGCATTCCACTCAGGGAGGTATAACTTTCATCTCATAAGTCACAGTTTAAACACTGTTCCTGTAAAACCAAAAGAGCTATATTCAGAGCACTTTGAAGACTAGGGCAAAAAGTGAAATGTCATCCAATAAAAAAGAGAAAGAAGCACTTGGAGAAACTGCTCTCTGACATATCCATTCTTTTCAAAGGGTTAAAGCTTACTCTACATTTCCCAGCATGAGAGTCGGTCTTTGAGGGTTCTGCAAAGGCATAGTAAGTGGCAACCATTGGCCTGTGTAAGACAAGGAAATGTCTTCCATCGAATATTGGAGAGAAACTTTCTGCGCAACTCTTTTGTGATGTTTGTTTTCATTTCATAGAGATAAATCGTTCTTTGGATTGAACAGTTTGAAATGACTCTTTCTGTGGAGTCTGAGAAAGGACACTTGGAAACGCTCTTTAGAATATCCTGAAAAAGAAATAAACTCAGAGAAAAAACAGAAGGAATCTTTTTGTGAAACTGCTCTGTTTGACATAAATTTCCCTCACACAGTTAAGCTTCTCTTTTCTTTGAACAGTATCATACCACTGTTTTTGTTTATTCTGTGAAGGGATATTCAGGAGTGCTTTGAGACTCGTGGTGAGAAAGGAAACGTCTTCAGATAGAAACTGGAGAGAAGCTTTCTGAGGAGCTGCTTTGTGACGTGTGCATTCCACTCACAGAAATATACCTTTCTTCTCCTAGAGGTTTCTGGAATCCCTTCTGCAGGAAAAGCTATCAAGAGACATTCGGGAGTATAGCGACAGCACTGGGTAAAAAGGAAACATCCTCAGACAAAAACTGGAAAGAATATTTCTATGAAATTGCTTTGTGTTAGATATATTTATTTCTGTGAAACTGCTTTGTGTTAGATATCTTCAGATAAAAACTGGGTAGAAGCATTCTGAGAAACTACTTTCTGATGTATGCATTCCACTCAAGGAGTTATACCTCTTTTCTCACAAGGCAGTGTTTGAACACTGTTCCTGTGAAACCAAAAACGTGATATTTCGGAGTGCTTTGGGGACTATGGCGCATAGTCAAATGTCCTGAGTAAAATAGAGGAAGAAGCGTTCCAAGAATCTGCTCCCTGATATGTGTATTCACTTCACAGACTTAATGCTGACTCTTTGTTGCCCAGTTGTGAAACTCTGTCTTTGAAGGTTCTGTGAGGTGATATTTAGTGATGTCCGGAGGCTTGTAGTGAGCAAGGAAACATCTTTCGATGAAACCTGCAGAGGAACTTTCTGAGCAACTGCTCTGCACTGTGTGCATTGGTCTCATACAGTTTAACCATTTTTTGTATTTAGCAGCTTGTAATCACTGTTTTTTTGGCATCTGAGGAAGGACATTTGGGAACGATTCTTAGAATATGAAGAAAGAAGTATCCTTAGGTAAAATCCAGAAGGAAGCTTTCTGTGAAACTGCTCTGTGTCATCCTAATTCATCTCACTCAGTTAAGCCTCTCTTTCCACTGAGCAATTTTCTTTTGAGAAAGCTTCTTTCTAGTTTTTATCTGAGGATATTTCCTTTGTCCCCATAAGCTTCATTGCACTAAGAATTGTCCCATGGTAGATTTCAAGAAAACTCTGTTAGCAAACTGATCCCTGAAGAGAAAAGTGTAACTGTGTGAGTAGCATTCACACATCGCAATGCAGTTTCTCTGAATGCTTCTTTCCAGGTTTTATCTGAGGATAATTCCTTTTTCACCATAGGCCTCAATGCACACCCAAATATCACTTTGCAGATTCCACGACAACGGTGTTAGCAAACTGCTTCATGAGGTCTAGGTTGTAACTCTGTGAGATGAATTCACATATCACACAGAAGTTTCTCACAAAGCTTCTATCAAGGTTTTAATTGAGGATATTTCCTCTATCAGCATAGGCCTCAATGTGATCCAATGTAGCCTTTCTCAAGTTCCTCGAAGGAAGTCTTATTGACTGTTGCATGAAACGTAAGGGTAACTCTGTGAGATGTATTCACATATCACAAAGAAGTTTCTGAGAAAGCTTCTTCCTACTTTTTATCTGAGGATATTTCCTTTGTCACCTTAAGCATCATTGCACTTAGAACTGTCTCACTGCAGATTTCAAGAAAACTGTGTAAGCAATCTGATCCTTGAAGAGAAAAGTGTAACTGTGTGAGTTGTATTCATGCATCACAACGCAGTTTCACCAAACGCTTCTTTCCAATTTTTATCAGAGGATATTTCCTTTTCACCATAGCCCTCAATGAGCTGCCAAATATCAGTTTGCAGAATCCACGAAGAGAGTGTTAGCAAACTGATACTAGAAGGGAAACATGAAATTCTGCGTGATGAATTCACACATCAGAAAGCAACTTCTCAGAAAGCTTATTTCTAGTTATTATCTGAGGATATTTCCTTTTTCACCACAGGCCTCAATGCACTCCCAAATACCACTTTGCAGATTCCACGACAACAGTGTTAGCAAACTGCTTCATGAAGACTAGATTGTAACTCTGTGAAGTGAATTCACATATCTCAAATAGGTTTCTCACAAAGCTCCTTTCTAGTTTTTATTTGAGGATATTTCCTTTGTCACCATAAGCTTCATTGCCCTAAGAAATATCCCAATGTAGATTTCAAGAAAACACTATTAGCAAACGGATCCATGGAATGGAAAATGTAACACTGTGAGTTGCATTCACCTGTCACAATGCAGTTTCTCAGAACATTTTTTTCCAAGTTTTTCTCTGAGGATACTTCCTTTTTCACCATAAGCCTCAGTGCATTCCCAAATATCACTTTGCAGATTCCACGACAACGGTGTTAGCACACTGCCTCATGAGGTCTAGATTGTAAGTCTGTGAGAGAATTCACATCACAAAGAAGTTTCTCACAAACCTTCTACTAATGTTTTAATTGAGGATATTTCCTCTATCAGCATAGGCTTCAATGCAATTTAAGGTAGCCCTTCTCAGGTTCCACAAAGGCATTCTTATTCTACTGCTCCATGAAACGTAAGTGTAACTCTGTGAGATGTATTCACACATCAAAAGAAGTTTCTGAGAAAGCTTCTTTCTAGTTTTTATCTGAGGATATTTCCTTTGTCACCATAAGATTCATTGCGCTAAGAAATGTCTTAATGCATATCTCAAGAAAACTGTGTTTGCAAACTGATCCCTCAAGAGAAAAGGGTAACCGTGTGAGTTGCATTCACACATAGCAATGCAGTTTCTCTGAACGCTTCTTTCCAGTTTTTATCAGAGGATATTTCCTTTTTCACCATAGCCCTCAATGAGCTCCCAAATATCACTTTCCAGAATCCACCAAAAAAGTGTTCGCAAACTGCCAACTGAAGGAAAAGGTGAAACTCTCTACGTGATGAATTCACACATCAAAAAGGAATTTCTCAGAAAGCTACTTTTTAGTTGTTATGTGAGGATATTTCCTTTTTCACCACAGGTCTTGATGCACTCCCAAATGTCACTTTGCAAATTCCACGACAACAGTGTTAGAAAACTGCCTCATGATGACGAGGTTGTAACTCTGTGAGATGAATTCACATATCATAAATAGGTTTCTCAGAAAGCTCCTTTCTAGTTATTCTTAGAGGATATTTCCTTTGTCACTATAAGCTTCCTTGCGCCAAGAAATATCCCAATGTAGATTTCAAGAAAAACTGTTAGCAAACGGATCCATGGAAAGGAAAGTGTAACTCTGTGAGTTGCACTCACATGTCACAATGCAGTTTCCCAGAATGGTTCTTTCCAGTTTTTACCTGAGGATATTTCCTTTTTCATGACAGGCCTCAATGCATTCCCAAATATCACTTTGCAGATTCAACAATGACGGTGTTAGGAAACTGCTTCAAGA
>NW_012118500.1:150451-153107 GCF_000951035.1 Colobus angolensis palliatus
CCTTTTTCACCATAGCCCTCAATGAGCTCCCAAATATCATTTTGCAGAATCCACGAAATCAGTGTTAGCAAACTGCTACTAGAAGGGAAATGTGAAACTCTGCATGATGAATTCAAACAACAGAAAGCAGTTTCTCAGAAAGCTTCTTTCTAGTTACTATCTGAGGATATTTCCTTTTTCACCATAGGCCTCAATGCACTCCCAAATATCACTTTGCAGATTCCACCGCAACACTGTTAGGAAACTGTCTTGAGAAAACTAGGTTGTAACTCTGTGAGATGAATTCACATATCACAAATAGGTTTCTCATGAAGCTCCTTTCTAGTTTTTATTTGAGGATATTTCCTTTGTCACTGTACACTTCATTGTGCTAAGGAATATCCCAAGGTAGATTTCAAGAAAGCACTGTTAGCAAACGGATCCATGGATAGGAAATGGTAACCCTGTGAGTTGAATTCCCCTGTCACAATGCAGTTTCTCAGAACACTTCTTTCCAGTTTTTTCTGAAGATATTTCCTTATTCACCATAGGCCTCATTGCGCTCCCAAATATCACTTTGCAGTTCGACGACAACGGTGTTAGCAATCTGCTTCATGAGATCTAGGTTGTAACTCTGTGAGATGAATTCACATATCACAAAGACGTTTCTCACAAACCTTCTATCAAGGATTTAATTGAGGATACTTCCTCCAGCAGCGTAGTTCTCAAAGTGATTTAATGTAACCCTTCTCAGATCCCTCAAAGGCAGTCTTATTCGACTGCTCCTTGAAACGTAAGGGTAATTTTCTGAGATGTATTCACACATCACAAAGAAGTTTCTGAGAAAGCTTCTTTCTAGTTTTTATCTGGGGATACTTCCTTTGTCACCATAAGCTTCATTGCGCTAAGAACTGTCTTACTGCAGATTTTAGAAAACTGTGCTAGCAAACTGATAACCAAAGAGAGAAGTCTAACTGTGTGAGTTGCATTCACACATTGCAATGCAGTTTCTCTGAATGCTTCTTTCCAGTTTTTATCAGAGAATATTTCCTTTTTCACCATAGCCCTCAATGAGCTTGCAAATATCACTTTGCAGAATCCACGAAAACAGTGTTAGTAAACTTCTACTAGAAGGGAAAGGTGAAAATCTCTGTGATGAATTCACACATCAGAAAGCAATTTCTCAGAAAACTTCTTTCTAGTTATTATTTCAGGATATTTCCTTTTTCACCATATGCCTCAATGCACTCCCACATATCACTTTGCAGATTCCATGATAACAGTGTTAGCAAACTGCTTCATGAAGACTAGGTTGTAATTTTGTGGGATGAATTCACATATCACAAAGAAGTTTCTCACAAAGCTCCTTTCTAGTTTTTATTTGAGGCTATTTCCTTTGTCACCATAAGCTTCACTGTGCTAAGAAATATCCCAATGTAGATTTCAAGGAAACACTGTTAGCAAACGGATCCATGAAAGGAAAGTGTAACCCTGTGAGTTGCATTCACCTGTCACAGTGCAGTTTCTCAGAACACTTCTTTCCAATTTTTTACCTGAGCATATTTCCTTTTTCACCATAGGCCTAAGTGCGTTCCCAAATATCACTTTGAAGATTCCATGACAACGGTGTTAGTAAACTGCTTCATGAGGTCTAGGTTGTAACTCTGAGAGATGAATTCACATACCACAAAGAAGTTTCTCACAAACCTTCTGTCAATGTTTCAATTGAGGCTATTTCCTCTATCAGCGTAGGCCTCAATGTGATTTAAGGTACCCTACTCAGGTTCCTCAAAGGCAGTCTTATTCGACTGCTCCATGAAATGTAAGTGTAACTCTGTGAGATGTATTCTCACATCAAAAAGAAATTTCTGAGAAAGCTTCTTTCTAGTTTTTATCTGAGGATATTTCCTTTGTCACCATAAGCTTCATAGCGCTAAGAACTGTCTTAATGCAGCTCTCAAGAAAACTGTGTTAGCAAGCTGATCCCTCAAGAGAAAAGGGTAACTGTGTGAGTTGCATTCACACATAGCAATGCAGTTTCTCTGAACGCTTCTTTCCAGTTTTTATCAGAGGATATTTCCTTTTTCACCATAGGCCTCAATGAGCTCCCAAATATCACTTTGCATAATCCACCAAAACAGTGTTTGCCAACTGCCAACAGAAGGGAAAGGTGAAACTCTCTGTGTAATGAATTCAAACATCAGAAAGCAATTTCTCAGAAAGCTTCTTTCTAGTTATTATGTGAGGATATTTCCTTTTCCACAATAGGCCTCGATGTGCTCCCAAATATTGCTTTGCAGATTCCATGAAAAAAGGGCTAGCAAACTGCCTCATGAAGACGAGGTTGTAACTCTGTGAGATGAATTCACATATCACAAATAGGTTTTTCAGAAAATTCCTTTCTAGTTTTTATTAGAGGATATTTCCTTTGTCACCATGAGCTTCATTGCGCTAAGAAATATCCCAATGTAGATTTCAGAAAAACTGTTAGCAAACGGATCCATGGAAAGGAAAGTGTAACTCTGTGAGTTGCACTCACATGTCAAATGCAGTTTCTCAGAACGGTTCTTTCCAGTTTTTATCTGAGGATATTTCCTTTTTCATGACAGGCCTCAATGCATTCCCAAATATCACTTTGCAGATTCAACAATGACGGTGTTAGGAAACTGCTTCAAGA
>NW_012118500.1:153517-162108 GCF_000951035.1 Colobus angolensis palliatus
ACATCACAATGCAGTTTCTCTGAACGCTTCTTTCCAGTTTTAATCAGAGGATATTTCCTTTTTCACCATAGCCCTCAATGAGCTCCCAAATATCACTTTGCAGAATCCACGAAATCAGTGTTAGCAAACTGCTACTAGAAGGGAAAGATGAAACTCTGCATGATGAATTCACACATCAGAAAGCAGTTTCTCAGAAAGCTTCTTTCTAGTTATTATCTGATGATATTTCCTTTTTCACCATAGGCCTCAATGCACTCCCAAATATCACTTTGAAGATTCCACAACAGCAGTGTTAGGATACTGCCTCATGAAAACTAGGTTGTAACTCTGTGAGATGAATTCACATATCACAAATAGGTTTCTCACAAAGCTCCTTTCTAGTTTTTATTTGAGGATATTTCCTTTGTCACCATAAGCTTCATTGCGCTAAGGAATATCCCAATGAAGATTTCAAGAAAACACTGTTAGCAAATGGATCCATGGATAGGAAAGTGTAACCCTGTGAGTTGCATTCACATGTCACAATGCAGTTTCTCAGAACGCTTCTTTCCAGTTTTTATCTGGGGATATTTCCTTTTTCACCATAGTCCTCCATGGGCACTCAAATATCACTTGTCCAATTACACAAGAACAGTCTTAACGAATGGCTTTATGAGGAGAAATGTGTAACTCTGTGAGATGAATTCACAGATCACAAAGAAGTTTCTCAGGAAGCTTCTTTCCCTTTTTTATTGGAGGATATTTCCTTTGGCCCTATAGCCTTCACTGGGGTCCGAAATATCAGTTCTCAGATTCCACAAAAACAGGGCTTGCCTGTGGCTCCACAAAATACCGGTGTACCTCAGTGAGTTGAATTCACACAGCACAAAAAATTTTCTCAGAAAACGTCTTTCTTTATTGAGCTGAGGTTATTGTGGTTTTGGAGTGCCACTGTGTGTCTTATTGCAGATTCTGCGAAAACAGTTTTAGCAAGCTTCTCAATGAAAACGATGAAGTAACTCTGTGAGCTGAACTCACCCACAGCCAAGAAGTTTCTGAGAGGGCTTCTCTGCAGATTTGTCTCAGGATATTTCATTACTCACCATGGGATTCAACGATATCCAAGATATCACTTCTGAGATTCCACAAAATCACTGCTAGGAAACTCCTCCAAGAAAGAATGGTGTAACACTGGGAAATGAATTCACACATCACAAAGCAGTTTCTCAGAAAGCTTCATTCCACTTTTTCTCGGAGGATATTTCCTTTGTCCTTCTACTCTTCAAACCCATACGAAATATCATTTCTCAAAATCTACAAAAAATCTACCAGCAAACGGCTGCATGATAGAGTGGTGCAACTCTGTGAGAAGATGTCACATATCAGGAAGCATTTTTTCAGGAAGCTTACTTCACGTCTTTATTGGAGGATAGTTCCTTTCTCACTGTAAGCTGCATAGCGCGAAAAAGTATCCCATTGCAGATTTCAAGAAAACTGTGTTAGCAAACTGATCCTTAAAGAGAAAAGGATAAGTATGTGAGTTGCATTCACACATTGCAATGCAGTTTCTCTGAATGCTTCTTTCCAGTTTTCATCTCAGGATATTTTCTTTTTCACCATAGCCCTCAATGAGCTCCCAAATATCACTTTGTAGAATCCATGAAAACAGTGTTAGCAAACTGCTACTAGAAGGGAAAGGTGAGACTCTGCGTGATGAATTCACATATCATAAAGCAATTTCTCAGAAGGCTTCTTTCTAGTTCTTGTCTGAGGTTATTTCCTTTTTCACCAAGGGCCTCAATGCGCTCCAACATATCACTTTGCAGATTCTACCACAACAGTGTTAGCAAACTGCCTCATGATGACTAGGGTGTAAATCTGTGAGATGAATTCACATATCAAAAATAGATTTCTCAGAAAGCTCCTTTTTAATTTTTATTTGAGAATATTTCCTTTGTCACTGTAAGTTTCATTGTGCCAAGAAATATCCCAATGTAGACGTCAAGAAAACAGTGTTAGCAAATGGATTCATAGAAAAGAAAGTGTAACTCTGTGAGTTGCATTCACATGTCACAATGCAGTTTCTCAGAACCCTTCATTCCAGTTTTTATCTGAGAATATTTGCTTTTTCTACATTGCCCTCCATGGACTCCCAAATATCACTTTGCAGAAGAGATGAAGACAGTGTTAGCAAATTGCTGCTAGAAGGGAAATGTGAAACTCTGCGTGATGAATTCACACATCAGAAAGCAATTTCTCAGAAAACTTCTTTCTAGTTTTTATCTGAGGATATTTCCTTTTTCACCACAGGCCTCAATGCACTCTCAAATATCACTTTGCAGATTCCACGACAACAGTGTTAGCAAACTGCTTCATGAAGACTAGGTTGTAACTCTGTGAGATGAATTCACATATCACAACGAAGTTTATCACAAAACTCCTTCCTAGTTTTTATTTGAGGCTATTTCCTTTGTCACCGTAAGCTTCATTGTGCTAAGAAATATCCCAATGTAGATTTAAAGGAAACACTGTTAGCAAACGGATCCATGGAAAGGAAAGTGTAACTCTGAGAGTTGCATTCACTTGTCACAATGCAGTTTCTAAGAACTCTTCTTTCCAGTTTTTATCTGAAGATATTTCCTTTTTCACCAGAGGCCTCAATGCGCTCCCAAATATCACTTTGCAGATTCCACAACAATGGCATTAGCAAACTGCTTCATGAGGTCTAGGTTGTAACTCTGTGAGATGAATTCACATATCACAAAGAAGTTTCTCACAAAGCTTCTATCAAGGTTTTAATTGTGCATATTTCCTCTATCAGCATAGGCCTCAATGCGATACAATGTACTCTTCCCAGATTCCTCAAAGGCAGTCTTATTCGACTGCTCCATGAAACGAAAGTGTAACTCTGTGAGATGTATTCACTCATCACAAAGAAGTATCTGAGAAAGCTTCTTTCTAGTTTTTATCTGAGTATATTTCCTTTTTCTCCATAAGCTTCATTGCACTAAGAACTGTCCCAATGCAGATTTCAAGAAAACTGTGTTAGGAAACTGATCCTTGAAGGAAAAAGTGTAACTGTGTGTGTTGCATTCACACATCACAATGCAGTTTCTCTGAACACTTCTTTCCAGCTTTTATCAGAAAATATTTCCTTTTCCACCATAGCCCTCAATGAGCTTCCAAATATCACTTTGCAGAATCCACGAAAACAGTGTTAGCAAACTGCTACTAGAAGGGAAAGGTGAAACTATGTGTGATGAATTCACACATCAGAAAGCAATTTCTCAGAAAGCTTCTTTCTAGTTCTTATCTGAGGATATTTCCTTTTTCACCATAGGACTCAATGCGTTCCCAACTATCACTTTGAAGATTCCACGACAACGGTGTTAGCAAACTGTTTCATGAGGTCTGTGTTGTAACTCTGTGAGATGAATTCATATATCACAAGGAAGTATCTCACAAAGCTTCCATCAAATTTTTAATTGGAAAATTCAGATTTCATTTGAAGACCTTTCCTTGCTCACCACAAGCCTCCGGGCGTCACTAAACATCCCTTCACAGATTCTTCAAAGACATAGTTTCAAGACTGGTCAACATAGAGTAAGCATGAACTCTGTGAAGTGAATGCACATACTGAGAGAGTATGTGAATATGCACTGAGTTATAACTTTCTTCTCATAAGGCACAGTTTGAACACTGTTCCTGTAACCAACAGAGTGATATTCGGAGCACATTGAAAATTATGCCAAGAAGTGAAATGTCATCCAATAAAAAACAGAAAGAAGCATTCAAAGAAACTGCTGTCTGACACATCCATTCTTTTAACAGGGTTAAAGCTTACTCTACATTTCCCAGTTTGAAAGTCGGTCCTTGAAGGTTCTCTGAAGGGATAGTAAGTGGCAACCGGAGGCCTGTGTCGAGCAAGGAAATGTCTTCCATCGAAAATTGGGGAGAAGCTTTCTGCACAACTCTTTTGTAATGTTTGTATTCATCTCATAGAGTTAAATCATGCTTTGAATTGAACAGTTTGAAATCACTGTTTCTGTGGAATCTGAGAAAGTACATTTGGAAACGTGCTTTAGAATATGCTGAAAAAGTAGTAACCTCAGAGAGAAAGCAGAAGGAAACTTTCTTTGGAACTGCCCTGTGTCATGTGAATTCCGCTCACACAGTTAAGCTTCTCCTTTCATTGAGCAGTATCATAACACTGTTTTTGTTTAGTCTGCAAAAGGATATTCAGGAGTGTTTTGAGACTCATGGTGAGAAAAGAAACTTCTTCAGAAAGAAACTGGAGAGAAACTTTCTGAGAGGCTGCTTTCTGATGTATGCATTCCACTAACAAAAGTATACCTTTCTTCTCCTAGAAAATTCCAGAATCTCTTTTGGAGAAAAAGCTACCAAGAGATATTTGGGAGTACAGGGACGATTATGGTGAAAAAGGGAATATCCTCAGACAAAAACTGGAAAGAAGATTTCTGTGAAACTGGTTTGTGTTAGGTATATTGATTCATCTCGTATAGTTAAAAGTTTTCTTATATTATGCAGTTTGGAAACTCGGTCATGCACAGATTGACGAAGGGACATTCGGGAGCACATTCAAGCCTACATTGAAAGAGAAGATATCTTCAGATTAAAACTGGATAGAAACTTTCTGAGAAACTACTTTGTGATGTATGCATTCCACTCAGGGAGTTTTACCTCTTTTCTCACAAGGCAGTGTTTGAACACTATTCCTGTGAAACCGAAAAAGTGATATTTTGGAGCACATTGAGGACTAAGGCGAATAGTGAAATATACTGAAGTAAAATCGAGGAAGAAGCATTCCAAGAATCTGCTCTCTGATACGTGCATTCAATTCTCAAAGCTAATGCTTACTCTATGTTGTCCAGTTTCGAAACTCTGTCTTGGAAGTACCTGTGAAGGGATATTTAGTGATGCCTGGAGGCTTGTGCTGAGCAAGGAAACGTCTTCCCATGAAACATGTGGTGAAACTTTGTGAGCAACTGCTTTGTGATGTGTGTATTCATCTCATAGTGTTAAACCATTCTTTGGAGTGAGGAGCTTGAAATGACTGCTTTTGTGGAATCTGAGGAAGGACATTGGGGAACGATCCTTAGAATATGGAGAAAGAAATATCCTCAGGTAAAATCCATAAGGAAGCTTTCTGTGAAACTGCTCTGTGTCATCTTAATTCCTCTTGCTCAGTTAAGCCTCTCTTTCCACTGAGCAGTTTTCTAATCCTGTGTGTGTTTAGCATGTGATGGGATATTCGGGAGGACTTTGAAGCTTAAGGTGAAAAAAGTAAATATGTTCAGAAAGAAACTGGAGAGAAACTTTCCGAGGAACTGCTTTGTGACGTGTACATTCCACTCACAGTGTTATACCTCTCTTCTCATACAGCGTTGGGGAATCCCTTTTGGAAACACAGGTAACAAGTGATATTCAGGAGCATGATGATGCCGATGGTGAAAAGGGATAAAGCCTCAGAGAAAAAATGGAAAGAAGCTTTCTAGGAAACTATTCTGTGATACATGTAAACATCTCACATAGATAAAGCTTTCTTTACATTATGCAGCTTGTAAACTGTCATGACAGATCCACGAAGTGACATTCGGGAGGACATTCAGGACTATGGTGAAAAAGGAAATATCTTCAGATAAAAACTGGAAAGAAGCTTTCTGTGAATCTGCTTATTGCTATGTTTATTCATCTCCCATAGATGAAGCTTTCTTTACGTTACACAGCTTGAAAACTCCCTGGTGGATCGATCTAGGAAGGGATATTTGAGATAACATTCTGGCCTATAGTGAAACAGGAAACATATTCAGATCAAAACTTGAGAAAAGCTTTCTGAGGAACTGCTTGGTGACGTGTACATTCCACTCAGGGGGTTATAACTTTCTTCTCCTAAGGCACAATTTGAACACTGTTCTTGTACAACCAAAAGAGTGATATTCGGAGCATATTGAAGACTATGGCAAAATTGAAATATCCAATAAAAAACAGAAACAAGCACTTGAAGAAACTGCTCTCTGACATGTCCATTTTTACACAGGGTTAAAGCTTACTCTACATTTCCCAGTGTGAAAGTCGGTTTTGAGGGTTCTGCGAAGGGTTAGTAAGTGGCAATCAGAGGCCTGTTTCGACCAAGGAAATGTCTTCCATCGAATATTTGAGAGAAGCTTTCAGCACAACTCTTTTGTAAAGTTTGTGCTCATCTCATACAGTTAAATCATTCTTTGGATTGAGTAGCTTGAAATCACTGTTTCTGTGGAATCTGAGAAAGGACAGTTGGAAACGCTCTTTAGAATATCCTGAAAAACAATTAACCTCAGAGAGAAACCGGAAGGAAGCTTTCTATGAAACTGCTCTGTGTCACGTGAATTATGCACACACAGTTAAGTTTCTCTTTTAATGAGCAGTATTATAACACTGTTTCAGTTTAGTCTGCAAAGGGATATTCAGGAGCGCTTTGAGGCTTACGTTCAATAAAGGAAACGTCTTAAGATAGAAACGGGAGAGATGCTTTCTGAGGAGCTGCTTTGTGACGTGTGCATTCCACTCAAAGAATGACGTGTGCATTCCACTCACCTTTCTTCTCCTAGAGGATTCCGGAATCCCTTTTGGAGAAAAAGCTACCAAGAGACATTTGAGAACATAGGGATGGCTAAGGTGAAAAATGAAATATCCTCAGACAATACCTGGAAAGAAGATTTCTGTGAAACTGCTTTGTGTTATATATATTTATTCATCTCGCATAGTTAAAACTTTTCTTATATTATGCAGTTTGGAAACTCTGTCATGCTCGGATCCGCAAAGGGACATTCGAGAGCACATTCAGACCTACTATGAAAGAGGAGATATCTTCAGATAAAAAGTGGAGAGAAGGTTTCTGAGAAACGACTTTGTAATATATGCATTCCACTCATGGAGTTTTACCTCTTTTCTCACAAGGCAGTGTTTGAACAATGTTCCTGTGAAACCGAAAAGGTGATATTTTGCAGTGCATTGAGGACTCTGGCGAATAGTGAAATATACAGGAATAAAATCGAGGAAGAATCATTCCAAGAAGCTGCTCTCTGATATGTGCATTCACTTCACAGAGTTAATGCTAACTCTATGTTGCCCAGTTTTGAAATTCTGTCTTTGAAGGATCTGGGAAGGGATATTTAGTGATGCCTGGAGGCTTCTGGTGAGCAAGGAAACGTCTTCCGGTGAATCCTGCAGAGAAACTTTCTGAGCAATTGCTTTGCGATGTCTGTATTCATCTCGTAGAGTTAAACCATTCTTCAGATTGAACAGATTGACATCACCGTTTTCGTGGAATCTGAGGAAGGACATTTGGGAACAATACTTAGCACATGGAGAAAGAAATATCCTCATGTAAAATCCAGAAGGAAGCTTTCTGTGAAACTGTTCTCTGTCGTCTTGATGGCTCTCACTCAGTTAAGCCTCTCTTTTCATTGAGCAGTTTTCTAACCCAGGGTATGCTTAGCATGTGACAAAATATTCAGAACCACTTTGAGGCTTATGGTGGAAAAGTAAATATGTTCAGACCAAAACTGGAAAGAAGCTTTCTGAGGAACTGCTTTGTCTCATCTGCATTCCAGTCAGAATGTTATACCTCTCTCCTCATACAGCATCGGGAAAAATATTTTGGAGGAACAGGTTCCAAGTGATATTCGGGAGCATATTGATGCCGATGGTGAAAAGGGAAATAGCTTCAGAGAAAAACTGGAAAGAAGCTTATTAGGAAACTACTCTTTGATATGTGTAATCATCTCGCATAGATAAAGCTTTCTTTAAATTACGTAATGTGGAAACTGCCATGGACGGATCCAGAAGGGACCTTCCAGAGCCCATTCAGGACTGTGGTGAAAAAGAAAATCACTTCAGATAAAAACTGGAAAGAAGGTTTCTGTGAATTTGCTTTTTGCTATGTTTATTCATCTAACAGAGGTGAAGCTTTCTATACATTATACAGCTTGGAAACTCCCTCTTGGATGGATCCGCGAAGGGATATTTGGGATCATATTCGGGCCTATGGTGAAATAGGAAACATAGTCAGATAAAAACTGGAGAGAAGCTTTCAGAGAATCTGCTTGGTGATGTGTGCATTCCACTCAGGGAGTTGTAACTTCGTTCTCATAAGCCACAGTTTCAACACTGTTCCTGGAAAACCAAAAGAGATATATTCAAAGTGCATTGAAGACTATGGCAAAAAGTGAAATATCGTCCAATAAAAAACAGAAAGAAGCACTTGAAGAAACTGCTCCCTGACATGTCCATTCTTTTCAGAGGGTTAATGCTTACTCTACATTTCCCCGTTTGAATGTCGGTCTTTGAGGGTTCTGCGAGGGATAGTAAGTGGCAACCGGAGGCCTTTGTCGAGCAAGGAAATATCTTCCATCGAAAATTGGAAAGAAGCTTTATGCACAACAGTTTTGTGAAGTTTGTGCTCATCTCATAGAGTTAAATCATGCTTTGGATTGAGAAGTTTGAAATCCCTGTTTCAAACTTTTCTTATATTACGCAGTTTTGAAACTCCGTCATGCGTGGATCTGTGAAGGGACATTTGGGAGCACATTCAGGCATATGTTGAAACAGGA
>NW_012118500.1:163283-165769 GCF_000951035.1 Colobus angolensis palliatus
ATCTTTATTTACATTTCTCAGCTTGGAAACTGCATCGTGGATGGATCCACGAAGGGATATTTGGGATCACATTCGGGCCTGTAGTGAAATAGGAAGCATAGTCAGATCAAAACGGGAGACAAGCTTTCTGAGATACTGCTTGGTGACTTGTGCATTCCACTCAGGGAGTGGAATGTCTTTGAAGGATCTGTGAGGGGACATTTAGTGACACCCACAGGCTTGCGTTGAGCAAAGAAACGTCTTCTGCTGAAACCTGCAGATAAGCTTTCTGAGCAACTGCTTTGCAATGTCTGTATTTGTCTCATAGACATAAAGCGTTCTTTGGATTGAACAGCTTGAAATCACTGTTTTTGTGGAATCTGAGGAAGCTCATGTCGGAACGATTCTTAGAACTTGGAAAAAGAAATATCCTCAGGTAAAATCCAGAAGGAATCTATCTGTGAAACTGCTCCATGTCGTCTTAATGGCTCTCACTCAGATAAGCCCCTCTTTTCATTGACCAGTTTTCTAACCCTGTGTATGCTTAGCGTGTGACGGAATATTCGGGAGCACTTTGAAGCTTACAGTGAGAAAGGAAATATGTTCAGACCAAAACTGGAGAGGAGCTTTCCGAGGAACTGCCTTGTGACCTGTGCATTACACTCAGAGTTTTATACCTCTCTTCTCATACAGCATCGGGGAAACCCTCTTGGGGAAACAGGTACCAAGTGATATTCGGGAGCATGTTGATGCCGATGGTGAAAAGGGAAATAGCCTCAGATTAAAACTGGAAAAATCTTTCTAGTAAACTACTCTGTGACATGTGTAATAATATCACATAGATAATGCTTTCTTTACATTATGCAGCTTCTCAACTGTCATGGACGTATCCACAAAGGGACTTTCGGGAGCACTTTGTGGACTATGGTGAAAAACGAAATATCTTCAGATTAAAATGAGAATGAAGCTTTCTGCAAATCTTCTTTCTGCTATGTTTATTCATCTCACGCAGATGAAGCTTTCTTTGCATTACACAGCTTGAAATCTCCCTCGTTGATGCATCCGCGAAGGGATATTTGGGATCACATTCGGGCCTATGGTGAAATAGGATATATAGTCAGATCAAAACGGGAGAGAAGCTTTCAGAGAAACTGCTTGGTGATGTTTGCATTCCACTCAGGGACTTATAGCTTTCTTCTCATAAGGGAAAATTTGAACACTGTTTCTGAAAACCAAAAGAGTGATATTCAGAGCACATCAAACACTATGGCAAAATTTAAATGTCCAATAAAAAACAGAAAGAAGAATTCGAAGAAACTGCTCTCTGACACATGCATTTTAAACAGGGTTAAAGCTCACTCTACATTTCCCAGTTTGAAAGTATCTCTTTGAGGGTTCTGCGAAGGGATATTAAGTGGCTACTGGAGGCCTGTGTCAATCAAGAAAATGTCTTCCATCGAATATTTGAGAGAAATTTTGCCAACAATTTTGTGAAGTTTGTGCTCATCTCACAGAGTTAAATCATTCTTTGGATTGATTAGTTTGAAATTGCTATATCTGTGAAATCTGAGAAAGAACATTTGGAAACGTTCTTTAGAACATCCTGAACAAGAAATAACCTCAGAAAGAAACCAGAAGGAAGATTTCTGTGAAACTGCTCTGTGTCACGTGAATTCCGCTCACACAGTTAACCTTCTCTTGTCATTGAGAAGTATCATAACACTGTTTTTGTTTACTCTGTGAAGGGATATTCAGGAGCACTTTGAGGCTTATGGTGAGAAAGGAAACGTCTTCACATAGAAACTGGAGAGAATCTTTCTGTGTAACTGTTTTGTGACGTGTGCATTCCACTCACAGAATTCCACTCACAGAATGACATGTGCATTCCACTCACAGAATGAAGTGTGTATTCCACTCAGCTTTCTTCTCCCAGAGGATTCCAGAATCCCTTTTGGAGAAAAAGCTACCAAGAGACATTCGGGAGTACAGAGATGTCTATGGTGAAAAAGGAAATATCTTCCGACAAAAACTGGAAAGAAGATTTCTGTGAAACTGCTTTGTGTTCAATATATTTATTCATCTCGCATAGTTAAAACTTTTCTTATATTACGCAGTTTTGAAACTCCGTCATGCATGGATCTGTGAAGGGACATTCGGGAGCACATTCAGGCATATGTTGAAACAGGAGATATCTTCAGATGAAAAGTGGAGAGAAGCTTTCTGAGAAACGACTTTGTGATGTATGCATCCCACCCAGGGAGTTATTATTCTTTCCTCATGAGGCAGTGTTTCAACACTGTTCCTGTGAAACCAAAAAAGTCATATTTCAGAGCACATTGAGGACTATGGCGAATAGGGAAATACAGTGAAATAAAATCGAGGAAGAAATGTTCCAAGAATCTGCTCTCTGACATGTGCATTCACTTCATAGGGTCAATGCTTACTCTATGTTTCTCAGTTTTGAAACTCTGTTTTTGAAGAATCTGTGAAGGGACATTTAGTGATGC
>NW_012118500.1:169674-178309 GCF_000951035.1 Colobus angolensis palliatus
ATCTTTATTTACATTTCTCAGCTTGGAAACTGCATCGTGGATGGATCCACGAAGGGATATTTGGGATCACATTCGGGCCTGTAGTGAAATAGGAAACATAGTCAGATCAAAACGGGAGACAAGCTTTCTGAGATACTGCTTGGTGACGTGTGCATTCCACTCAGGGAGTTACAACTTTCTTCTCATAAGGCACAATTTGAACACTGTTCCTGTAAAACCAAAATAGTGATATTCGGAGCACATTGAAGACTATGGCAAAATTGAAATGCCCAATAAAAAACAGAAAGAAACACCCGAAGAAATTGTTCTCGGACATGTCCATTTTGACACAGGGTTAAAGCTTGCTCTACATTTGCCCATTTGAAAGCGTGTCTTTGAGGTTTCTGCGAAGGGATAGTAAGTGGCAACTGGAGGCCTGTGTTAAGCAAGGAAATGTCTTCCATCGAATATTTGAGAGAAGCTTTCTGCACAACTCTTTTGAGAAGTTTGTGCTCATCTCATAGAGTTAAATCATTCTTTGGACTGAGTAGTTTGAAATCACTGTTTCTGTGGAATCTGAGAAAGGACATTTGGAAACGCACTTTAAAATACCCTGAAAAAAAATAACCTCAGAGAGAAACCAGAAGGAATTTTTCTCTGAAACTGCTCTGTGTCACGTGAATTTCGCTCACACAGTTAAGCTTCTCTTTTCATTGAGCAGTATCATAACACTGTTTTTGATTAGTCTGTGAAGGGATATTCAGGAGCACTTTGAAGCTTACGGTGAGAAAGGAAACGTCTTCACATAGAAACTGGAGAGAATTTTTCTGTGTAGCTGTTTTGTGACGTGTGCATTCCACTCACAGAATTCCACTCACAGAATGACGTGTGCATTGCATTCACAGAATGACGTGTGCATTCCACTCACCTTTTCTCTTCTAGTGGATTCCAAAAACCCTTTTGGAGAAAAAGCTACCAAGAGACATTCGGGAGTATAGAGATGGCTATGGTGAAAAAGGAAATATCCTCCGACAAAAACTGGAAAGAAGATTTCTGTGAAACTGCTTTGTGTTCGATATATTTATTCATCTCGCATAGATAAAACTTTTCTTATATTACGCAGTTTGGAAACTCCGTCATGCACCGATCTGCAAAGGAACATTAGGGAACACATTCAGACCTAGAGCGTAAAAGGAGATATCTTCAGATAAAAAGTGTTGAGAAGCTTTCTGGGAAACAACTCTGTGATGTATGCATTCCACTCCATGAGTTATACCTCTTTTCTCACAAGGCAGTGTTTGAACACTGTTCCTGTGAAACCAAAATACTGATATTTTGGAGCACATTGAGGACTATGGCGAGTAGTGAAATATACTGAAATGAAATCGAGGAAGAAGTGCTCCAAGAATCTGTTCTATGATATAGGCATTCACTTCACAGAGTTAATGCTTGCTCTATGTTGCCCAGTTTCAAAACTCTGTCTTTGAAGAATCTGTGAACAGATATTCAGTAACGCCTGGAGGCTTGTGGTGAGGAAGGAAATGTCTTCCGAGGAAACCGGCAGAGAAAATTTCTGAGCAACTGCTGTGTGATGTGTGTATTCATCTCATATAGATAAACCATTCTTTGTATTGAACTGCTTGAAATCACTGTTTTTGTGGAATCTGAGGAAGAACATTTGGAAATGATCCTTAGAACTTGGAGAAAGAAATATCCTAAGGTAAAATCCAGAAGGAAGATTTCTGTGAAACTGCTGTGTGTCATCTTAATGGCTTTCACTCAGATAAGCCCCTCTTTTCATTGAGCAGTTTTCTAACCCTGTGTATGCTTAGCGTGTGATGGGATATTCAGGAGCAATTTGAGGCTTATGGTGAAAAAGGAAATATGTTCAGACCAAAACTGGAGAGAAGCTTTCTGAGGAACTACCCTGTGATGTCTGCATTCCACTCACAGTGTTATACCTCTCATCTCATACAGCTTTGGGGAAACCCTTTGGAGAAAGAGGTACCAAGTGGTATTCGGGAACGTGTTGGTGCCGCTGGTGAAAAGGGAAACAACCTCACACTAAAACAGGAAAAAGTTTTCTAGGAAACTACTCTGTGATATGTTTAATCATCTCACATAGATAATGCTTTCTCTCCATTATGCAGCTTGGAAACTGTCATGGACTGTTCCAGGAAGGGACCTTTGGGAGCACTTTGAGTACTATGGTGAAAAACAAAGTATCTTCAGATAAAAACGGGAAAGAAGCTTCTTGTTAATCTGCTTTTGCTATGTTTATTCATCTCACATTGCTGAAGCTTACCTTACATTACACAGCTTGGAAAATTCCTGGTGGATGGATCCGCAAAGGGATATTTGAGATCACATACGGGCCTGTAGTGAAAAAGGAAATACAGTCAGAACAAAATGGGAGAGAAGCTTTCTGAGAAACTGCTTTGTGACGTGTGCATTCCACTCAGGGAGTTATAACTTTATTCTCATAAGGCACAATTTGAACACTGTTCCTGTAATACAAAAAGAGTGATATTCGGAGCACATTGAAGACTATGGCAAAATTGAGATGTCCAATAAAACACAGAAAGAAACACCCGAATAAACTACTCTCTAACACGTTCATTTTTGCACAGGGTGAAAGCTTACTCTACATTACCCAGTTTGAATGTCGGTTTGAGTGTTCTGGGAAGGGATAGTAAGTGGCAACCATAAGCCTGTGCGAACAAGGAAATGTCTTCCATCGAGTATTTGAGAGAGGCTTTCTGCACAACTCTTTTGTGATGTTCGTGTTCATCTCAAAGGGTAAAATCATTCTTTGGATTGAGTAGTTTGAAATCACTACTTCTTTGGAATCTCTGAAAGGATATTTGGAAACGCTCTTTAAAATATCATGAAAAAGAAATAACCTCAGGGAGAAACCAGAAGGAACTTTTTGTGAAACTGCTCTGTGTCACGTGAATTCCGCTCACACACTTAAGCTTCTTTTTCCATTGAGCAGTATCATAACACTGTTTTGTTTAGTCTGTGAAGGGATATTCAAGAGTGTGTTGAGGCTTACAGTGAGAAAGGAAAAGTCTTCAGATAGAAACTGTAGAGAAGCTTTTTTTTTATATACTTTAAGTTCTAGGGTACATGTGCATAACGTGCAGGTTTGTTACATATGTATACTTGTGCCATGTTGGTGTGCTGTAGCCATCAACTCGTCAGCACCCATCAATTCATCATTTATATCAGGTATAACTCCCCAATGCAATCCCTCCCCCCTCCCCCCTCCCCATTATAGGCCCCAGTGTGTGATGTTCCACTTCCCGAGTCCAAGTGAACTCATTGTTCAGTTCCCATCTATGAGTGAGAACATGCGGTGTTTGGTTTTCTCTTCTTGTGATAATTTGCTAAGAATGATGGTTTCCAGCTGCATCCATGTCCCTACAAAGGACACAAACTCATCCTTTTTTATGGCTGCATAGTATTCCATGGTGTATATGTGCCACATTTCTTAATCCTGTCTGTCACTGATGGACATTTGGGTGGATTCCAAATCTTTGCTATTGTGAATAGTGCAGGAATAAACATACGTGTGCATGTCTCTTTGTAGTAGAGAAGCTTTCTGAGGAGCTGCTTTGTGACGTGTGCATTCCACTCACAGAATTCCACTCACAGAATGACGTGTGCATTCCACTCACCTTTTTCTCCTAGAGGATTCCAGAATCCCTTTTGTAGAAAAAGGTACCAAGAGACATTCGGGAGTATAGGGATGGCTATGGTGAAAAATGAAATATCCTCAGACCAAACCTGGAAAGATTTCTGTGAAACTGCTTTGTTTTAGATATATTTATTCATCTCGCATACTTAAAGCTTTTTTTATATTATGCAGTTTGGAAACTCAGTCATGCATGGATCCGCGAAGCGACATTCGGGAGCACATTCAGCCCTACAGTGAAAGAGGAGATATGTTCAGATAAAAAGTGGAGAGAAGGTTTCTGAGAAACGACTTTGTGTTGTATGCATTCCAGTCAGGGAGTTGTACCTCTTTTCTCACAAGGCAGCGTTTGAACACTGTTTCTGTGAAACCGAAAATGTGATATTTTGGAGCGCATTGAGGACTATGGCAAAAAGTGAAATATACCAAAATAAAATCGAGGAAGAAGCATTCCAAGAATCTTTTCTCTGATATGTGCATTCACTTCACAGAGTTAATGCTTACTCCATGTTGCCCAGTTTTGAAACTCTGTCTTTGAAGAATCTGTGAAGGGATATTTAGTGATGGCCGGAGGCTTGTGGTGAGCAAGGAAACGTCTTCCACTGAAACCTGAAGAGAAACTTTCTGAGCAACTGCTTTGCGATGCGTGTATTCGTCTCATACAGTTAAATCGTTCTTTGGATTGAACAGCTTGAAATTACTGTTTTTGTTGAATCTTAGGAAGGACATTTGGGAACGATCCTTAGAACATGGAGAAAGAAATATCCTCAGGGAAAATCCAGAAGGAAGCTTTCTGTGAAAATGGTCTGGGTCATCTTAATGGCTCTCACTCAGTTAAGGCCCTCTTTTCATTGAGCAGTTTTCTAACCCTGTGTATGCTTAGCATGTAATGGGATATTCAGTGCACTTTGAGGCTTATGGTGAAAAAGGAAATATGTTCAGAACAAAACTGGAGGGAAGCTTTCCGAGGAACTGCCTTGTGACGTTTGCATTCCACTCACATTGTTATACCTCTCTTCTCATACAGCGTCAGGGAAAACCTTTTGGAGAAACAGGTAACAAGTGATATTCGCTAGCATATTGATGCCGATGGCAAAAAGGGAAATAGCCTCAGACTAAAAATGGAAAACCTTTCTAGGAAACTACTCTGTCATATGTGTAATCATCTCACATAGGTAATGCTTTCTTTACATTACGCAGCTTGGAAACGATCATGGACATATCCATGAAGGGACCTTCCAGAGCACCTTCAGTACTATGGTGAGAAACGAAATATCTTCAGATAAAAACGGGAAAGAAACTTTCTGTGAATCTGCTTTTTGCTATGTTCATTCATCTCACATAGATGAACCTTTCTTTACATTACACAGCTTGGAAACTCCCTCGTGGATGGATCTGCAAAGGGATATTTGGGATCATATTCGGTCCTATAGTGAAATAGAAAATATAGTCATATTAAAACATGAGAGAAGCTTTCTGAGAAACTGCTTGGTGACGTGTGCATTGCACTCAGGGAGTTATAACTTTCTCCTCATAAGGCACAATATGAACACTATTACTGTGAAACCAAAAGAGTGATATTCAGAGCACGTTGAAGACCATGGCAAAATTGAAATGTCCAATAAAAAGCAGAAAGAAGCACTCGAAGAAACTGTTCTCTGACGTGTCCATTTTTACACAGGGTTAAAGCTTACTCTACATTTCCCAGTTTGAAAGTCAGTCTTTGAGGGTTCTGCGAAGGGACAGTAAGTGATTTGCTTTCTAAGAAACTGATTTGTTTTCTAAGAAATTAATTTGCTTTCTAGGAAACCGATTTGCTTTCTAGGCTCACCAGGGTGAGTATTAAAGGACCAGCGAGGAGACAAGTCTAAGAGCAAAACTGCAAATTAATTTTTTGGGTCAGCCAGTTTTGTGGGGAGGGGTGAGATCCGTCAGGCTCTGGCAGGGGAAGCCGGGGAGGCACCCAGTGGAGCTCTCGGGCAAGGTTCCTAAAGCAGTCCCGACAGGAGTGGGGGCTGAGGAAGTTGACACAGCATGCCAGCTGGGAGCGGCTTTTATGTCCTGAGCCTAGGAGTGGGAGGGCAGTGGGCGGGACATAGGCGGGTCGGGAGCCGAGCAGTAGGCGTGGCTAGACGGCTTCCGGTTTTTCTCTGTTGGAGGTCTGGTTGCGCCTGCTCAGTCGACCCATGTTTTTACCGGGTGCAAGAAAGCTGACCGTGAAGAACCCGAAACTGCGCCATCTTGCCTCTATTCGTCCAAACAGTAAGTGGCAACCGGAGGCCTGCATCGAACAAGGAAATGTCTTCCATCGAATATTTGAGAGAAGCGTTCTGCGCAACCCTTTGGTGAAGTTTGTGCTGATGTCATAGAGTTAAATAATTGTTTGAATTGTGTAGTTTGAAATCACTGTTTCTGTGGAATCTGAGAAAGGATATTTGGAAACGCTGTTTAAAATATCCTGAAAAAGAAATAACCTCAGAGAGAAACCAGAAGGAAGCTTTCTGTGAACCTGCTATGTGTCACGTGAATTCCGCTCACAGAGTTAAGCTTCTCTTTTCATTGAGCAGTATCATAACACTGTTTTTGTTTAGTCTGTGAAGGGATATTCAGGAGTGCTTTGAGGGTTATGGTGAGAAAGGAAACGTCTTTAGATAGAAACTGGAGAGAAGCTTTCTGAAGAGATGCTTTGTGACGTGTGCATTCCACTCACAAAATGACGTGTGTATTCCATTCACCTTTCTTCTCCTAGAGGATTCCGGAATCCCTTTTGGAGAAAAAGCTACAAAGGGACATATGGGAGTATAGGTATGGCTATGGTGAAAAAGGAAATATCCTCAGACAAAACTGGAAAGAAGATTTCTGTGAAACTGCTTTGTGTTAGATATATTTATTCATCTCGCATAGTTAAAACTTTTCTTATATTACGCAGCTGGGAAACTCCATCATGCTCGGATCCACGAACGGACATTTGGGAGCACATTCAGGCCTGTGGTGAAAGAGGAGATATCTTCAGAAAAACTGGATGGAATCTTTCTTATAAACAACTTTGTGATACATGCATTCCCTTCAGGGAGTTTGAACACTGTTTGAACACTGTTCCTGTGAGACCGAAAAAGTGATATTTTGGAGCGCATTGAGGACTATGGTGAAGAGTGAAATATACTGAAATAAAATCGAGGAAGAAGCGTTCCAAGAATCTGTTCTCTGATATGTGCATTCATTTGGCAGAGTTAATGCTTACTCTATGTTGCTGACTTTCACAACTCTGTCTTTGAAGAATCTGTGAAAGGATATTTAGTGATGCCCAGAGGCTTGTGGTGAGCAAGGAAATGTCTTCCAATGAAACTGGCCGAGAATCTTTCTCAGCAACTACTTTGTGATGTGTGTATTCGTCTCATAGAGTTAAACCACTCTTTTGATTGCACAGCTTGAAATCATTGTTTCCTTGGAATCTGAGGAAGAATATTTGGGAACGATCCTTAGATTATGGAGTAAGAATTACCCTCAGGAGAAATCCAGTAGGAAGCTTTCTTTGAAACTGCTCTGTGCCATCTTAATTCTTCTCACTCAGGTAAATCCATCGTTTCATTGAGCAGTTTTCTAACCCTGTGTATGATTAGCGTGTGATAGGATACTAAGGAGCACTTTGAGGCATATGGTGAAGAAGGAAATATGTTCAGACCACAACTGGAGAGAAGCTTTCCGAGGAACTGCTTTGTGACGTGTGTGTTCCACTCACAGTGTTATACCTCTGTTATCATATAGCATCAAGGAAATATTTTGGAGGAACAGGTACCAAGTGATATTCGGGAGTATGTTGATGTCAAAGGTGAAAAGGTAAATAGCCTCGACAAATCCTGGAAAGAAGATTTCTAGGTAACTACTCTATGATATGTGTAATCATCTCACATAGATAAAGCTTTCTTTACATTACGCAGCTTGGAAACTGTCATGGACGGAACCACGAAAGGACCTTCAGGAGCACAGTCAGGACGATGGAGAAAAAGGAAATATCTTCAAATAGAAACTGGAAAGAAGGTTTCTGTGAATCTGCTTCTTGCTATGTTTATTCATCTCACTTAGGTGAAGCTTTCTCTACATTACGCAGCTTGGAAAATCTCTCGTGGATGGATCCAGGAAGGGATATATGGCAACAAATTCTGCCCTATGGTGAAATAGGAAATATAGTCAGATGAAAACTGGAGAGAAGCTTTCTCAGAAACTGCTTGATGACGTGTGCATTCCACTAAGGCAGTTATAACATTCTTCTCATAAGGCACAGTTTGAAGACTGCTCCTGCAAAATCAAAAGAGTGATATTCTGAGCACATTGAAGACTATGGAAAAAAGTGAAATGTCGTCCAATAAAAAACAGAAAGAAGCACTCAAAGAAAGAGCTCTCTGACATGTCCATTATTTTCACAGGGTTAACGATTACTCTCCATTTCCCAGTTTGAAAGGCGGTCTTTGAGGGTTCTGTGAAGGAAAGGTAAGTGGCAATCCGAGCCCTGCATCGAGTAAGGAAATGTCTTCCATAGAAAATTGGAGAGAAACTTGCTGCGCAACTTTTTGTGATGTTTGTATTCATCTCATAGAGTTAAATCATTCTTTGGATTGAACAGTTTGAAGTCACTGTTTCTGTGGAATCTGAGAAAGGACATTGGGAAAGGCTCTTTAGAAAATCCAGAATGAACATCGATGCAAAAATCCTCAATAAATTACTGGCAAACCAGATTCAGCATCACATCAAAAAGCTTATCCACCATGATCAAGTGGGCTTCATCCCTGGGATACAAGGCTGGTTCAACATTCACAAATCAATAAACATAATCCAGCATGTAAACAGAACCAAAGGCAAGAACCTCATGATTATCTCAGTAGATGCAGAAAAGGCTTTTGAAAAAATTAAACAGCTCTTCATGCTAAAAACGCTCAGTAAATTCGGTATTGATGGAACGTA
>NW_012118500.1:178896-179168 GCF_000951035.1 Colobus angolensis palliatus
ATAGGAAGAATCAATATCATGAAAATGGCCATACTACCCAAAGTTATTTATAGATCCCATGCCATCCCCATAAAGCTACCAATGAGTTTCCTCACAGAATTGGAAAAAACGGCTTTAAAGCTCATATGGAACCAAAAAGGAGCCCACATTGCCAAGATAATCCTAAGTCAAAAGAAAAAAGCTGGAGGAATCACGCTACCTGATTTCAAACTATACTACAAGGTTACAGTAACCAAAACAGCATGGTACTGGTACCAAAACAGAGATATAGA